>NC_139227.1:46001803-46464601 GCF_055691185.1 Crinia signifera
ACTTTCTTTTAATTCCTGTGAAACACCTAAAGGGTTAACAAACTTCCAAAATGCTGTTTTGAATACTGTGAGGGGTGCAGTTTTTGAAATGGCATCATTTATGGGGGTGTCTCACATACAAGTCACTCAAAGTCACATCATAACTGACCTGGTCCCTAAAAAAATCAGAGTTTGAAATTTTCTTGAAAATTTGAGAATTTGCTATTCATATTTGAAGCCTCCTAGTGTCCAAAAAAATGAAAATGAGGTTGAAATAATGATGGCAACATAAAGTAGACATATGGTCTATGTTAGTTATTCACTATTTTGAGTGGTAAGATTATTTGTCTCACAAGCAGAAAATGTAACATTTTGCAAATCGCAAAATTTTCCATTTTTTTACGACATTTTGGTATTTTTCACAAAAAAACACAGACTGTATCGACGAAAATTTACCACTAACTTGAAGTACAATGTGTCACGAGAAAACAATCTCAAAATCACTGGGATAAGTAAAAGCAAAAAAAAGTTATCCCCACTTAAGTGATACATGCCAGATTTGAAAAAAAGGGCTCTGTCAGGAAGGCAAAAACTGGCTCTGTCATGAAGGGGTTAAAAAGTCAGTAAGTATGGTACACGCACACACAGACAGACATTCTAGGGTTAATTTTGTTGGGAGCTAATTGACCTACCAGCATATTTTTGGATTGTGGGAGGAAACTGGAATACCCAGAGTAAACCCACGCAAGTACGGGGAGAATATACAAACTCCGCACAGTTAGGAACATGGTGGGAATCAAACCCATGACCGCAGTGCTGTGAGGCAGTAATGCTTTTGTTTTTGTTTTGTTTTTAAATGGCAATCATTTAAAACAACCTTGATTTGCCTCGTAAATGATTACCACTTAATAAGAAAAAAATATGTCCTCGATCAGTCAGCATCCAGAACCTCCTGCACACTCAGACCAGATTACATACGCCCGCAGATTGCTGCAATCAAAAGCATATTTAAAAATATTTTGCGAGGAAAAGTAACTTCAATATGAGCTTTTACCTCATCATCCATGAAATCCTCCGGCCTACTGGCTTGTCTTTCACCCTTGTCCTGTCGTGAGGACACAAAGGTGGATGGTGCCCAGCCTGCAAAACCAGCAAAGAACTCATTATATGCGTTTTTATCCCTCATTGTCAGTTCACAATTCTTCTTTTCATCATCATATTTTAAGGTGCATACACACTAGAAGATTATCGTTAATGATATGCACTCGCTAAAGCACAGGTCTTCAACCTGTGGCCCTCCTGATGTTGTAAAACTACATGTCCCAGAATGCCCTGACAGTTTTGGCATGCTCTTATAGGAAAAAATGTGGCAATGCATGTTGGAACATATAGTTTCACAACATCTGGAGGGCCACAGGTTGAAGACCCATGCGCTAAAGATAAAGAATCGCTAAAGAGATTTTCATGCATATTGTCTAGTGTGTACGCACTTTATCATTAAACAACTCCCTCTGTCGTCTGTACATGCAGTAAAATCCTGATTAGATCGTGGACAGCTATACTCCCGTATGTGGACACGAATGATATAGTTTATCAGGGAGTTCCAGCCAATTCAAGGAAAATCGCTGATGACATTCCATCATTGCATCTAGTGTGTACCTGGCTTTAGACTTTAATATTTAAAGTTATATGCAGCGCAGGTGGGCAAATTCTTAAAACAGTTTAGCAGTTACTTTCTATAGTAATAAGCATTTAACCATAAATTACAGCTGTGGCCTCATACATTTAGCATCTATACGCCAGGCAGAGCAAGTCCCTGCATGGCAGTCTAATGTGGGGGCAGCTTCTGAGCGCTCGCTAAGAGACGGCCAGCTTGTTCCCAATCCGGCGTGAGGCTCTGCGCAGTGTGACGTGATGTTGGAAGTAACGCTACACAGGCCGTACCCCAGCACGCATCTGTCGCTCGCTCTGCTCTCGCCCGCTCAGTGTGGCTGCACTGCCAGACCGACCGGCCATGACGGCGATTTTGCAGTTGGAGGGGTGTGGGTATATATATTATATATTTTTTTTATTAGGGATGTCCAAATCCCAGGATTGAACAAATGCAATGGGATTGGCATCCATAGAAACAGTATAGTGTATTGAGTGTTGCGATGAGACGTGGTACACTAATTGGGGGGTCCAAGTGCTCCGGTGTCAACATTGACAAACAATAAAACGTGAAAAACTCATGCTGACCTTTTGTCACCATCAACCTAATATACTGCACCCATCCAATGAAACTCTGCTGGCACCAGTCGACTTTTCTTTTATGAAAATGTATCTCAGTAGCAACACAGTGTGTCGAGGACGAACAAGGAGACTGTGCTGAGTAATGGGACATATGACACTTGTATACTGAGGGTGACGGAGTCTGTATACAGAGCAGAACGCAACTATTGGAAAAATGCAGCAGTGTACACAGTCAGAGACTTGGCCTAACACAGAAATCCAAGTGTCATACTACATTAATCAGCACAGTCTCCTCACATCCTAGTCACACTGCATTGTCAGAGAGATGCTCAACAATATTAGATTCTTAAATGACCTGGCGCGCCAAGAGGGTCTGTTTGGCGTGATTGCAGCAAAGATGAATGAGGACACATCCGTTACGAAGAGATTTAGAAAATACAAAAACAATGGAACAATAAAAAAAGTGATTTGTGGCTGCCAGTATCTTAAAAATGCGTAAACAGTGATACAAAAACAACACACAAATAAAGCTTTAAAGCAACATCATAAGTAAGATTATAACATTTTTAAATAATGGTAATTTTATTTATTTAGATTGGTGTATCAGTATTTAAACGTCAGCGAATACAAACAATCTATGGAGATAAGAGGATTTACCTTCCTTAGACCCCACAGTGTTGAAGTATCCAGCAGAAAATCCCCCCATGAAGGCTCCATGGAAACGCTTATAACGCCCCTTCTCATCTCGCACCGTCTGATCCTGAAGAGGAATGGGTTTCTTGGGGCGTTCACCTAATAAAAATTATACAATACAAATTGCTGCATTATATGATGATACACACGTACAGTATAACAGGGTGTGCAGCCAGACTGTCCGGCATTCATTCAGAATGTAAACATGGTTAAAATGTTGACATTGAGAAAATGATGACATATCCACAGTGACATTGTCAACATTAGGTTAAGGAAGCATTAGCCTAAAAACTGTTGGTCGGCATTTCATAATTTCTTCAACTTCAAGGATTAAAAAGGAAAAACAATCTGACATAAAAGAGATTATATATATATATATATATATATATATATATATATATATATATATATAATTTTCACAGATATACATTATAGGAGAACATTCAGGTATTTATGAGAACTGAAGCATGTGAGTTTTTATATGCATACAGTAACTATTGTATTTTATAGCCCACTAAATCACTACATTTAAAACAGCATTATAGCCTATAAAACATGTTTCCTAATACCCATATTTCATAGAGTTCATTCTAGAACCCTGAATCTTCCAATACCCAGGCAGCTGCTCATCCCTGACAGAGGTGTCACTCTCTGCAGTGGTGGTTCTAGCACAGTGTGGTCTGTATTTCAGCACTGATATGCAAACCACACTGTGCTAAGAGGAACTGCAAATGTTTTAGAAGACGCAGGGTGCAAGAATGATCATTACTTTATGCAGGACACACATGAATGTACAATGATGTTAATACCATATCAGTGTTTGACATCCAATCGGACCCCCTCCTAGTGGCAGGGAATTGGGTTGCATGCAATACATCCTACGTGAAAGAAGCGCACACAGTGTATCGCACGCAATCCGGCCGCCCGGGGAAGTACTAGGTGGAACAAGAGGGTGGGATTGGATGGCCACACACTGCTGCGAGACATCGTAGTAGTGTATGACCACCTTTAGAAGTGATGCGGGGGTGGCATTTTTCATGAGTCAAGGTGAGTCCCTCTACCAAAGCAGAACAATGAAGGGCTCGTATTTAAAACCAATTGAAGTTAAACTATGTTTCATGCGTTTTTAGGTTATGTTTCTAGCACAGGTCTGGTTTGCATATCAGTGCTTATATACAGACCCCACTGTGGTAGAAGCACTACAGCAGACAGCGACACCCCAGGGAACTGGGACAAGGGATCTGAAGAAAAAAATAGAACAACATTAGGTCGACACCATTAGTTTGACATGCAAAAAAGGTCGACATGCGGTTTTTCACTGTTTTTAGACCCGGTTGTCTACACAGTCGACATGGACATAGTTTGAAGCGAACCGCATGCGCTTGCAATGCTTCGGGCACGGTGCCTCGCTAAGCTCGGCACACTGTTTTATTCTCCCTCCACGCCTTAGTGGATGGTAGGACATGAAATACCGCCTGTCAGCACATATCGGTTCAAAAAACAGTGAAAAACCCCATGTCGACCTTTTGACTGTCGACCTTTTTTGCATGTTGACCTAATGGTGTTCTATCTTTTTGGTTTAGATCCATTGTCCGGATACCCACCCCAGGCAGGGAAGAGGAACTGTATGGGTTTTCAAATATGGCGAGTGCTAGAAAGAACACTACGTTTACCCAGCCTCAAAAATCTGCAAGGTTTTTTTTTTTTTGCCTCACCCTGTATTATATGTGATTATTTTAGCACTGATATTGCACATATAGGGGATACTCTATTACCAGCGGTAAATTACCACAGCTATTAGAATTGCTGGGGGTTATAATATTAGCCCTATTGTGCTGTCCTAATTCAACCATGCTGGTACATATCAGGGATTGTGCTTTATGTGTCAGAGGCACGTGAAGCTAGACCCCAATAAGCAGCCCCAGGAGACCCAATTTTTTGCTTCCGGGAACTTATCCCAGACCTTAAGTGTTATAGGCCAATAGCCAGGGAGTTACCACATGGCAAAAAACAGACTACAATAGGGTAACCTGATAAAAACTTTGGCCTACATCGCAATGTTAACCCATTTTTGACAATGCGATAATCTACAACCAACAATAGGATATCTTCCATACTCCTTTTGGGTCAATCACGGTTGCCAAATGACCAAAAACTTTGGGTAAATACCCATTGGTACTTACATGCTAGTTGGGCGCCCACTAAGCTATTTGCTTAGTTTCCGCGTCCGCTCGCCAAGCTTCGGGCTCGGTGGCTCGCTGTGCTCGCCACACTATATAAGATCAACTACGTGCCAACATGGATAGTGGGGATATGAGTGTACTAACTATAGTGGGCACCCAACTAACATATAAGTACCTACCCATTTTCCTGCCTATAGGCGTGACCTAAGTGCTTACACTCCACTGTAAGCTACACTGGTGCAAGGAATGGTTGATATATACTCCCCGTAAAGCGTTGCTGAATATATGGGTGCTTTATAAATAACTGGTAATAGGAAATAATTACATATTTTCCAATCAGCAATAATGCAATATAAGCTTGTGTTCATAGCACCAGACAATGGCACTAGCACCAGTCCTTGTGTAGTAATTGTTAGCAAAACGCCATTTATTATACAACACATGACAGGAACGCTGGAAGATAAACTCACATGCTGCATAACAACTATGGAAGGACTACAAGTCAAAGAATGCCCTGCCAGATAAAGTTTAAGTGTTGTTACACATGGCATTCTGGGACTTGTAGTTCCACTTAACCTCGAGGCCTACAGACTGTCCAGTTACAGCCTGGTACGCTCCCCATCCCCCACCGCATCCAGAAGGCGCTGACACGGGGCTGAGTACATCTCAGGTCCCTCCCATACCCTCTTCGTACGGCTCCAGGGGCTTCCCGAAGCTGACCAAGTCCTCTTCCCCGTCGCTCTCGGGCGCCGCCATGTTTGTGCTCCCAGGTGGCTACGGTGGCCGGCCGGCATCAGAGCTGGGTCACGTGACGCGAACTAGGGTATGGAGCCTGGAGACGGCGGCCGGTCTATATGGTAACGTCCTGCATCTGCTGCTGCTGCATGGCTCCTGGCAGTGTCTGCTGGGCTGGGTTGGGTGCTCTCCTGTTCCCCTGGAGTAGGGGAACAGGAGAGCAGCCGGTATACGGTCGTTATGTCCACAGTCAAAAGGTCGACATGCATTAAGTCAACATGGGCTTAGTTCGACACGAGCATTAGGTCGACACAAGCATTACGGTCAACATGGGGAAGGTTAACAGTCAAAAGGTCGACAGGTTTTTCATGTTTTTTTTATTAGTCGACATGTGCCAATAGGCAGTATTTTATGCCCTATCATGAGGGAGAATATAATAGTGTGCTGAGCAAAGCAAGCCACGGGAGGGGACGTGGTGCACCTTTTCAGTGTCCCTGTTGACATTGGGGACAAAAAAAATTTGAAAACTATGTGTCACATTTTTGACTGTTGGCCTTCCCCATGATGACATAATGCTTGTGTCAACCTAATGACCCTGTCAACCTAAGACCATGTTGACCTTTTGTTGGTCTACTCTACCCAATGATCCACACCCACAGGTCCTAGTACACAAGTAAAGGGTGTATAAAAACAGCGGTGTAGCTAGGTGCCATGGTGCCCGGAGCAAGGGCATATTTCGCGCCCCCCCCCCCCCCTCCTCCCGGTAATGAATTGGGGGCGTGGCTAACATGTGTTGGCATGTTACATTTGAAATATATAAGACACTGTAACGGAATCTGCTGCGCTATAAAAGACACTGTAATGCAATTTACTGCGCTATATAAGACACTGTAACAGAATCTGCTGCGCTATATAAGACGCTGTAACAGAATCTGCTGCGCTATATAAGACACTGTAGCGGAATCTGCTGCGCTATATAAGACACTGTAACGGAATCTGCTGCGCTATATAAGACACTGTAACGGAATCTGCTGCGATATATAAGACACTGTAACGGAATCTGCTGCGATATATAAGACACTGTAACGGAATCTGCTGCACTATATAAGACGCTGTAACGGAATCTGCTGTGCTATATAAGACACTAACGGAATCTGCTGCGCTATATAAGACACTGTAACGGAATATGCTGCGCTATATAAGACGCTGTAACGGAATCTGCTGCGCTATATAAGACACTGTAACGGAATCTGCTGCGATATATAAGACACTGTAACGGAATCTGCTGCACTATATAAGACGCTGTAACGGAATCTGCTGCGCTATATAAGACACTGTAACGGAATCTGCTGCGCTATATAAGACACTGTAACGGAATATGCTGCGCTATATAAGACGCTGTAACGGAATCTGCTGCGCTATATAAGACGCTGTAACGGAATCTGCTGCGCTATATAAAACGCTGTAACCGAATCTGCTGCGCTATATAAGACGCTGTAACGGAATCTGCTGCGCTATATAAAACGCTGTAACGGAATCTGCTGCGCTATATAAGACGCTGTAACGGAATCTGCTGCGCTATATAAGACACTGTAACGGAATCTGCTGCGCTATATAAGACACTGTAACGGAATCTGCTGCGCTATATAAGACACTGTAACGGAATCTGCTGCGCTATATAAGACACTGTAACGGAATCTGCTGCGCTATATAAGACACTGTAACGGAATCTGCTGCGCTATATAAGATGCTGTAACGGAATCTGCTGCGCTATATAAGACGCTGTAACGGAATCTGCTGCGCTATATAAAACGCTGTAACGGAATCTGCTGCGTTATATAAAACACTGTAACGCAATCTACCAACGCGCATAATGCCCCCCCATAGTGCCACACGCATAATGCCCCCCCATAGTGCCACACGCATAATGCCCCCCCATAGTGCCACACGCATAATGCCCCCATAGTGCCACATGCATAATGCCCCCATAGTGCCAAATGCATAATGCCCCTGTAGTACTACATACATAATGCCCCCTCAGTATTGCCACATACACATATGCCCCCATAGTGCCACCTACACACATGCACCCATACACAGTGGCAGTTGGCAGTGCTGCAGCTTACACTGCATGTCACACAGCCTGGGGCAGAGGAAGAAGAGAGGGGACAGATTTACCTGGAGTCGGCAGAGGGTGGAACTGAGGTGCTGGGCAGAGGGTGCCTAGCTGCTGCGTGGACAAAGCTGGCAGGGCAGGTAGTTTCTAGATCACATGCAGGGCCGTGGACGGAGGTGCGGGGCGGAAGGGGGACGAAATGATAGCTGCCGGGCTGATTGGGCGGAGCTTCTACTGCTAGGCAGAGGAAGGACGAAGCTCCCGTCCTCCTGCTGCCGCAGACGGACACGTGGAGGACAGAGCTCTGTTTTCATGCTGGGAGCTCGCTGCCGGCTGCCGCAGCACTATACATAAAAAAAAAACAGCTACATCCGTGTCAGCGGCAGCGGGCTCCATTAACTCCTCGGGCACCGGCAGTATCCTTTGCGGAGGGGGGGCGGGCCGGCGGCGCCATTCCACCAATCGGCGCCCGGAGCGTGAGCTCCGGTGGCTCCGCCCTCCCTACGTCTCTGTATAAAAAGGGTTTTAATATAAATTGTTGGGCAAAATGCCGCCATGAGCTTGCGTTGCCACGCAGAAAGTAATCCAGGGGGCTCTTTGTTCGGTTGACATGCGCCAATGCAGATGAAAGCCGACATCGGTCATCAGGCCTCTGTGGATGCTAAACCGCCCAATTTACTGAGGAAATGTGTGGGTCCTGGAGCCCAGGCCTACTCTAGCGGGAATCCAGGAGTGCACCCCAAAATTCGCGAAGAGGTGGAATGCACTCGCCTTGATATTAAATACAAATGGACCGTTATTCAGCAATCAGGGCCTCAGAGCTGAGCGGGATTGCTAGGGTGGGGTAAGGTTCCACGTCCTGGAGCAGAAAGCATACCCTCCAACTGTATCTTTTTGGCTGGTACAGTACTAGTTTTTATGACCTGCACCAGCCAAAAAAGGGCTTTGTACCGTTTTCTGGGTCTCCAACGAAAGTATAGGAAAGGGGGCGTGACCATGTGCTCAGCATCCCAGTGGTGGGGAATCCTGACTGCTGGCATCAGAGGCAGAACTCTGGGAGGCAATGGAGTTATCTGCCGCCGGGCTCCTGCTCCCAAGGGGGCACCTCTCCTCCCCTGCAATTTTAAAAACATTGATTGAAAGCCATTGATATAACTTCTGAATTCTGAAATATAGGTGTTCTATCTCTCTCTCTCTCTCTCTGATATGCCGCATGCCCCCAGCAAGTCATTGGAATCCCCATGCGTGCCACCCCCCCTCCCCCCGCAATCCCCATGCAGCACCCCCCCCAGAGGGGAGTCGGGGGGGCTGGTGGTTGGGGGGGGGGGGGATTGGCCTGGGGCTCTGACGGGGCTTGCACCGGCCCTGCATAACAGACATATATACACATATATTTTATATAAGGTTTTGTTTGTGTGTGTGTGTGTGTGAGAGGAGGGGGGGGGGGGGGGGCGTGTGGACCGATACACATCTTGCCTCCTGGCAACTGGGACGAACTTATGCCACTGGCTGGCATTCTGAATGTAAGTGTGCGGGTTAGGCCAGGGAAAGGGGGGAAGGGTTAGGTTTAGGCTCCAGGGGGTTGGGGTTAGGCTGCAGGGCAGGGGGGTTAGGTTTAGATTGTGAGTGTGGCACTAGCATGGAGGGTTAGGCTGTGCATTATGGGATTAGGGGTTAGCTCATTTTGCCCACCGCAGGACACCCCGCCCCTCGGGTTCTGATTGGCTCACCAGCCGGTGCTGCATTTAATTGGCCGCTGGCGTCCTGCATTGAAGAAGCCTGTGCTCCACGACCTTCCTGATGGGGATGAGGGACTCGGAGCAGGAGTCAGGCAGTAAGTCATAGCATTCTGCAGGAGACTCCCTGAAATAACAACAATCTCCCTCTCTCCCTCATTAGCGTATCAATCTCCCTCATTTCTCCTAACCCACATTACACTGTTATATTTTTGGGGAAAATTGGAATGAGAGACAGATACATTTACATTGTATCATCAGCACCATTTCCCAGCCCTTTACCAAGTATAGTAGCTCTTACTAACTGCTTTGGCCTCATCTACATTTGTATATAAGTCATTATAAAAGATTCCTCTCAGATGTAGCAGAACACACCCACGCTTCTAGGTGCCACGTTCACAATCTCTTTTCACAATATCTCCATATATGGAACTAGACATGCCCTTCAAGTGGAGCATGACACGCCCCCTCAATGGGTGCTGTGTAAAATTCTACTACCAACTATAATCTCCCTGAAACTAGTTTTCAAAAGTAGGCAAGTATGCGGTAAGTGAATGGAGGTGAGATGTATGTGGTGGTGGTGGTGGTGGGGGGGGGGGGGGGGGAGTTAGGGGGGCAGCGGGAAGGTAAATATACTTATTAGAGTGTACCCAGCACAATTATGATCAGTACAGTGAAGTTTTCCATACATCATGTTGGGAGATGTAATTTGCTATGTTAATATACAACTATATATAAACATTATAAATACCATTGTTTACATCTATTCGGCAGTAGTGTCCTTTAAAGCTACTCTGCATTCCTACGTGACTAGCATTCGCACACCTGGCAGCAATAAAATGCCACTAAGTATTACCCAGGTACACAGCCCGTGCAATTCTATCAGTTTAACTCCACAAATAATGACTGTAATGGTATTTTTATTGCCTGTATCTGTTAGCATGTTGTGCTGCTGTTTTATGTGACAGTTCTGTCCTGGAAATATAGAATGTGTAAAGAAATGTTTAGGCTGTGGCTCTGACTAAGAGTTAGGAGCAAATAATAATGAGGAGTAATTTGCACTTCGGTAAAGCAATGTTGTGCCACAGGTGTGGCAGATTTAAGATATGTAGCAGAGAGAATTACACTTGGGAAGGAGCTCACACTGCACACCTAGCACAAACAAAGCAGTGTGTGCTGGGCAGAGGAGAAGAGCTGCAGCTGCTGCTGTCACTTAAGGGGAGGGGGCCCCACTGGGCCCTTCCATCAGACTTTGGCCTGGGTAGTTTGTACCCCCTACCCCTTTCTCTCGTCACCTCTGATAATACAACACAGTAATGCCCCTTACACATGACACACATTATTAATGTCCTTATAAACATAATGCCCCTTACACATTATGCCAACCTTTATTAATGCCCTTCATACGCATAATGACACACATAATGCCCCTTACAAATATGTTGCACATTATTAATACCCTTATACACATGACACACATAATGCCCTTTGCACATATGTTGCACATTATTAATGCCCTTATACACATGACACACATAATGCCTGTTACACATATGTCACACATTATTAATGCATTGATACATGACACACATAATGCCCCTTACACATATGCCGAACACTATTGCACAACCAACCCACCCGCAGACAGCACTCGCACAACCGCTAACACTGTGACCTCTGCCTCTGCTTGGATACATATGTTTCCTCATACATCTTGCCTCAATAGGCCATGCAGCTCCTGGCCAGTTCTGCTAATGTTGGGTGCCTTTTTTGCTGAAAATTCATCTTATTTGCATTGTTATGTGACCAGGACACTAGTACAAGAAAGGAGTAACTGCACTTATCCTAATAACACATGCAACAGGTGTAATTAAAATATACTAGGAATTTAATAAGACATAATTAAAAATAATTGATAAAATTCAGTGATACCTTGAATCAATAGTTTGTATAGTCACCCAATTGTCCCATAGGGATATTGTATCCAATGTCCGTTCCTAGAGTACCTTCCAATATTTTTCTCCAACGATTCCTAGCCAAAAAGGGAGGATGTACTTGATAAGAGGAAACTATGTCCTCCAGCCACAGGGGTGCCTGATGGAATGGTCCCACCTGTCAAGGCTGGCTTGTATTGATCCCGTTACTAGTAGGGCTATGTGGAAGCAGGAAGGCTGGTCCGGGCACTGTTGTGATGGAAATTGTAATCCAAATGGGTGGGTGTACAGTGGGCAGGCACCAACGCGTTTAGCTTTGTAGCTTTGTAGCTTTGTCAAGGTGATGTCCATGGTAACATGTGTTTGATTTTTATACCCCTAGCATTAGGGTAGAACCCTTAACAGCTGTTGCATGTTAATACTAAAATAGGATCTATTATCCATAATCCATATCGCTTATTATCCTAAGGAGCAGGAGACAGAATCTTCTCTAATATTATCCAAATTTTTACAAAACGAGTGTTATAAACATGTAAAAACTCACTGTTTAGGTAATATACACCGGGACCAGTTTCCGGATATCCGGGGTCTCGGTTTCCGGTCCTTGGACCGCACATGCATTCCATAGCTCTCCGTGGCGTAATTGCGGATCTATATACTTGATTATACCCCTACTAAAAATGGTGTATTCAGTGCTTCCAGTATACGTATTTCTGGATCCTGGACCCGTTCGTGAAATTGCCGGAAAGAGGGGAGGGAGATGATGTGTCTCCTCTAATAGACATCCCCGCACTTAGGGAGTGCTACTTTTAGGTTCCTTCAAAGGAGTTATACTTATTTTCTCCTAGTGCTTGTAGTGCGCATGTGCGGTCCTAAGAACTTTACACATTTAATATAAACATATTGACAATGGAAAATAGAACAGAATTTAGAAAATAACTCATAACAATAAAGACATATATATATATATATATATATATATATATATATATATATATATATACATACACACACACATAATTAGCAGCAGTAATTCATACATATTAGACCCATATTTTTCTATATAGAAAAAAGACAAAGATACATATATCCAGGTATTGATGCATTTCTGTGTCTTTGTATACATACAATAAATACATGACAGGGTATTGTCTAATCGCTGTGCCCAATTACCCCCCCACAAATGACATAACTCTCTTGTTGGATAAAATTGGCCACAGCAGCCATCTTTATTGAAACAATACAATTTTTAAACAATAATCCAAAAACATTCCCACGGAAGGTGGTCCCCGAGGCCCTCAATAAATATATATCCACACCTCTAAGCACTTCCAGGAGCTCTTACCCCCAGCCGATAGCGATTGGCTCGAGGGCACCAATTGTACACACCCAGTGCTCATTAATTAACCTCACCCAGGGGAGTCCAGCCCCCTCATGGAGCCCTCCCCGCCGCATAATTAAGCCTCAATGCCACCAACCTCGAGGACCCCCCTCCGCCACTAAGCACGAGGTTAAACCCTTAACCCCGTGCGCCCCCCCCCCCACATCCGGAACGCTGTTTCTATTCCCTCCTGTAGTCCCAAAGACCAAACATCTATCCCCACAGCATTCAGGTGCACACCGTCACCTCTCCAAAATGCCCCGGCACCAGACTCAAGTTCCCTGTGCCTCACCACAACAGCCCCGTTCCTGGCCATAAAACGCCCAATCGCCCTGTTAACTTTAATCCGTGCCTTATTGAGCTTGTCAGCCGACCTCGCATCCCTCCAATAATGCCGTGGCACGATGTCTGACCAAACCGTGATTAATTCCGGAAACATTGCCCATAACCGTAGGAGATCAAACTTGATATCCCGTATCAACTCCCTAAATGGTCTGCCCCCAAGGTCATTCCCGCCCACATGCAAAACTAATATGTCGGGAACCCTATCGAGCCGAACAAAACGGTGAAATTCCTGCAGCACTCCACTCCATACCATACCGCGTTTTCCCAGCCAGCGAACCACTGCCTCCTCTCTATCCAAACCCAGCTGGCGGCCGTTCGGTCTGACATCAGCCCGTAAAGCTCCCCAAAAGACATATGAATGTCCTAAAATCCAAATCAGGCACGGAGGCTGCCCTAAAACAGAAAAAACACAGTCAACCTCAACAATCCCCTAAACGAACATAAGACCGAAAGCGAGACGATTCCCACCGCCCAATACGCTTAATCAACTCATCCCCAAATCCCATTCTAGCAGCCTCAGTTGCGGCCCCAATGCGGAAAGAGTGACCCGCGTATTCCTCCCCCTTGAGGCCCAACGTCCGCAGGACTGCTCTAAACACACTTGTGAACTGAAACCGTGATAAAAAGGATCCATTCGCATGCATCAGTAAAGGATCCCTTTCCCTGCCCACTCTGACCTCCTTAAATATCCTCAGCCGTGCCACCGGGCACATATCTGAGCCTGGTACAGAGAAGAGAACTACCTTCTTCCCCCTCCCTAACTGATCCGTCTTAGACCTCCTCACCACTAGCTCCACCCTATCCGAGTATAAATCCACATCCTCTCCTAACAAACCTCCCGGCCTGGACACGCTTGGACTCACGAGCTCCCCAATCCACAGTGCCCCGAAGAAGGCAAGCGAAAAAGCTACCCCGAACAACCTTTCCTCGAAATTGGAACTACAGACCTCCCCTAACTTCATGCCCATATTCTGTAACAACTGGAAAGACACTGGCCTTCTCTGATCCTGTACGACATGACCTCTCCTCCAACCTTTTAAAGCCTGCGCAATCAGGAAATTCTTAGTGACGTCAGGCCTGCCGCCTGCACGAAACCCAAAAGCCAAGCCCGCCATGCAGCGCGTGATTTTTGCCACTGACCAACCAATCTCCTTACAATGGCCTATATATAGCAAGACAGCCAACTCGTCATCATCCTCCTTCAGACCTACTACCTCACGCCATTTTAACCAGCTCCGCCATTCCTGATTGTATGCCGACCATGTATTCGGGGCCAAGGATTCCCTGATGAGCTGATCGACTACCCGTCCAGCAGAGCCCAGAGCCGACTCGGGAACCCGGTCCCCTCCCTGTCCGCCTCTGGTGCCAACTCCCGAAAACGCTCCCACTGTGAACGAGATAAAGCATCCGCAATACCGTTAGAGACACCGGGAACGTGCCTAGCCACAACCCACAAATTCAAAGCCAGACATTCCAATACTAACTGCTGCAAAATAGTGACCACTGGCGGTGAAGATGCCGACAATTGGTTAATAGCCATGACAACCCCCAAATTATCGCAGTGAAAACAAATCTTCCTATTGCGGAATAGCTCCCCCCAAACAACTACTGCTACCAAGATAGGAAACAACTCCAACAATGCCAAGTTTTTAACCATGCCTCTCTGCACCCAAGACTCCGGCCACCGGCCTACACACCAATGTCCCTGGCAATATGCCCCGAACCCACCACTCCCGGCCGCGTCTGTGAAAAGGTCTAGCTCAGTAGCGACGCATGTGTCTGACATCCACAAAGCTCTGCCGTTAAAAGCTTCCAAAAAAGTTGCCCACACCCGCAAGTCCCCTTTCAACTCACTACCTAATCTGACAAAATGATGAGGAAGAACCACCCCTGCTGTCGCTGCTGCCAGCCTCCTGCTGAAAATGCGGCCCATAGGCATAATGCGACACGCAAAATTCAATTTGCCCAGCAAGGATTGCAATTCCCGCAATCTAATCTTCTTCAACAGCAATGCCCTCCCTACCTCGGCCTTCAAACCCAGCAATTTCTCCTCGGGCAAGCGGCACTCCATATTCTCGGTATCAATGACAATACCCAAAAAACTGATCACAGTCGCAGGGCCCTCCGTCTTACCTGGAGCAAGCGGGACCCCAAAGTCTGCCGACACCCTTTCAACAGTCCTCAACAATAAGTCACATACTCCGGTCCCCCCAGGACCAATACATAAGAAGTCATCTAGGTAATGAATAACTGAACTACACCCAGAGACATCCTTAACCACCCACTCCAAGAAAGAACTAAAGGCCTCAAAATAAGCACATGACAAAGAACAACCCATCGGTAAACAACGATCAACAAAAAATTCCCCGTCCCAACAACAACCCAACAAACGCAAACTGGTTGGGTGAACCGGCAGCAAACGGAATGCCGATTCAATATCAGTCTTTGCCAACCTGGCCCCTTTCCCAAACCGCTTCACCCACTGAACAGCCGCGTCAAACGATGTATAAACCACCGAGCAGATGTCAGGGTCAATGCCATCATTGACCGACGCCCCTTTTGGAAAAGATAAATGGTGTATAAGACGAAACTTGTTCGCCTCCTTTTTTGGCACCACCCCCAATGGAGAGACTATCAAATCTGGCCATGGTGCCAACCCAAAAGGTCCAGCCATACGACCCAGCTGCACCTCCTTACGCAGTTTATCCTGCACCACCTCTGGATGCTCCCTTGCAGACTTCAAATTCCTCCTCAAGCCCCCTGAAACCTGCACGTCGGAAGGTATCTTAAAACCTTCCCTAAACCCCTCCTCCAACAACACGGCTGTCTGCTGGTCAGGATGCCTACGCAGATAGCCCAGCATCCTTTCCAGCCGAACCGGTGTCTCCCCCTTTTGAATTACCGTCCCGTGACTTCCCTCTGAAGCATTTATTTGCACCATGGGTCCCTCCACACGAGGAACATTCATGTTTAAATTTGCATTTTGCCCCAAAACGACATGACCCGTCATTAAAGGCAAAGCAAAGTCCCTTCTGCATGGCCGTCCCATTTGTGGCCTCCCTCGGCCCCCCCCCCCGTCCCCACGAAAGGGCTGCCCACTTTTTGTGGGAGCCGTCACCTTCAACCATAAAGCAATATCCTTATGGTCCCAACGTATGTTAGGGCGAACAGCCTTCCTCTGCCTAAACTGCTCATCGTACCTGAGCCAAGCCAAGCCCCCATACACACGGTAAGCCTCTCCTATCGCATCCATGTAACAAAACAAGCCTGAACAATTGTCAGGTGCCTTCTCCCCAATCACACTAGCTAAAATAGCAAATGCTTGCAGCCAGTTCGTGAATGACCGCGGTATCAGCCGATACCGCCGCCGTTCCTCCTCCTCCTTCTTCTCCTCCTTACGGGGCCTATCCAGATTAAAACGCTCTAAAGGGAGCAATGAAAATATATCAACGTATTCCCCTTTCCAAATCTTCTCCCTCACCTCCTGCTTCAGGTGGGCCCCCAATGGCCCCTCAAAGCATACATACACCTCCCCTTTTGCAGTGTCACTGAGCCTCCCACTCTCCTCCTGCGTCCCAACACTGCCCCCTTCTGCCCCTGCACTACTGCTACTTTGCTCACCGCCGGATACCGGCACCCCGCTGCTCACCGGCACCCCACTGCTAACCGGCACCCCACTGCTAACCGGCACACTATTACTGACTGGCACACTAATGCTAGCTGGTGTGCCCGCATTCTGCGGCACCCATGCTGCCGCCGGGGACGGCCCCGCCCCCTGCCGCAAACCCACCAACCAATCTGCAAAACCACTCAATAATTCAGTAAAACCTCTACTCATTTCCCCTTGGAGGGCTAACCCTCCCCCCCCCTGACTCTGCGCTAAAGCATTAACAGACATAGAGACAGACTCACCAGGCTGCCTGGGGGCTGTGAACCCAGCAGCCGCAGGTCCAGTGTCCTGACGAACTCCAGCCAATGAGGAAGGACCAGGTATTTCTCCATCATCTGCTGACGCCGCCATCTCTCTTCTCCTGTCATCCCGACCCTCAGGTACAGCACCAGCCGGCGTGACCTCGTTGGAGGCGGAGCCAGCTGTGCGCCTCTCGCTCCGTGTACCAGGCCTGCGGTCCTCAGCCTGTACTTCTGCCCCCCTGGCACGACTCACCCCGCGCTGGGCAGCAGCATGCCCCGCATGCCCCACCGCACCAGGTCCAGTACCACGCAACGCCGGATCTTCTTGCACGTGGGGGGGATCCCCCCCGCGCGGAGGGTTCCGCCTGCTGGTTGGATTCCTCCCAGACCTGGTCCTGCGGGCGGAAGGTGCCCGGCCCGCAGCCTGGCCTGGAGGGTCCCTAACGGGGCTCCGTGAACGGCGCTGAACCCTGGGGGACACAGATGGGCTAAAGCGCTCCGGAGGCCTGGACCTCCGAGGCCGTGCACCCGCTGGAGCAGCCTCCTGCGTTGCTGCTCCCAGTCCCCCCAGCAGACCTGACATCTGCTGCTGCAGCCACTCAGCCCCTCTGGTGCCAGCTGCCTCCCTGAGGGCAGCAAGCGCAGCGGATACCTCCGCATCAGCGTTGCCTGGGGAAGCCATGGGAGATGTCACGCTGCTTAGCTGTTGAGAAAATCTCCCAGTGACCCCTATTTCCCGCCTGAACCCTGCTTATAAACCCCTCCAACACCCCGTTAAGCCCCTCCCCTTATGACCCTCTCCTTAGACACCCCTCCTATGACTAACCTGCTAGTCAGCTCCCTACAAACCCTGTCAGGGGAGCCTACCCCCAGGCTTTACCTCCAGTCCGGCTCCTACATTTATCTAGCACATTTGTTCTTTTCATTGCGTGTTCATGTTGTAATCAGCAGATTCACGTTGTTATTATTGTTTATTATCTACTATTAGATTGTTGTTTGATTCTACTTCATATGCTTGTCTCTCTATCTTTTCATACTTCGAAGGGACCTGTATATGTCTTCGGAGGAGAGCAGTTTAGTAGGGGATAGGATTATATACAGTAGATAGGAAAACTTATATAAATTGAATCACTAATGTGGAAAAATATCTGTTTCCATACCCCTATCTAGAGTTAGGATTTCTATTTACAATTAAAGTACCTACTGCAAGAAAACATAAGATGATCTAGGAGGCTGAGTGGAATTGGTGGACCCAAAAGACAGATGTTTATAATAGTGTGCATGTTGAGGAAATTCTCTAAATAACTGAGTTGAGTTCCACCGCTTCGTTCAGTCCTCCTGGATGTATCGAATCCATCCTATACATCCAGTAGACTTCTTGTCTGCACAAGGTTTTAAATCTATCTCCTCCCCTTGGTGTTCTCTTAATATGTTCCAGGCCTATTAATCTTAGGCCGCTCGGATTCCCTTCATGATACTCGCTAAAATGTCTGGAGATGCTATGTGTCAAGATCTTTTTGTCGATATTTCGTTGGTGCTCTAAAAAGCAGATCTTTAGCTTTCTCGTGGTGCGTCCTATGTAGTGTAATTTACACGGACAGGTCAACATGTACATAGTGTAGCTAGTGTTGCAGTTAATAAAATTTTCAATTTTTATACTATTACCTTCTTTATCCACTATTGAACTACATCCCCTTGTTTCAATATAATCACATGTAAGGCATCTATTGGCTCCACATTTATAGAAACCTTTTGGTTGGGGTCCCAGCCACATGTTCGGTGCTTCAGCTCTTTGTGTGGATTCAATGGGTTTAAGAAAACTTGGGGCTAATGAATTTTTCAATGTTCTATTCCTTCGAAAAACAAATAGTGGTTTGTTGGGTATTACATCCACCAATAAGTGGTCTTGTTTTAATATCTTATAATTCCGTCCCACTATTTTTCTAATTGTGTCTGAATGACTATTGTATGTAGAAACATATGTTATTTGTTGGCTTTTAGTATCTAATGATTGGTTTTTCTTTTTGTTTGTAGTAATGTGTCTCTATCAAGAGAGATGACTTCCTCATATGCTCTCATTACTAATCTTTTCGGATATCCCCTCTGTATAAAAGAGGCCATCATATGCTCCGCCTGTTTCTCAAACTTGTCTTTGTTTGTACAATTCCTATAGAGTCGCAAAAGTTGGCCCTTAGGTATTCCCCTCTTCCATGGGGGATAGTGAGCACTGTCAAAAAGTAAGTAGGCATTTGTGCCTACTTCTTTTATGAAGTTGGAGGTAACTATATTGGTACCCTGTGCCTCAAGAGTCAAATCCAGGAAGGTGGTCCGTTCCCTGTGTAAATTGTGGGTGAACTGTAAATTATACTTGTTGGAGTTGAGGTGTTCTACAAAGGAAAGTGCTGTGATGTGACCAGGACACACAAGGAGCTTCCGATGATTCAAATGATATGTGGCATGGCTATATTCTGTGACTGTTGCTGTACCTGCATACGGATTGCTATGTTACAGTGATTTCCATGAATACACTATTTCATATGCAGATACAGCCTCACTCACACACATAATATAGGCATGCTGCATATCATTTTAATCAGCAGAAGCTGCTGGTGCCCATAGGCATTCCAAATGCCCTAAGCATTTGCCTAGTTTGCTTCTGCCTAGGGCCGGCTCTGGGTAAACTCATGGAACCTGTACTGATAGCAGTTGTTGGGTCGTTTCAGAGGTGCAGAGGGGGTAAATTAAAACATTAAATTGACTTGAAGGCCCTCATTTATGGGTATATTTGTGGGTGTGAGTAGGGAGGTTGTATGTTCTCCCCTTTGCCAGAGTTGTTGTGGAGTTTTTAGTTTTGGCCCTGGAGGAGACCTCACATGGCTGACAAAGACTGAATAAGGATTTGCTTGGATTACTATGTTACAATAATATTATTATTAATATTATTATTAATATTAATGTACAACCCAGTGTATGAAGCAGTTCTTCCACAGTCTCCGTAGTTAGTATGTAAATGATCAAGCTGTGCTTTAAGCACGTGTAAATGTAATGCAGTATATGAATGGGAATCCTGTTAAGGTTACGTGTTTATTTAAAAATAATATTTAAGGCCTACTCATATTGCTAAAATATCATTCCCTCTGGCAAAATTGGCCACATTCTGGCTGTTTAAATGGCTCTTTGCAAATAACTGTTCATGCATCTTACAAATAAAACACCTATTCCCTTGAAATAGTTTCGTTTTGCAATGCAAAGAGCTAATGTGTCACAATTTTTTAATCAGAGATGGTCTATGATTTACAATAACTAAGTGTACCTAAAGCTCAGCATGATCACCAAGATAGCCTGGCATTATAGTGTATCAGCCATTCAAGCTGAGATACTCCAATTTATCTCCAATTGCCTGGAGTCCTATAGGAAATGCTTGTGTAGCATCAAGAACCAATCACAGGCCAATCTCTCTGAGAGCGGTATCTATACACTCTGCGTTACAAATAAGCTCCGTTCCCTGTGGGATTTGGCAGGTCTGGTGCAAGTGGGAATTTAGTATTTAAAAAACTGATTTGGGGAGACGTCTTAACTCTAAAGCTTAACTGACGTGTGCTCTCAAGTATAGATAACTGACTAGATGATTGTCTATTAAATAGAGTTGTAGAGAGATCATAAGGAAATACAACAAGTTATCCTGCAAATACATGTATAAGAAAAGCTTCCAATCTATATGGAACATATGCAGGGCCAGGTTGACGGGTGCTGGATGACTGACAGACAGTCGGGATTTCGACAGTCATTACACCGACGTTGGAATCCCGACTGTTAAAACCCGACACTCGGGATCCCGGTGGCCACCGGCTATTCTCCCTCGTGGGGGTCCACGAACCCCATAAAGGGAGAATAGAATAGGTGGTGAGCTCACAAGGGGCTTCGTTACTCTCCCCTCGCTGTCTGAGTCCGGGCAGTCGGGATTCCGACATCGGGCTAATGACTGTCGGAATCCTGACTGTCGGTGTGCTAAACCACACCCAGATTAACAATGGGGTGGATGGAGCTGCAGCTCCAGGCCTCAACATAAAAATAGGCCCATTATCATGGCAGCATGAAGATCACCAGGCAGACACTACATGGCCGGATTGGCCATAAGTCATAAGTTTTACAATTGCATTTCTATTTTCACACACTATGCAATGTGGGGGGAGGACCCCATGGCTATTTTTTTTATATATATAATTTTAACAGAAATCCACATACTTCCATTATTATAAAAATTGCCAGAAATCATAAGCGAATTCTGAATTTGTCTAAAAAAAGTTGTACCCTATTACATTTGGCTGTATTGTGTGCTGTAATATAGATGCTGTCCTCTCCCTTTATTGAGTGACCAGCATTAACGCACTGGTGCCGCCCCCACACATGCACTTGTCATCTCTATTAGCGCACATTTGGACAGGCCCTATACTTGGTATGATGGATCCGTCTTACATCAGCTTAGTCTCTTATGGTCACCTTCCAAATGTTGTCAATTTCATCAGTGTTGTCAATGGGCCCAAATCAGATCAGAATGCAGGGCTTGGGGGCAGTAACCCATTCTGGGGGGGGGGGGGGGTGCCGGATGGGGTCCCGACAGTCGGGATCCCAACAGTCATTAACCCGACGTCAGGATCCCGACTGTTAAAACACCCCCATAGAGGGAGAATAGAATAGGTGGCGAGCGTAGAGAGCCAACGTGCCTGCAGCATGGCGAGTGCAGCGAGCCCACAAGGGGTTTTGTTGCGCTGGCCATGCTGTCTGAGTCCGGCCAGTCGGGATCCTGATGTCGGGTTAATGACTGTCGGGATCCCTACTGTCGGAACGGCATACCACACCCTTCTGGGGCACAGGCTTTCCCCCACCATTGGGAGCAGCCTCTTTCTCCCCACGGCCATCGCAGCGCCAAGTAAGTCCTGGCTTACTTAGCGCTGCACAGAGAGAAAACCATTCCATGGTGCACATGGGCAGGAATTTGCTTGTGCGCGTCGGCATAGGATGGCGTTTACCTGATCGCTGGACTCTGAAAACCCTCTGCCCAGTGATCAGGCCTGAATCGGGCCCTATGTGCAAATACCCCCATGCCATCCAGTGACTCCTGTGTAGCCACAAGAAGATGTGTATCAGTTGTGCACACACAGCCCACAGACCCATTGTTATGCATTTGTCAGGGTGAACAATTACCAAGATGTGGCTGCTTCATGTCCTCTGTGATTATAAAAAAAAAATGCGTTGGGCTAATTTGGTGATCTGATGTCCCCTGCACCAACCACACAATAATAACGTATCACTGTTTACACTAAACACTAAAATAACATTAACAAATTATATTAAAAGATTCAGAGTAATTTGGCATCAGCAATGGTCACCTATTTGTATGTTTATATATACAGGTTGAGTATCCCGTATCCAAAATGCTCGGGACCAGGAGAATTTTGGATAACGGATTATTCCGTATTTCGGAATATTTTTATATTTCAATGATGTATTTTGAAGTATCTTGCATTTATGCTGTATAAACACATAATATACACACAAATATATTTTATTACCACATAAAATACACACAAATATATTTTATTTGTTCAAAAAACAAGGTTTCAAAACGTGAAACAAAATTTGTGTACTATCTCAGATATTGAATTTGAATGCCAAGCAATCATTTTCTTGTACATATATAGTGCCAGTTACATATCATGTCCTCAGTACTGCTGTTACAAATGTCCCCAGTGAGTTTTTAGCAAAAAAAAATTTTTTTTTCACTTTCTGGAATGTCCGTATTTCGGAATAATTTGGATAACGTATATTTGGATACGGGATAATACTCGACCTGTATATATATATATATATATATATATATATATATATTTATTTATTAGTAAATCAATTAAAGAACTGTATAGTGGTAAAGCATGAAGATCCATAAGCCCTCAACCATCTGAGGGGTGTCCTATGTACAGTATATACCATATAATCACACACTCATAAGAACCAGAATATAAATAAAGACTCGGAGACATGAATTTGGCAGAATATGGATGGAATTTATTTCAAACACATTACAAATATTCAAATATGTTTATTGAGCTAAATTTTGGTGGCAAAGGGGCCTATTCGGGAATCAGTGAGAAGAGTGGAGGGGTGGGCCAGTGGAGATGTTACCCATGGCAACCAATCACACTTCTCCCCTCTTTCACTGCTTCATGAATAGCTCCCAAAGAATTAAATCTTAATAAAATGGATGATCTGCCAAAACAAAAAAAAATATTTGTTTAATTGAATGCCAATTAGCCGAATTAAGACAAGCTTCAGGGCCAATCAGAAGCAATATAAAGACACATGAGGGGAAAGGGGGTTGGGGGAGAGCAAGGATAACACAAGTAAAACTCGGCAAGAGGTGAACCCAAAACCCTGCTGAGGGACTGAGGAATTTGAATTGTTGCCAATTAGCCAAATTTAAATGAGCCAAATTAAGTCCGTCAGTTCAGGTAAAAAGGTAAAAATCCCTCTAGACTTCTGCTGACAACAGCAGCAAGTAGCTAATCCCCGAGTAGGGTAGACAGGGGGAGACAAGACAACAAGGACACAACCAGCTGTAACAGTACTTACGTCCTCGGATTTCCTCTAAAGATAACGCAGGAAAAGTCTGCTCAGGCATCGGGAGCGGCACAGGGGGCAGATGGTGTTAATGTCCAGCCACTGTGTCAGGCATGAGATGTGGAAAACATGCCTGCAGGATGTGACCGCCACTTCCTCTCCAATCCGAAACTGGGAGATGCAGATGGGGCAGGACTCTACAGCGCCTCCTTCTGTAAAGGTGCATCTCCTGTAGGATGGAAGGCGGGCAAGGATGACTGCTGGTCTTCGTGCTCCTGCCACTGCTGGTGCTCCTGAGGACGGCACTGCTGCTGGTGTTCCTCCTGATGTTGGGGCTGCTGCAGATGGTACACCAGATGGTCTGCGGCGCCCTGAACGGAGCCAGGAGGTGTTCGGATATGGCCCAGTTCCAGTTAACTGGGCCAATTCCCTCCGGCTCATCGTTGTTGGTAAATTGCACCAAAGGTGCACAAAAAAAAGAAAAAAAAAACACAGATGTTAATGTGCGCTGATCACTGATCACTAGTATTACCTGGAGTAAACTCTGTAAAAACTGGTTCTCTCTAGGGGGGTCTTTTTTTCTTGCACTCACCTCTGCCTCTGCTCAAGAAATGCCAGTGAGAGGCCAGTGCACTGATGTTTTATACCTGGCATGTGGCATGCGGGCGGCAGTTGGAAATGGCAGTTGGTCTCTCTGCCCCATAACCCACATCATCTTCCCACTACTACTACACAGTAACTCATTTGGGAAATCAGTGGGAAGTGACATATTAGGTCTAAAGAGTCACCACAAAAAGAACAGGGTGGTTTGAGGCATCAACTGAAGCCATCTCAGTGCTGCTGCTGGGCCCAGTGATTTTATCTGTCATTGCTGCTGCCATCTCTGCTCCTTCTTTGATGATCTCTGTGATCATATATACATGTTAGTAGGTGTGGATCCTAAAACATATTCCTCACAGGAACAGCAGTATTTTTGTTAGAATATAAATTGGGGGGACACCACAACAGTGTTTTATGATTACAATAAACTGAATATACTGTAGAAATGAACATTTATTGCATAGAAAACTACTGCAGCCTATCACAAAATACCTGTCTGCATCCGCTGCATCATGAGTAGCCCAATCACTGCTTATAAGCTGTGTTACCCTGAGGAACCTCACACAAATACGGGGAGAATATACAAACTGCACACAGTAAGGGCCATGGAGAGAATCGGGCACATAAGGGGGAAATTTACTAAGATGTGTATTCTACTTCACATATGATGTTGCTATGGGAAACCAATCCGAATCTACTTCTTATTTATTTAGTACCCTCTAGAAGGTAGTAGATAGGATCTGATTGGTTGCCGATAGTAACATCACATTTGAAGAAGACTACACATCTTAGTAAATCTCTCCCATAGCTTCAAGGAGATCTTGTGAACATATTACGCTAGTGCAGGGGTTCCCAATTTTTAATCACGGCACCCTAGAGTATCAGAATTTTTCCAAGGCACCCCTAGGCCCCAAAAAATATATATCAAATTAAGTAGATTGTGTTTATATGTGCTTCTTAGGTTCAGTCATGTGGTAAAGGGCAGGATTTGGTTCTGATTCTACACATTTTATGATTGGCAAAATAATTTGAATTGGTCCTGGACGACCAACCCGAGGCACCCCAGGGAGCCTAGGCGCACCGTTTGGGAACCACTGCGCTAGTGTGTGTTATTCATGATTCTAAGGGTTGCTGGAAGCAGCAGACTCTACTCAGAGCCGGCCCTAGCCTAAATGACGCCCTAGGCAAGATTTTGGCTGGTGCCCCTTAGCACCGCTACTAGTTCCGACATTGACCCCGCTCCCCTTTCCCAACGCCATCAACCCTCATCATAGCAGTCATACTTTTGGTGTTCCTACTACCCGCAATATTTTAAATAGAAACAGTGCACACATTCGGTGCGCAGTCCAAACAGGGGTGTGTTCTTGCTGGGAAGGGGCATGGCCATACAACAGTACCCCCAATTCAAATTATGCCACACAGTAGTGCAACTTTATTTACATTATATCATGTGATGGTGTCCCTTATTCACGTTACATCAAACAGTAGTACCACTTTACCTTATATACATTACTCCTCACATTAGAAAAAAATCATGAGAAAATATTGTATTTTAAGCACCTCCATGGCCACACTGCAACCCAGCCCGGGAGAACTCGTGCAGCAGCCCTTAAGGGGGGGTGTGCTGGCGCCGGCAGCCCGGGGGGGGGGCATTGGGGTTCTGGTGGAGGCTGGGGGGGGGGGTTGGGTGGTGCTGGCGGAGGCAACACGGGGGGGGGGTGCTGGTGGAGGCAGCCCGGGGGGGTAGCGCTGCTGTAATGCCGGGGGGAGCGAGGCGGCGGGCGGTTTTTGTTATGTGGGGCGGGGGGCTCACCTGCTCTGCTGCCTCCAGGTGGGGAACAGGAGCAGTGGGAGCCCACGCTGATGCCGCACACGAAGTACCATGGGAGGTGCTGTGCGCTATCGCGCATGCACAGTAGCCCTCCCGTGGCCATTTTGGATGTGGGAAAAGTGGCAAGAAAGTCCAGGGGGAGCGTGGTGGCCGGCCCGTTTTTACAGCGTTTTGGGCCGGCCCACCGGGAAAGTGCCCGGTTTCCCGGTGGGCCAGCCCAAAATGCCAGAGGCGGGTGGTGTTTGTTTTTGCGGGGCAGGGGGGCTCACCTGCTCTACTGCCTCCAGGTGGGGAACAGGAGCAGTGGGAGCCCGCGCTGACGCCGCACACGAAGTACCATGGGAAGTGCTGTGCACTATCGCGCATGCGCAGCAGCCCTCCCCTGGCCATTTTGGATGTGGGAAAAGTGCCAAGAAAGTCCAAGGGGAGCGCAGCCGGCCCATTTTTACGGCGTTTTGGGCCGGCCCACCGGGAAATAGCCCGGTTTCCCGTTGGGCCAATCCGCCCCTGGGGCCCGGGGTCCCCACTGGGCCCTTCCATCAGACTTTGGCCTGGGTAGTTTGTACCCCCTACCCCTTTCTCTCGGCACCCCTGATAATACAACACAGTAATGCCCCTTACACATGACACACATTATTAATGTCCTTATAAACATAATGCCCCTTACACATTATGCCAACCTTTATTAATGCCCTTCATACACATAATGACACACATAATGGGGGAAATTTACTAAAGGAAATTTGGGTACTCTTTACCTAGAAGGGCGCCCGTCGCGGGCATCGCGGGTACATTTATGTATGGCCGCGACGCGACCGACGCGATGCCCGCGATTTCCCATTGAAACCAATGTTAAACATGGAATCGGCCGGCCATAAATGTACCCGCGATGCCCGCGACGCGATGCTCCCGATTTCCCATAGGAATCAATGTTAAAAGGCGCGATGGACCCGATTTTACTGTTAAATGGCTCAATCCACCCGATTTGGCCATAGGAATCAATGTTAAATGGGCCACAGAGCCCATTAACCCTTAAATGTCCCCCCAAATTTTTAACGCCACCCCACGATCGACGCCAACCCGAAGCGTGGCGAGCGCAGCGGTACGCGTCCTCCGACCTTTTCATGCCCTACTATCCACTAGGGCGTGGTGTGAGAATATAATAGTGTGGCGAGTGCAGCGAGCCACCGAGCCCGAAGCGTGGCGAGCGCACGCGGATACCTTCACAGGTAGACGCGTCCCCTCGCGGGCTTCACAGGTGTCCGCCTCGCCACGGACACCTGTGAAGCCCGCGAGGGGACGCGCATAACTGTGAAGGTATCCGCGTCCCCTCGCGGGGCTCGCTGCGCTCGCCACGCTTCGGGCTCGGTGGCTCGCTGCGCTCGCCACACTATTATATTCTCACACCACGCCCTAGTGGATAGTAGGGCATGAAAAGGTCGGAGGACGCGTACCGCCGCCCCTCGCGGGCTCGCTGCGCTCGCCACGCTTCGGGTTGGCGTGGATCGTGGGGTGGCGTTAAAAATTTGGGGGGACATTTAAGGGTTAATTTGGCCTATTTGGCCCCAAATCGGGTCCATTGAGGCATTTAACAGTAAAATCGCGGTCAATCTGCCGTTTTAACATTGTTCCCTATGGGAAAATCGCGGTGATCGCGGTCATCGCGGGCATCGCGGCCATCCCGATTTACCCGCGATGCCCGCGATGACCGCGATTTTTACCCCCGACGACCGCGATTTCAATCGCTGGCGCCCTTCTAGGTAAAGAGTACCGAAATTTGTAAAAAATAGTTGTATTTGTATCCAGAAATACACTTATTTTTGACATTTACTATCCCGAAAATACAGCAATTTGTATTCGTATGGATGTGCTATCAATACGAATACGAATTGCCGTATTTTCGGGATAGTAAATGTCAAAAATAAGTGTATTTCTGGATACAAATACAACTATTTTTTTACAAATTTCCTATAGTAAATTTCCCCCTATGCCCCTTACACATATGATATGTTGCACATTATTAATACCCTTATACACATGACACACATAATGCCCTTTGCACATTATTAATGCCCTTATACACATGACACACATAATGCCTGTTACACATGTCGCACATTTAATGCATTTATACATGACACACATAATGCCCCTTACACATATGCCAAACACTATTGCACAACCAACCCACCCGCAGACAGCACTCGCACAGCCGCTAACACTGTGACCTCTGCCTCTGCTTGGATACAGATGTTTCCTCATACATCTTGGAGCTCTGCACTGCATAGGCACTGCAGCTCCTGGCCAGTTCTGCTAACGGGTGCCTTTTTTGCTGAAATTTCGTCTTATTTGCATTGTTATGTGACCAGGACACACAAGGAGTTTCCGATTATTAAAATGTTATGTGGCATGGCTATATTCTATGTGCGACTGTTGCTGTACCTGCATACGGAATGCTATGTTACAGTGATTTCCATGAATACACTATTGCATATGCAGATACAGCCTCACTCACACACAGAATATAATCATGATGCATATCATTTAAATCAGCAGAAGCTGCTAGTGCCTCTAGGCATATGCTTAGTTTGCCTATGCCTAGGGCCGGCTCTGAAGGAGCATTTTGTATTTCAGTATTCTGGTGTAACAACAAAGCACCGCAGTATTTGTTCACTTCATGCAGAAACAGACACTATTTACCCCGCATGCAAAAATAATTAGCATTGCACCACAGTGCAAAATTGCTCCTTATTTGCACCTTTTTCTGTTATTTTCTCCTAACGTTGAATCAGACCCTTGCTACATTTTCTAAGGCTCCCTTTGTCAAAGCTGATATCCACTGGTGGCCTTGACCAATGGCTTTAAAATGACAATAGAAATAAATGCTAAACAAGCCTGGTGTTTGTCGGTCAAAGCCACGGATAATCGTCTATTGATTTTAAATGTTACTTATTATTCCATAGGCTTAGTAACATAATTTCAAAATGTTTCTTTGTTTTAGATACTGTAAATATAATCTGTGACCTCTCTGTGTGATGTGATGCATGGACGGCCAGGTGGGGTTGGATACATCAGCGCACATCTGTACCATACCAGATTTGTCCCACTTCAGTGTTATGTCAATAATGAAGACTCAGGTAGGCTCGTCACCAGTAATTACTGACATTGCTCTAGAATCTCATTACAACCATCACCCCTGACATTGTGAAATAGTCGGTAGATTCATGTGGCTGTCAGAGTTATGTGTTTCATTTGTATTTATTCATATTTTTAGTCTACAAAGTAAAACACAATAGGGAAAGTTGCAGGGGTGGATTGGCCATAGGGTTCACAGGGGAAATGCCTGGTGGCCCAACGGCAATCTTCCTTCTGAGCCCTATGGCCAATCCACCTTTGGCCAGGGTCGCTGAGAGGTATGCTGGGCCCCGGTAAAATTTGGGAGCATGACTTAATCGCGGAAGTCATTTCAAATTAATTAATTTCAAATTCTACCTCCAACCACCAGCCCTCCTGCCACCTGTGGGTGGCCCTCTGATTGGCCCAGAGAGCTCAGCCAATCAGAGGGCTGCCCAGTCTAAATAATAAATATTTTTTCTCTTCAAATTCTACCGCCAGCCCTCCTGCTGCCCGCTACACTGCCACCCGTTGCTGCAGATCGCATAGCGAGTGATCGCATGTGGTTAAAAATCACATGCGATCACATATACAATGTGATAGATATTATGTGCAGCACATAATATCTATCGATGCGAGATTCAACCAGCGGGCCCGCTCATTTCATCGGCAATGTCATGCAGTCCATGCGATTTGTCAAGACAATTCAACAAAATTACATGGATCGCATGCCACATTTCACATGTGTATGGGCACCATTACATTAGAAGCCACTGTACAATAGCAGAGTGGGAGGAGGGAGGGGGCAGTACTCTTTAAATGTCAAAATTTTGTTTATGTTTTGCCCAAACTACAGAGCTGAGCCCCTCCTGGTCTGATGTAGGTGAGGTGAGAGAATTTCATATGGGCGATTTACGGTCTGTATCTGTCACCCTCTGTACGGTCTGCTCAGACATACAACATCACCACCACTCCCTCCCATGTATTATATCTGGCAGATCTGAGGCTGCACCACACCGCAGTGCACAAGCTGCACATCTAATTCTGTTAAATACCCGTTAAGGCGTTCTCCCTCCTTACAGCATAATTTGAGCACTTACAAATGACTTGCTATTTTTAATGGTGTGACATAATGTGTGCGTCCTCCTTATGACCAGTCCCATTATGTAGACGCTGAATTGACATACAGAATGAATGCTCTGGTTCTGGATTCTGAGCATTTGCACCTGGCTCTCCGTCTGGACGCAGATGTCTCATTGGTGCACTATGGTAATGCAGGAATCCGCACTTGGCGGTCTGTCCCACGCTCTGTTCATCATTAGTGCTTCCATGCGGGCTGCAAAAGATGCGGCTGACACAGCCATCCAAGCTCTGTTTGTACGCTGCGATTGAGCGCAGAAGTCGGCCGACACGTGAGATGGAAGAGTTCTGAGCGATCGCATGGTCATCGCCAAGTTACTGACCCGAAACACCCATTTCATAGATAGCATGTCTGTTGGTTTACGGTTGATAGATCTACAGTGTCTAGATAAACAGTCAGGTCTACCCCAAAAGGTCGACATGCAATAGGTCAAAAGGTCAACATGCAATAGTTCAACAGGGCCAAAATGTCGACTGGCTCAAATGTTAACATGAAATAGGTAGACAAGGTCAACATGACTTTTTCATTATTTTTTTTTATTTTTTTAACCAGCTTGTTCTTACTTCACCATTCATGTCGACATAGAAGGAGAATATAATAGCGAGCCGAGTGTAGCGAAGCCCAGAGACCGAAGCATAGCGAGCAAAGCGTGTTCTTGGGGGTCCAAAAATCATGTCTACCTTTTTTTTTTCATGTCGACCTTTTGACCCTGTCGACCTATTCCATGTTGACCTTTTGGGGACAACCTGTTGACTAGCTAGACACATACTTGCGGGAGGGTCCCGCTTTTTGCTTGACCCTCCCTCTGCCCCGCAAAGCCCCTTATACCTCACGGTTTCTGGGATTATTTTCTGGACATTCGGACTGCGCATGCGCGCGTGCGTACTGGCGGGGGGCGGGGCCTGTGTGGGGGAGTCACAGCCGGCCACCGCGGTGTTATGGGTAGCGGTGACCAGCTCCTGTGCGTAAAGACCGGAAGTCTGTGCATCAGGTCATCTGGCACTGCAGTCGGCTGCAGTCGGGGCTTCCCTGAGTCTGGGCCCGCCCCCACACTCAGCTCCGTGTTACACAGACCAGCTCTTCCTGCCTCTCCGCCTCCCTCCCTCACCACATGCTGGCTGGTTCCCTGCAAGTCCCTGACATGAGCAACAACACAGCCAGGTGAGTGCTGTGTACACTGAGGAAATGGGGGCTGGTGTATTATGTGTGTGTGCTGGGTGTAATATGGGGCTGCTATGTATAATTTAATATGTTGTGTGCAATGTGCTGCATGTACTAGCTGTGTGTAATGTATTATGGTGTTGTGTACATTATGCTTTGTGCACAGGGTGTAATATGGGGGGGGGGTGCTGTGTACATGTAAATGGGTGTAATATGGGGGGAAGCTGCATGTGATATACTATGGTGTTTTATACAATGTGCTGTGTCTACTGTGCAGGGTGTAATATGGGGGAGGGGGTGCTGTGTATATGTAAATATGTGTAATATGGGGGGGAAGCTGCATGTAATATACTATATTGTTTTGTGCAATGTGCTGTGTGTACTGTACAGGGTGTAATATGGGGGAGGGGGGTGCTGTGTATATGTAATGGGTGTAATATGGGTTGAAGCTGCATATGATATATTATGGTGTCTTGTAGAATGTGCTGTGTGTACAGGGTGTAATATGGGAGGGGGGTGCTGTGTAGAATGTACTATGATGTGTGGCTGAGTACCCCGGTGGCCTACAAATTGAAGCGCAGCTCCAGAAATCCCCTAAGCCGCCTCCTTTCACAATCCGGACTGTGCATGCACAAGTCAAAAACGAACAGGGACAAGCTTTAAAAGGAAGGCTGGTAATAATGTGGTAAGGGACACAGCATGTGGCCCCCAGCCCAAGCACCATGTCTGTCACCATGTAGCTGAGATATCAGTGTGTGTGGCCAGTACTGCACTTTGTACTTTACTTTTTACCTGCCACTGCAGGGCACACCCCTGAGTGACAGTAGACATGCCCATGGGTGGAGATAGACACGCCCTTTGGGTAAAATGTGATACGCCCCCTCAACGGCACTCCACACGATGCCCTACAGTGTGATCTATAATCTCCCTGAAACGACTTTTCAAAAGTAGGCAAGTATGGCTAGACATTGTCTATACAATAATCCCCACCCAGTGCCTGTACCCCAAAAAGGTAACATTGGTTACCAGTATAGAGGTCTGTTAGTGGCCAAAATGTATTTGGGGCTCTTTAAATGATTTTTGCATTTTTTTTTTTATAACAGTGGAAAAATAATGTAGATCAGCAGCAGTGTGATGACCATGTAGTGTAGGTGGGGGGCCGCTTCGCTGCAGAGATACTGGCTGCAGGGTACCACCCCCAGGAGCAAATGCAGGATTTTCAGAAGGGGGTTTCCAGAGGGGTGGAGCAAAGCACAGAGGTGGACACTTAGGTGACCCAGTATATGCCGGGTCAGTTAAAGTATTATAGATAGACCAAATGTATATAAATAATAATAATAAATATATATACAGGTCGAGTATCCCGTATCCGAATATCCGTTATCCAAATTATTCCGAAATACGGACTTTCCAGAAAGTGAAATTTTTTTTTTTTTTTTTGCTAAAAACTCACTGGGGACATTTGTAACAGCATCACTGGGGACATGATATGTAACTGGCACTATATATGTGCAAGACAATGATTGCTTGGCATTCAAATTCAGTGCTGAGATAGTACACAAATTTTGTTTCACGTTTTGAAACCTTGTTTTTTGAACAATTAAAATATATTTGTGTGTATTTTATGTGGTAATAAAATATATTTGTGTGTATATTATGTGTTTATACAGCATAAATGCAAGATACTTCAAAATACATCATTGAAATATTAAAATATTCCGAAATACGGAATAATCCGTTATCCAAAATTCTCCTGGTCCCGAGCATTTTGGATACGGGATACTCAACCTGTATATAGATACCCGATACCTCCTGGCCTTGGCAGATCCGGTAAGGAGAAGCGGCACTCCACAGTCTTAAAACAGAAGGTAGTTTTATTTCATCAGGTGAAAGGTGTACATCTCAGTCGACGTTTCAAGACCGACAGGTCTTTTCTTCAAGACTAGTACAGTAAGGTGCAAATAGTGCTGTGCTAGGTGACCAAAAGAAGTTGTATGCGCTCTTTTGGTCACCTAGCACAGCACTATTTGCACCTTACTGTACTAGTATGGGGCGTGGCCTGTGTGACGCATTGTGTGCCGCTGGAGATCGTGCTCTGTGGCTGCTTTTGCTCAAAGACGCTGAGGCGCCGGGTTCCGGAATTGACATCGTGCTCCTGGAGCAGTGAGAGGTTCCGTGAGTGAGCTACAAGTGCCTGCAGTTTGTGCCAGTGGTTATTTGATATATATCTTGTGGTAGCCAGCCCACACCGGAGGAACACCTCGGTACGGGTTCTACCTTCCTAATAGGAGATTTGCTGTTAGCATTGTCCACCTGTTTTAAATAAACGGTATAACACTATGAAGCGCCCCCTCTATTTGTTTTAGAGATATATATATATATATATATATTCACATAACAGCAGTGTAGACCCCTGGGCATAGCAATGTATTGGGGCCCCTACCTATCCTCCAGTGGTAGGGGTGGGGGGTGCTATGAGCGGAAGCTTTGATGTCCCGCTGGTGGTAGGGGGTATTATATCAACCACTTAGCATGTAGGGCCTGGATCAGTAATTTCCACTAATTACCCCTTTACTGCACAGATGGTGGAAGATGGGGTGGGAGAAGGGGGCATTGGTCTGAATGAAGGGGCCCTGATACATAACTTCCAGGGTGGTAGAGGATGTTTAATACGCAGAGGAGGGGTGTATAGTGGAGTGGGCTTATTATTCATAATTTTCTGGTGGGAGGACAGCTTGCTTGACTGCAGATATCTCCAGTTCCCGGAAATAGATTTCTTAGATTTTGGAATTAAAAACTAGAGAATCCCACCTACCAAATGGTATTATGGACTAGGCGCAGGGCTGGGCAACACCGGCCCTCCAGATGTTGATGAACTACACATCCCAGCATGCCTTGCATCAGTTTCAGCATGGCCACATAGCAAAACTAATGCAAAGCATCCTGGGATGTGTAGTTTGGGATAGGCTTCGGCAGGGCTGGCAACAGAATTCTTGGGGCCCTGTACAATTATATTTCTGGAGCCCCACCTAATCCCAAATCCACACAACCCTCTTCTGTATGAGCTTCATTTAACCTTTCGCTGCTCCAGATCCTGCTTTCAGGTGCAGACTTCTCTCGTTCTCAGTCCTGTTGGCCTGGCTCCTGGCTGCTGCCTTCTGCTGGCCTGTCACTTTCACAAAAGAACGCTGAGCACTACAAGCAGGCAAGGAACAGACGACCTGTGAATGTGCTATAAAGTACAGGAGCCAGAGACTGAGGCTACAGTGCCAGCGGCGGGTATGGCTGTACACCTGCGGCCACAGGCCATGTGCACACACAGCATAGATGACTCCGAGCACTGAACGGCAGGGCGCACACACAGTAGACAGCAGTGGCACACAGTGTCAGTCAGACTCAGCCACACACAGATGGTGCACAGTAGAGGGCCTGGCCGCGAGGGTCACTGATGGGCCAGTGGCCGTGATGGGGCATGGAAGCTCTGGGGCCCTTGAGATTGCTGGGGCCCGTCACACTTGTCTCCCTTGACCCCCCCTGTCGCCTGCCCTGGGCTTCGGGGGGAGGGTTTCGGCGGCCAGGGGAAAGGTAAAATAGTTTCCATACCCCTGTGGGGATCTGACCCATTTAATGACGGCAATCTAATTTAATGTCTGATCCCGGTTCCTACAGACCTAGGTTTTAGCTGAGCCCCTTAAAGTCTTGTTATCTTCGCTCATTCACCCGGATCAGACGGGTTTCATAAAGGGCAGAAACCCTGGCACTATTAGACGTGTTTTAGCTGCTATTTTGGATTCGGAGTGCACCAGGTCAAACTCTTATATTATCTCTTGATGCCGAAAAGACCTTCGATATGGTGCACTGGGATCATCTATACAATACTTCTCTTTCCCAATTTACGCAATAAAAAAAAAACAAAAAAAACCATTGGTACTTATTTCCTAGCACCGTGCCCACGATCTAGATTGTATGTGTCGGGACGAGATCGCAAGCATTGCATGCATCTTATGTGTTTGTGCATGGAAGAGATCGACGAGATATACAATCTATACAATTGAAAAGATTTTTAATTGAATGTACAATATCGCATCTTATGGATCTCATCTTATGGATCTCATGGATCTTATGCCTCTATGGGGGTCCTGTGGGTGAGAGCCAATGCTGATGTGAGTGATGTGCAAAATATCCACTAAAAATGGCAGCCCTCACTTTTTTTGGGGGGACGCAATATTTAACTTAATCAGTTAATTGACTTCAGATCATTGCCAGCAATAACTAAAGCCAAACATAGAGGTGCTGGTGACTGATGGTGGCGATGAGATGGTAAAATTACTAATAATCTGGCACAGCTGAGGCTCCCAATTGAAGGGAATTGTAGACCTCCTATTAGATACACAAAAATATACAGTATTCCAGACAATTCATTTATGTCAAATAAGGAAGCGCTGCTGTATCAGCTGTAAAAGACTGAGGGGCAGATTTATTAAGCTTGGTGAAGTGATAAAGTGTCTTGTTTTTATCACCGGCCAATCATCTCCAAACTGTGTACTTGCCTACCTGACCCTCTTCATGAGGGAGAAAATGCTCTGCTCCTGGACTTCCCTGGTAATGTATGATTGCCATCACCTGTGGTGAAACACCTTTACCTAGCTCCCCACAGATGATGGCAATCATACATTACCAGGGAAGTCCAGAAACAGAGCATTTTCTCCCGCATGGAGAGGGTCAGGTAGGCAAGTATGCCTAAAGGTGCCCATAGACGGTCCGTTCCCGGACCGTCCGTTTTGTACTATGCGATGCGTGCTCCCGCGCATCACATAGTATGGTACAAAAAGTATGTGCTGCACATACTTTTTGTACTAGCTAAACTTCGCATCGGATCGCATTGCATGCACACCGCATGCACTAGGCATGCGATACGATGCGAAGCGTGCTAATTAAGACCCAAACGGATCCGTTTAACGGACCGTGTATGGGCCCCTTAACTGTGAAGTTACAGGCTTGGTTTGAAAAATGACAGGTAGGAGCTGATTGGCCGGTGATAAAAAAAACAGACACTTTATCACCCCATCAAGCTTAATAAATCTACCCCTGAAAACCATATCCTTCATTGCCTTAGTTTTGCTATATGGCCATGCTGAAACTGATGCAATGCATGCTGGGATGTGTAGTTCATCAACAGCTATAGGGCTGCTTATTGCCCACCCCGGTTCTAGAAGGTGCTAAATAAATAAGAAGTAGATTCTGATTGGTTGCCCATGGCAACATCCCATGTGAAATTAACTCTCTGCGCATGTTACATCTGCCCCCCGGAGTGCAGCATGGTATCACCCACTATCTTGCTTTTTTGCACCACTTACAAACATAAATCAGGTTTTATAATTTTTAAAGAAAAGGGAAGAGTGTCACTGCGTGGTGCACATGAAAGAGAAATGAAGTAAAAATTAACTTTTATTGAATTCTTAATAAAACGTTGCGAAATATTGACATAAAAATTATACACAAAATGACAAGGACAGTGTGGTTAAAAAGGATACTTGATCCTAGCACTGTGGTTCCCCTCCACACTGCTTCCCCACTGTATATATCAGTTTCTTTGCAGCAAACGTTACACAATGAATATATACTGCAGCCTTAATTGTTCCTACCCTTTCACAAGTTATAGTCAGATTGGCTCCCATGTGGAGTCTGTCAGTGTGTATATCACGGTAGTATGGCAATAAATGATATGGCTACAATGTAGCGGGCGGCTGTTAATAAGTAGTTAGATATACAGTATCGGGCAATGCGTACTGCACCACCGCCCTTGGTGGGGGCAAGTGATGCGTACCCGCACAGACCGCTAAGATTCTCTGAGCCGGTCGGGTGCAACGTGCGGATGGTATTTCCAACGCTTCTTCAGGACCAGAAGAAGTGTGTTTGCGAAGCGTACGCAGACCAATGTACCTGGTAAGGCTGCAGCATGTATTCATTGTGTAACGTTTGCTGCAAAGAAACTGATATATACAGTGGGGAAGCAGTGTGGAGGGGAACCACAGTGCTAGGATCAAGTATCCTTTTTAACCACACTGTCCTTGTCATTTTGTGTATAATTTTTATGTCAATATTTCGCAACGTTTTATTAAGAATTCAATAAAAGTTCATTTTTACTTCATTTCTCTTTCATGTGCACCACGCAGTGACACTCTTCCCTTTTCTTTAAAAATTGTCTTGCCTCGTGTCCGATGGTAGCACCCCCTACAGAAATCTATCAATAAAGAATCCCAATAAAATCAATATACTTCTTGAAAGGGGTCCCCCGAAAAACCATATATTAAATGTAGTATCTCCAGTGCGACTGGCACCATCCTTGTTTTTTGTGTGTCCTCAAACATAAATCAGGCCCTTAGACCGGGACCGGCTGCGGAACGCTGATGGCAGCGACCCTTCTATAATCCCCACTTATAGCAGATACATGTTTGGTGATAAGGCTGGAACCTGTTTTCTGCAGAATCCTGTAACAAGGAAAGGATCAGTATTTATTCAGTGACAAAACACCTCAGAACTGGTAACAGATACGCGGAAGGGAAAGTGTTCTAATGTCACACTATAGACGCTGCGGTGGCTGCTGCTGTGTATAGAGAGCCTCAGACCTCAGCCAGGATAGTGCTCTAAGGGGTTAATTTACTAAAGCTTCTGTTGCCTATAGCAACCAATCAGAGTCTGTCTAACATTTCTCTTTTGCATCCTAGAATCTGATTGGTTGCTCTGGGAAACAAAACCTCTTTTCGTTTTTAGAAGCTTTGGTAAATTTACACATAAGGGTCTCATTCTGAGATGGACGCAAAACCAATATTTTTGCAGTTGAGCGATTATCGAGCGATTGGTCTGTGCATGCGTATGAGCCGCACTTAGCATGTGCCAAGTTACATTACAATCACCGGTTGTCGTGGGGATTTGGCCGCAGTGTGACTGACAGTTGGAGCGTTTGTGGGAGGTATTGGGTTGGGATCATTTGGTCTACAGCAGGCATGTCCAACGTTGGCCCTCCAGATGTTTTGAAACTACACATCCCAGCATGCTTTGCCACAGTTTTGCTATTAGTGAATGCTAAAACTATTGCAAAGCATGCTGGGATGTGTAGTTTCAAAACATCTGGAGGGCCAACATTGGACATGCCTGTCATTAGGTCGACACCATTAGGTCGACATGGGTCTAGGTCAACATGGGAAAAGGCCAACATGGTTCTAGGTCGAAAGGTCACTAGGTCGACAGTGTCTAGGTCGACAGTCGAAAGGTCAACATGGGGTTTTTCACTGTTTTTTGACCCGAATGTCAACACAGTTGACATGGACACAGTTTAATGTGCACCGCACGGTGTTTCGCTGCGCTCGCCACACTATTTTATTCTCCCACCATGCCCTAGTGGATGGTAGGGCATGAAATACCACCTGTCGGCACATGTCGGCTCATAAAAACAGTGAAAAACCCCATGTCAACCTTTTGACTGTCGAGCTAGACAATGTCGAACTAATGACATGTCGAACTAATGACCTGTCGAACTAGTGACCTTTCGACCTAGAACCATGTTGGCCTTTTCCCATGTTGACCTAGACCCATGTCGAACTAATGACCTGTTGACCTAAAACCCTGTCGACCTTTCCCCATGTCAACCTAGACCAGTGGTCAGGGAACTCGGTCCTCATTACCCTACACAGTGCATGTTTTGCTGGTAACCCAGCAGGTGCACAGGTGTACTAATTACTCACGGACACATATTATAAGCTCCGCAGGTGGAGTTAATTATTCCACTTGTGATTCTGTGAGGAGACCTGCAAAACATGCACTGCGTGGGGTAATGAGGACCGAGTTCCCTGACCACTGACCTAGACCCATGTCGACCTTTTCACATGTCGACCTAATGATTGTCGACCATCATGCTGTAGACCAAATGACCGCATTCCGAGGTAACGGGGGAGTGGCTGCTGATATGCAGAATTGTCGCAAACATTCCAGGGGCATGTCATGCACTGTGATTGTGACTTGTACACAGACACTATGGGGAGTTCTATTTGAGATGGGATGTTGGTATGGGCAATCAATCAGTTCCTATCTATTATCTTCTATAAGGTGATAAATAAGACGCAGAGTCTGGTTGGTTGCCCATAACAACATCCTATCTGAAATAGAACTCCCATTTTAGTAAATTGACCCCTATGGCTCCAATGTTTCAGTTTTGGTGAATTACCACATACAGACTCTAAAAGAACAGCTTGTATAGGCGAAGCCACAAGTGTGCGTACAAATCACGCATGCGTGACATTTACATATTTTCATGGCGTCCAACTTTGCAGCAGTGCCAGCACTGGTCACTGATGAAAACGAGACACAGCAATTTGGTCACTCAGGGGTAGTTTATTAAGTGATAAAGGGTGAAATTTACCAAAATGGATTCGTAAAAAATAGGTGTATTCGTAGGCAGAAATACACCTATTTTTTACACATTTGTATTTTCGGGATTTACAATCCCGAAAATACAACAATTCGTATTCCTAATGATGGGACATTCGTATTTGTATTTACAAATACGAATGTCTACACCATCGATAGAATACGACAGAAATCACCATTCAAAAGAATGGTGGTTCCTGATTTACTAAGCAGCCGTACTGATAATACGGCTGCTACTTGGTGTAAAACAGCCACCAAAATACGACAGGAAAATACACCTTGATTGTCCTGTCGTATTTGGCTTTAGAAAAAAAAAACGGCGTAGGGTCCCCCCCACAGCTGTAACCAGCACCAGGCTGAAGGAGCCAGGGCCGGTAATTAAAAATCAGGGAACCCGACAAATAAGGGTTCCCCGGTTTTTAACAACCAGCCCCAGGCTCCAGGTCCAGGGCTGGTTCCCAAAATACAGGGGACAAAATGACTAGGGGTCCCCCGTATTTTAAGAACCAGCCCCAGGCCAAACCAGCCAGCAGGGTAATGTCACAGCCGGGGGACACTTATTATATAAGGTCCCGCGACCAAAACATTAACCCCCTGACCGGTCAGCCTGGCCAGGGGCCCTGGCAGAGTGGGGACCCCCCCAATGAAGGGGTCCCCCCCCCTCCAGGACTTACCTGACCAGGCTGAAGCCTGGTGCTGTCCCCGGTGACCCTGGGCTGTGGTCACCGGGCTGAGGCAGCCAATAGCAGCATTTGGCGGTGGAGCCGCACGATGTACACAGAGTACCGTGCGGCTCAGCTGTTCGTCTGGTTCGCGTTCTCGGTTTGCTTCTTTGCAAAGACCCCTTCCCTGGACTACGTCGCCCTGGGACAGGTGAGTATAGTTTCCTTCCACAGCTTCCTCCATGGATTTCATCGGACCCGGACACTGACAGCGACGACGACATGGACAGCGACGGTCGACATGGAGCCAGAAGACGACACAGGACCACAAGACCAGGACATCAGGACCAGGGCTACCTACGGGATGAAGATAGGTAAGTATTAGTATGTGTGGGCTTTGGATGTATTAAAGTTTTATTTTAAGTGTGTGTCAGTGTGTTTTATTTTACTATTTTTAATACTGTGGAACTACAAGATCCAGCGGGCCCTTTAATGCCCCGCAGGCTGGGACTTGTGGTTCTCCAAGTCCCAGCTTGCAGGGGAGGCTTGCTGGGACTCATAGTTCACCAGTATTAAACAATAGTTTATTCTTTTTTTTACACTGCCATCAGCCCGGTGACCACAGCCCAGGGTCACCGGGGACAGCACCAGGCTTCAGCCTGGTCAGGTAAGTCCTGGAGGGGGGGGGACCCCTTCATTGGGGGGGTCCCCACTCCCCCAGGGCCCCTGGCCAGGCTGACCGGTCAGGGGGTTAATGTTTTGGCCGCGGGACCTTATATCATAAGTGTCCCCCGGCTGTGACATTACCCTGCTGGCTGGTTTGGCCTGGGGCTGGTCCTTAAAATACGGGGGACCCCCTAGTCATTTTGTCCCCCGAATTTTGGGAACCAGCCCCGGACCTGGAGCCTGGGGCTGGTTGTTAAAAATCGGGGAACCCCTATTTGTCGGGTTCCCTGATTTTTAATTACCGGCCCCTTCAGCCTGGAGCTGGTTACAGCTGTGGGGGGGACCCCACACTTGTTTTTTTTTTCTGTTTTTTTTTTTACACCTTGCAGCCTGCACGGATCAGTCAGATCCGTGCAGACTGCCAGAAACATTTGTATTAGCGGCCGTATCAGCTCCTACCTGTCATTTTTCAAACCAAGCCTGTGACTTCACAGTTACAAGCTGATTGGCCAGTGATAAAAACAGGCACTTGATCACTTCACTGAGCTTAATAAACATGCCCCTGCATAAACATGCTCAGCGACCAATCGCTCCCTGTGTACTGCGCTAACATGGGAATAGATCTCAGTGGGTAACAAAACTCAGTGTCAGAGATGGGACGGGGGCACCAGCTGCCTTCGTGCTTTTCTAATGCATTATTTGAGTGACGTGATGATGGACACAAGTCAGATCATTAGAATCCAGATTATGTTGGAGCAGGTTCAGGTCACTAATCCCAGTTCAGTGGTCATACAGGATAACAGACCTTTAATGTGATGAGTTCCAGAAAGTGGCTTCCACACTTCCACCTAGAATAGAACTGCTGGTAGTCCCAGATATGGTAGTAGTAGCTGGCATAGAGCTACTGAGAGGCCTAGGGGTCTATTACAGCAACTGAGAGGCCTAGGGGTCTATTACAGCTACTGAGAGGCCTAGGGGTCTATTACAGCTACTGAGAGGCCTAGGGGTCTATTACAGCTACTGAGAGGCCTAGGGGTCTATTACAGCTACTGAGAGGCCTAGGGGTCTATTACAGCTACTGAGAGGCCTAGGGGTTTATTACAGCTACTGAGAGGCCTAGGGGTCTATTACAGCTACTGGGAGGCCTAGGGGTCTATTACAGCTACTGGGAGGCCTAGGGGTCTATTACAGCTACTGGGAGGCCTAGGGGTCTATTACAGCTACTGAGAGGCCTAGGGGTCTATTACAGCTACTGAGAGGCCTAGGGGGTCTATTACAGCTACTGAGAGGCCTAGGGGGTCTATTACAGCTACTGAGAGGCCTAGGGGTCTATTACAGCTACTGAGAGGCCTAGGGGTCTATTACAGCTACTGAGAGGCCTAGGGGTCTATTACAGCTACTGAGAGGCCTAGGGGTCTATTACAGCTACTGAGAGGCCTAGGGGTCTATTACAGCTACTGAGAGGCCTAGGGGTCTATTACAGCTACTGAGAGGCCTAGGGGTCTATTACAGCTACTGAGAGGCCTAGGGGTCTATTACAGCTACTGAGAGGCCTAGGGGTCTATTACAGCTACTGAGAGGCCTAGGGGTCTAATACAGCTACTGAGAGGCCTAGGGGTCTATTACAGCTACTGAGAGGCCTAGGGGTCTATTACAGCTACTGAGAGGCCTAGGGGTCTATTACAGCTAATGAGAGGCCTAGGGGTCTATTACAGCTACTGAGAGGCCTAGGGGTCTATTACAGCTACTGAGAGGCTTAGGGGTCTATTACAGCTACTGAGAGGCCTATTTCTGTTGCTATTTAGGCCAAGGATGCCCGCTACTATCTGTATGCATGCACAGTCAATCGATAATTGAACAGATTGCAAATTTGCACAACAGCGATCAGCTTGGAATCAGGCCCACTGAGCGCAATTATGCGACTTAGAAAACGGTGCAGCTTTTTATTCTGTAAATTGTGCTCCTCTCCCCCCTGGCCGGCCACTGCAGTGTATCCTCCTGTACACATGTAATTGGGCGGCTCAAATAACCTCTCCTTTCCATGTAAGTGTATAACTAGAACCAATCGCGTCTGCTGGGAACCAGCCCGTCCTTGTGAATAAAACATTGGCGTTTAGCTTGTGTCGTCTTTGTCTGTATATGATCCTCAGCACCTCGGACTGTTTGTGCTTATTTAACTCTCTCCCATGTGTGTCCTTGTAATGGATTCAAGTTGTAACACACAAAGGGACAATTGAGCCTCATACATATTTAATACGGAAGGTCGTGTCAATGAAGAGGTGTTTGTGGCAGAACATCTGTTATAGGAGAGGTGTCGTCATGTATGGAAATAAGACGTGTGTGGGTGCTGCTACTGTCACCTAGAGAGGGGATTTCTGTAGGCAGAACACATTCATCACTGCAAGAGCTATTACTACATTTACAGAATTATATGATAAAGAGCCTCATACTGTGCTGGAGTTATTCAGAACAAATCGCCAGAATAATATTGTGCGACATGGGCTGACGCCAGGGAAATTAGCGCAATGGGGGCTGAAGCGAAGAGCACGGGCCACCTTGGTTTGCTCTGCACCCATTATAAATCTAGCACTGTATGCAAGTGGTTCTGCCGTGTTCTGCACTCTCGTCTCCACACTGCGTCATACTGTATCTATCTTATAGACGGGCCTATTCATTATTCTATTCTTTTCTTACAAATGCAGAAACTGCTGTTCCCGTAAGCCTCCATTTATAAAGGTACCCCAATGGAGAGGGATTTTGGAAAACTTCTCCGGTGGGCCCCAGTTGGGCCGCTATGCATCATGGCTATTTCCACATTGCGCATGCACAGCAGCAAGCCATATACTGGGCTTGACTCATAGATGGACAGCAATTCCATGCTACATCCAAGCAGCACTGAGTTCCTGTCCGCTCTCTATTCTGCATTTAGCTGTGTGATCCCAACACTGTGACTGATGTCACAAGCTGGGATCCAACATTGCGGCATCACATGCACAGAGGTTACCAAAACCAGGTAACATGCAGACCCTTGGCTCCTCCCTCCTTAAATAAGTAAAGGGGGGATGACATACCCTTGTTTATAACAACACAACCATACCACTGTCCCCTCAACATGGGTCCTACAGGTGCTAACGCAAGGCCCAATGTGCACAGCATTAATAACAAAATAATGAAACCACTGTGCACCCCATGATTAATTATTCCTATGGACTTCAAAGATACAAATGGGCCTATTTAACAATATTAGATGTATCCTCATGAAATGTAACATTCCTTACATGCATTTTGGAACGTGTTTGTTGGGTAATTCGCTAAGGGAATGGGATAATTGGACAGACAATCAATAAGTCGACAGTCACTAGGTCAACACTCAAAAAAAAGTGAAAAACCCAATTTCAACCTAATGACCCTGTCGACCTAACCACATGTTGACCTTCAGTCATGTCAACCTTGTGGTGTCGACAGAGCCGGATTAAGCCTTCGGGGGCCCGGGGCACTTTAGAAGGGGGCCCCCTCCTACTTGGCATTACTGGCCGCAAAATGCATGGTAGAATATTACACTGTCAAAACTCAGTGTAACTGCAGTATAAACTTGGTCAATGGTCAACTGCAGGTTGATATAAATATATATAAATAACTAATACCCCTTTCACATCGCAGACACGGTTTAAAAACCGGTATTTTAAAACGGTAATTAAAACGGGTCAGAGCCTTAACAGTGACCCAGATTACCGTTTTAAATACCGGTTACGTGTCATTCACATAGCACTTGAAACGTTTCATCCAGAACACGTTTCAAGTGCTATGTGTGCCTTTTGCCTGTGCTAAGAATTTGGGGTACAGGCGTCCTTTAACCCCTTGAGTGGTGGGTTTTACTGGGGCAGGACAAACCTACCAGGGCAGGTTTATCCTGCCCCAGCAAAACCCACCACAGAAAGCCAGAAGCAGCCCGCCCCCCTCGCCTCCGCTCCGGCGTTAGTACGCCGGAGCTTCCTTGCTGCCTCTCTCCCCGAGTCCCCCCTGCCTAAGCCGCGGCGCCTGTCATATTTAGCAGTGACGTCGGCGGCAGGCTGGGGGATGTTCGCTGCTCGGAAGGACTCCGAGTCCCCCCGAGCCTGGCCGACCATACCCGAGCCTGCCGCCGACGTCACTGTAAAATGAGTGACAGGCTGTCGGACGGGCTGGGCTGGCTGGCGGGCGGGTCAGAGAAGCTCCGGCGTACCGATCGCCGGAGCACAGGTACAGGGGGGGGGGGACAATGACTGGGGGGACAGAAGGTGGTCACGGGGGTGTCCCGTAGAGGTGCTGCGCCAGTGGTGCACACCTGGACACCACTGGCGCGCACCTATTGTATAGCAGTGGGATTGTGCTTGTGCTTGTGTTGTTTGCCTGAAATACCGTTTCAGGCAAACTGTACACATTCACATTGCACAAAAAACGGCAAGGAACCGTGTAGGACTCTGCTTTTTACACGGTTCAAAATGCCAGTTAACTTAAAACGGTAAATTGCCTGTGGTGCATTCACAGTGCACCCTTAAACGTTTTAAAAAGGGAAAAAAACGGCAATATACCGTTTTAAAAGTGCGATGTGAAAGGGGTATAAAATAAATAACTAAAATACCACATAGAAAGCCTCTGCCTGTCCCTCTGTACCTAACTCCCTTGTAGAGCATTGACAGGCTCAGTGCTGACAGGCGCAGTCGGGGGGGGGGGGGGGGGGGTGTTTGGGCAAAATTATCTTGCCGGGCCCTTTCAGAGGCCAGGGCCTGGGACACCAGCACCCCCCTATCGGCTGCCCTGCAGAGAGGACACCATTCCGGGGTCTTGTCCGGGTCCGGGTTTTACCCTTATCCAGTGACAGGTAAGATTTCTAGGCACATCTATACAGCATTTCCTGCGGCCGCATCGCAATAGACAGCTCTTATTGCTAGAGCTGTCCTTTGCATTACGAATCGCATATGTTATGGATGCGGCAGCCGGCAATGTGTGGAAGGAAGGGGCGGCGGATGTTATAACATCCCGGCCTAGGCACTTTAATCAGCATTGGATGCAGAAGTCGGTGATGCTGCATTTTTGGAGATTGGTCCTGACGATGATAATGGAAAGATGATGGCGGTGCACCTGCCTACGCAGTCTGGCTTCGCAGGCTCGGATTGACCCTAATAGCTGCGATCACAGCGATTCCTGCAATCTTAGCGCAGAGCAAACCTTCTCCTATTGCTCGTCCTGTTCTCTTTCTTTTTTACAATCTGATTACGAATACTAGTGTTAAATACAATCAGACTGTTACTTGCGGCCACAAATTCCGCATTGATGTCATCATCCTTTAGGAGACATGAAGAAAAGATGTGCGTGTCCATTTTCAGAACCAGGAAGGCAATAGGGAATTCTGGACAATAGAGAACAGACGTCAGCGCTGGGTAATAAAAGCGGAGCGGGCCTAGCCACCCAGCGAGATTTACAGGCCAGCGGTAAGAAAGTAATGTCCTATTACTGCGTACACAGTATTTATAGCAGCCAGACGTTCCGAACACTCATTGTACACATCTTGACCCTGTCTCCTGATTGCCTCTGGGTCTCCTCACGGCATAATTATGTGTTATGAGGGGGTGGGGTGTTGCACGATGCAAGTGTCTGCCATGAATAGGGGTAATTAGCAGGGATGACAGGAGCGATGCTCAGCAAGGCTGAATATACATTATACACAGGCAGGGGGCTGGCGAAGACCACTTCACTGGGTCATAATGCTCACAGTATCCAAGGAAACAGACCTCAATTACTATTCTCTCTATTGTTAAAAAAAATGGCTTGATTAAGGCAGAAGGGGGCAACCAGTATACTACAAGTCCCAGCATGCCTTGCCTAATAATTCCAGCAGTGATTCCAGGCCAGTGCCTCAGGGCACAAGGATAGAAGTGTCAAATTAACTTGGGAAATGTTGGGTAAAAAAAGTCAGAAAACATTGTATTGGAATTGAGAGATTTACATTTCCATTGCAAACAAGCAAATGAGCTGTAATTCAACCCGGTCTCCAATTATCCCCATTTTTATTATTCTATTTTTTTTTTTGCTAAAGATTTATAATGTTTCTTAATTTTTTTTTTTATGACATCATCAAAAAGGTTGGGGGCTAGAACATCACAATGGCATTGAAAATAGATTTGGCGTTCCTGTAGCTGTCTCCTACACAGAAACGAATAACACATTTTACAAACAAAAATGTATACAGAATGCAGCCTATCAGGGGCAATGTAATATAGGAAGGAAAAACAAGGGGGTACACTGCGCTAAACAATATAAAATATTGAAGAAATCAATTCCTTAATTGGGATTTTAAAGAAGGGGGGGGGGGCATTTGGGAATAAAATGACATTTATTAAAATATATATAACATTTCAGCATGACATACTATAATTAAAAATATATTAGCACTATGGCAGAGGGAATAATGGGTAAGTCCAGTCAATACTGTACCGTATTTTTGAGAATCCACTGATCACTTGGTCCGTACCTATAATGCCTCTTTATTAAAATGAAGCCGAATCGGCTAAGTATAGTACAGCAGTTGATATCGGTATTATTTGTATCCAAAACATCCAAAAGTGGGGGCCCGCGGTAGGTTTCTTTAGGTGGAGTAATACTCTAAAGCTTGTATGAAACCTCCGTCCGGGTTGGGGCGTGTAGCTGCCCTGATGACTCGAACCAATTGGTGCCCACTGGTCAAGAGACTCAGTGAGTGGGGCGACTGATGAGGCTAGTCTGGACCCAAATGTATGGGGTCATTTCAAGGTGGATGAGACTGGATGTGGTTTGCCCTTTGGGTCAACACGTTTCGCCAGTAGCCTAGCTTTATCAAGGTGTGACACCTTTGATAACCTGTTACCAACTACCCCCCATTAGTAATATAGGAAGGGCCTGCATTCTCCATGCTGGTCCTCGCTTCTACCATCACAGTTACACCGTAGGCTGTGCCAGTGTCTCCTGTACACATGCTGGTCTCTGGGAACATGGTATCCATCCCATAAACTAGGTATGGCCATCGGTGTGATCATCATTGATGGTTGCCTTTGATGTTTATAGTGCAAATGGTCATCGATGGTGGCATACTATTTGGTGTATAACCCTCGATTTGCCTATCAATGGTCATCCCTTTTTGTTGACTGACTGGCATGTGAGTCAATCAGAACCTGGGGGGGGGGACTATTTGTCTATGCTGTACTATCTATGGAGCAAAACCATTTGGTTGTACAGATGACAGGACAATTATTGCTCCGCCTGGACAGTGGGAGCGCGGGGCAGGGCCTTGTTCTATTTATCCCAGGACAAGGCTGTATATAAAACGATCTCCCAATACGGATGGATGCCCTCAGTCGCTGGATGACGTTCAGTGTAATAATAGTAATATGTTCGGAAAGGAACTTTCACTTGTCACACTCTGATGTCACCCATAAATACATAAGTCACTTACTGCTCCCTGGAGTGACATAGCTGTGTAATTACCCATAGATTTACTCCTAATGTCCATGAGCTTCATATTACCACACCCATGCCTGGATGTGTTCGCTCAGCTGCCGCAGAACATAGCGCCCCCTTCCCTGCAAGGAAGGGGGCGCTATGTTCGGGTTCAGAGAAGGGATGCTATGTTCTGGCATAGAGAGGGGGGCTATTTGTTCTGGGGCCATAACATAGCGCCCCCTTCTCTGGAACATATCACGGTCCCATCTCTATGCCACAACATAGAGCATCCTTCCCTGCACCAGTACATAGTGCCCCCTTCCCTCCACCCGAACATAGTGCCCCCTTCTCTATGCCAGAACATAGCACCCACATCTCTATGACAAAACATTGTGCCCTGTTGCCAGAGCAGCTCGGCATACCCCAGACCCAGTGGCATATTTATAATGGGTGCAATGTGCATGGTGCACATGGCTCCTGAGTCCCAGGGGGGCCCACACTGCACACATTGCCCCTTCGGAGTCCCGTGATGAAGGCAGCGGCTCTGCCGGAATGGCAGAAAAAACTTTTTCATAGTGCTGGGCATGCGCAGTAGAGTCTGTGGCTTCTAGAGCTCAAACTCTACTCCGCTGTGCACTAGGGCAGTGCTGCGGGGAGAGGAGGAGGAGGCTGCACACGGGGCCTCCTCCTCTCTTAAAGCGCCTCTGCCCGACTCTCATGCACATGGCATCCATTGAGTGATCACTTATTTCTCCCAACTGTGGGTGTGTATCTGCTGTAATTGGAACATTTGGAAGGTTGGTACACGCCTAGGTGTGGGTGATGTATGGGTGTGGCCAGTGCAGTGTTTTTGTGGGCGTGTACAACACTTTCACTATATGTTCCAATGTCTCCCTAAATACTTAAAATTTAATTTAATTGCTACATTTTGGGTGAGATGTATTTAGCCTTGAGAAAAGATAAAGGGTCTGATTAGGCGGTAGACTCAGGCTCAGAAAACACCATTAGAGCGGCCCAACCCACTGTACCAGGTACAGCCCCATTTTGGCAACTTGGTCAATATTGACATATCCAACCGGTTGATTGACATGCTGAATGTCGACATTACAAGCATGTCAATAATCTCATGTTATTATTATGCTACACCCTGAAGCTAGACATATTGTTAGTAATGCTTTTCATGCCAAGAAAACACAGACATCACAGTTACATTGTCACAAAGATGCTCTGTGCAGCAGTCATCACTTGCCAATATAATGCATTATTATATCTTGTCAGCATAGATTTGTCCACTGGGAGCGCTGTCACACTGGTGTGTGAGGACAGAGCTTTGCATGAGCTGTACTCCAAGGGTGAAATGTAATAGGATGAGAGATTCAGAAAGTGAGAGATTTGGTAAGAAATCTCCAGTTTTTTTAAAGTGGCAACCATTGACACAGCAAAATCACACTGGTTTTGCTGTGTAAATGATTGCCACTTTAAAAAAACTGGAGATTTCTTACCAAATCTCTCACTTTCTGAATCTCTCATCCTATTACATTTCACCCCTGGTGTGTGATGTCAGAGCTGTGTGTGAGCTGTGCTCCAGGTGTAAGACGTCAGAGCTGTGTGGGAGCCAAGCCCCAGGTGTGTGACGTCAGAGCTGTGTGTGAGCTGTACTCCAGGTGTGTGACATCAGAGCTGTGTGTGAGCCGAGCTCAAGGTGTGTGACGCCAGAGCTGTGTGTGAGCTGTACTCCAAGTGTGTGACGTCAGAGCTGTGTGTGAGCCGTGCTCCAGGTGTGTGACGTCAGAGCTGTGTGTGAGCCGAGCTCCAGGTGTGTGACGTCAGAGCTGTGTGTGAGCTGTGCTCCAGGTGTGTGACGTCAGAGCTGTGTGTGAGCCGTGCTCCAGGTGTGTGACGCCATAGCTGTGCTCAAGGTGTGTGACGTCAGAGCTGTGTGTGAGCTGTGCTCCAGGTGTGTGACGCCAGAGCTGTGTGTGAGCTGTACTCCAAGTGTGTGACGTCAGAGCTGTGTGTGTGTGCCGTGCTTCAGGTGTACGACGTCAGAGCTGTGTGTGAGCCAAGGTCTAGGCGTGTGACGTCAGAGCTGTGTGTGAGCTGTACTTCAGGTGTACGACGTCAGAACTGTGTGTGAGCCGAGATCCAGGTGTATGATGTCAGAGCTGTGTGTGAGCCAAGGTCTTGGTGTGTGACGTCAGAGCTGTGTGTGAGCTGTACTTCAGGTGTGTGCCGTCAGAGCTGTGTGTGAGCTGTGCTCCAAGTGTGTGACATCAGAGCTGTGCTCCAGGTGTGTGACGTCAGAGCTGTGTGTGAGCTGTACTTCAGGTGTACGACGTCAGAACTGTGTGTGAGCCGAGCTCCAGGTGTATGATGTCAGAGCTTTGTGTGAGCCAAGGTCTTGGTGTGTGACGTCAGAGCTGTGTGTGAGCTGTACTTCAGTGTGTGCCGTCAGAGCTGTGTGTGAGCTGTGCTCCAAGTGTGTGACATCAGAGCTGTGCTCCAGGTGTGTGACGTCAGAGCTGTGTGTGAGCCGTGCTCCAGGTGTGTGACGTCAGAGCTGTGTGTGAGCCAAGAACTGTGCTCAAGGTGTGTGACGTCAGAGCTGTGTGTGAGCCAAGGTCTAGGCGTGTGACGTCAGAGCTGTGTGTGAGCTGTACTTCAGGTGTACGACGTCAGAACTGTGTGTGAGCCGAGCTCCAGGTGTATGATGTCAGAGCTGTGTGTGCTAGGCTTCACCTGTGGCCGCCGCGTTCGAAGGTGTGTGACGTCAGAGCTGTGTGTGAGCCGTGCTCCAGGTGTGTGACGTCAGAGCTGTGTGTGAGCTGTGCTCCAGGTGTGTGATGTCAGAGCTGTGTGTGAGCTGTGCTCCAGGTGTGTGATGCCAGAGCTGTGGGTGAGCTGTGCTCCAGGTGTGTGATGCCAGAGCTGTGGGTGAGCTGTGCTTAGGGAATTGCTCGGGCTCAGTGATGTCACAGCCAGGAGCCGCCTTTATTGCCAGTGTGAGAAGTGGTCATAACTCCTGCTGTGTGTGAGAAGTGGTCACCACTCCTGCTGTGTAATCACTTGCTGGCAGGGAGAGTGGCATTCCTCTCTCAATAGCTGTATGTATGTATGTGTGTGTGTGTGTGTGTGCCCGTGAGTGAGAGTGTGCATAATCACATGCTGGCAGTGAGAGTGGCATTCCTCTCTCAATAGCTGTATGTATGTGTGTGTGGGTGTGTGTGTGTGTGTGTGTGCCCGTGAGTGAGAGTGTGCATAATCACATGCTGGCAGCGAGAGTGGCATTCCTCTCTCAATAGCTGTATGTATGTATGTATGTATGTGTGTGTGTGCCCGTGAGTGAGAGTGTGCATAATCACATGCTGGCAGCGAGAGTGGCATTCCTCTCTCAATAGCTGTATGTATGTATGTATGTGTGTGTGTGTGTGCCCGTGAGTGAGAGTGTGCATAATCACATGCTGGCAGCGAGAGTGGCATTCCTCTCTCAATAGCTGTATGTATGTATGTATGTGTATGTGTGTGTGTGTGTGTATGTGTGTGTGTGTGTGTGCGCCCGTGAGTGAGAGTGTGCATAATCACATGCTGGCAGCGAGAGTGGCATTCCTTTCTAGGTGTGTGTGTATGTATATGCCCATGTGTGTGTGTAATCGCATGCTGGCAGCGAGAGTATTACCAGCAGATGATTGATGGGGTGGACGGCTCTCCATAGCGTCCTGCTATGCAAAGTCGTCCACCCTCAGGAAAATCGCTAAAATGGTCGAGAATCGCCAAGTGTGTATGGACCCTTAGTCTAAACTTAGTCTAAACTTAGTCTTAAGGTGCCCATACACTAGTAAGATTTATCTTCAGATCTGTCTGGTTGGAACAAAAACATGGTTATGGATGAGTGACAGTTTTCCAGCATTTCCAAGCAAATCTTCAACTGTCATTTGCTCTCATCCATAACCATGTTTTTGTTCCAACCAGACAGATCTGAAGATAAATCTGCATGTGTATGGCCACCTTTAGTCTTGTATTTCCTCCGCCAACCGGCGAAGAGGGGGTGGGCGCTGATGTTATGTGACATCAGCGCCCCCCGATTAATGCGGATGCCCATAAAAGGCTGGGCGTTTCCCTGCTCTGGCCTAATATTCGGCCTCACCATCCCCCTTTGGAGCGAATGGCTCTGGGAGTGTGAATTTCACCAAAGCCATTTGCTCCCATCGTCTGCACATGTGGAAATATGCACATGCGGCCCCCCCCCCCCAATTGGAACAGGGACAAATTTGTCCTGTTGCGATCCAACCCTATATTCCTGAGTGTTGTACTGATACTTTGTCCATCTCCTATCTGCGGAGGCTCAGGGATCATGTTATCACTCCCTGCATTGGGTGTGGTACAGGGGTCCAACAGTCGGGATCCCGACAGTCATTAGCCCGACGTCACGATCCCTACTGGCCAGACCCAGACAGCATGGTGAGCGCAACAAAGCCCCTTGTGGGCACGGTGGCTCGCTACGCGAGACACCTATTCTATTCTCCCTCTATGGGGGTCATGGACCCCCACGAGGGAAAATAGCCGACGGCCGTCGGGAACCTGGCTGTTGGTGTTTTGACAGTCGGGATCCCGACGTCAGATAAATGCCTGTCGGGACCCCGTCCGTCACCCCCTGCATTGAGGTTCTGATGAACAGTACTGATTCCACAATCCATGTCACTCCATCTCCCTTCCCTATAATCAGTAAATATTTATTTCAATAGATCTTTATTGTTTATTGTTCATTTCATGTTGTTGTTGTTGTAATACTTGGATTGTGTACATATTTCTGCATCATATTTGTTCATTGTAAAGTAAACAGATGTATATTTGTCACAGAATCTAGGAAGCATTGTATGTAATGTAATCTGTGTTTATTTAGTTCCAGCATTGTGTGACTATGTCTGTGTTACTTTTTGCATGAATGCTTTACTTCTGTTTTCAACATAGAAAGATAGGTATACCATACCTCCCAACTTCTGTGTTGAGGAAAAAGGGAGCGCCCGAAAAGGGGGCGGACGTATGCAAATAAGGGCGTGGCTTATGCTAATTAGTCGCAACCTCATTTTCATACGAGAATAGACGCTGTGCGCATGCGCACAGCATCTATTCTATTAGATTGGGGGGTCTCCCAACTGCCACCCCCCGCAGCAGGACAATGCCTGCCGCGGGTGGGACAGCGGGACAGGACCCGAAAATCGGGACTGTCCCGCTGTAATCGTGACAGTTGGGAGGTATGCTATACAGTCATTAGGTCGACGCATATTAAGTCGACATTCATTGGGACGACCACTAGAGGTGGACATGGTTTAGGTGGACCCATGAAAAAATGTGAAAAACTCATGTCAACCTTTTGACTGTCGACCTTCCCATTGTCGACCTAATACCTGTGACGACCTTCCGACCCTGCCATCATAGCCACATCCACCTATTTCATGTGTCAATGGCAAAAGTATTATACATCGTTCATAAAACATCAATGAGTATGAATCATCGATGGTCGATGGGCATCCCTAGTGTGAACTACTATACTGACCTATGACCTATGTACAGAGGGGGGACCATCCAGCACATGATCACATGTATGTTTATATGTGTAAGCGGAATGGGATCATTTGTCAGACTGCATTTAGGTCTACAAGCATTAGGTCTACACCATTAGGTCTACTTGCATTTAGGTTGACCCGACTGAAGGTCGACATGGGTTAGGTCGACAGGGTCATTAGGTCGACAGGGTCATTAGGTCGACATGTGTTAGGTTGACAGGTGTTAGGTCGACAGGGTCATTAGGTCGACAGGTATAAGGTCGACAGAGTCATTAGGTCGACGCTCGGCACATGTCGACTCATAAAACAGTCAAATTACCCCATGTCAACATTTTGCCTGTCGACCTTCCCCATGTCGACCTAATGACCCTGTCGACCTCATAAAAGTCGACCTAATGACCCCGTCGACCTAATGACCCTGACGACATAAGTCATGTCGACCTTCAGTCATGTCAACCTAACTGCATGTCTACCTAAATGCAGGTCGACCTAGTGGTGTAGACCTAATGCTTGTAGACCTGAATGCTGTAGACAATATGACCATATCCCGTGTAAGCAGCCCAATCTGCACTACATGATCAGCACTGCTACCCAGGGGCTGCCCCATGGAGCTTACAATCTACAATAGTCCTTATTAATCACATTCACACCAATCCACAGCAATGTCTGTCTATAGTACACACAGTAGCATCAGGACTGAAGGGCTGAGCGCCTCTGTGTAATAATGTATGTACATGCAGAACATGACACATTGTTATCAGACAGCTGGGGCAAAGTACAGAGCCAGGGGTGTGTCTGACATGTCACCGATGGGCGGGGTTATGCTTAGCCCCGCCCCAGGCAGTGAGACAGTCCCAGACTCTGGCTGCTGCTGAGCAGTAAAGAGAAGACTGCAGTCAGTTCAGACACCTGAGCCACAGAGTCTGTATCCCAGAGTATACAGTACAGCCCCCCCATACACAGCAGGAGGGACCCCTGCACCCCCCTACCCCAGACATGACTGACACTCTACTACCAGGGAGCCTGAAGGGGAATATGCTGCCAGATCAGAGCTACTTCCGAAAGGTAAGACAACCTTCGCTGTTCCAGTGCTCCTGGGGGACTGGCAGTCACCTGCTCTGCATGGCGTATACAGGTGAGGCTGGGTAACAGCACTGCCTGGGACACACTTGTGGCTCTCCAGCTGTTGTGGAACTACAAGTCCCAGCATTCTGTGGTTATGAAAGGTGCTTATGTGATCACTAAGCCTGTTGTCCTGTAATAATGATATTGATAATGTATGTGTACATGGCACAGACGTTCTCCCTGGCGGTCTGTGGCTGCGTCTATTGCCTGGCACAGTGTGGGCACCCCTTTGTGTGGTGACTCAGGCTCCTATCACCAGTATCAGGGTGACTTCTATGCCCGGCTCTTGTCGCTGTTGTTTGGGTTTGGCGCTGCCCTTGGATATGTCATAGGGTGGAACTAATTGTATTGATCACTTGGAAAGTTTATTATAGAGGGGTGTGAGCTGCTCCCTGTATGAGTGGTCACTTATGTCATGTGTCATACACCTGGAACTCACTGTATATTGTGCAGGAAATGCTTTTACTGCAATCTGTCAGTAATAATAACAGGAAGGCCAGAGGTGTTGGTAAGGACAGGTAGAGCCAGTGTTGCTGTTAGTAACTGGTGGTGGGTAACCGTGGCTCCAACAGCTGGTGGAGTTATAACTATTATTTACAATATTTTATTCCAGCGGGGAACCTGCGAATCTCCAGCTGTTCTGGAACCACAAGTCCCTCGTGCTGTCAGGGAATGCTGTGACTTGCAGTTCCACAGCAGCTGTCTTGCCTAGCCCTGATAAGTCCACCCAGGTGATCTATAATAACTTCCTACTATATATACATCTGACAGTCTGCACTGTCATACTCTCTCATTGAGGGGCAAATTTACTAAGCCCGGTGATAATGCAACAGCCAATCAACTCCTGTCATTTTTTTTCAAACCCAACCAGTAACTTGATAGGTAGGAGCTGATTGGCTGCTGCGTTATCACTGGACAATTTATCATTTCACCGGGCTTAATAAATCTGCCCCATTGAGGGGTTGTGAATAGACCACCCCCCCCCCCCCCCCCACCCACTTCTCCCTTCTATTCACATGACAATAGTAGAACTTTCAATGAACACAATTAGTGTTAGTTTTCCATTCCGGGTCATTTAGTTCTGAAGCTCTTCACATAATGGGCTGGGTGGGTGACACTGGTAATGGTGAGAGAACGCGACATCTTTATATATTGCAGATATATGGCCTTCGATGGCCCGAGAACCACTTCATAACAAGGGTCAGAGCTGGACAGTGACGGGCTGCCGGCAGGACAATACATTCTGCTGTCTCTGAATCAGTGCAGGAGTCAAGAAATAATAGTCCAGAGGGGTATGGATCATTAGGTCACCAGCATGATGGTCGACAGTCATTGGGTCGACATGGGGGTAGGTCGACAGTCAAAAGGTCGACATGGTTTTTTTTTTTTTTTTACATTTCCCCCCAAATGTTGACACAGTCGACATGGACACTGAAACATAGCACCGCTTCGCTCGCCATGCTTCGGGCACACTATTTTATTCTCCCACCACGCCCTAGTGGATGGTAGGGCATGAAATACTGCTTGGCGGCATATTTCGGCTCCAAAAAAAAATGGGAAAAATCCCATGTCGACCTTTTGACTGTCAACCTAACCCATGTCGACATAACGACCCTGTAAACCTAGATGCATGTCGACCTAGACACATGTCGACCTAAATGCATGTCGACCTAATGACTGTGACATCACTAAATAATATCGTTAATGATATCGGTCAGTGTGTATGCCCTGTATCATTCAATGATATCAGAGGTACCCAGCTTTAAAGTGAAGAGAGATAAAATGCCGGCCAATCAGTTACAAACTGCCGTGTTACAGGCTGGTTGTGAAAAATGACAGTTCAGAGCTGCTTGTATGATACTTCACCACTCTCCACTTTATATCTTTCTCTCTGCCCCCAATATTCTATTACCCTAGACAACACAGTGCGCATCTCCAAAGTGCTGTGAAGCTGCTCATCGGAAATGTTTTCCTTGCCCTCATTAAATGCAGGTTAAGTTTAGAACGTATGAAACATTCCGCCGACAAGTTCTAGCCCGGTACGCACAAAATGGCTGCGGGGTTCACATAAGCTTTTTCACCCCCCTCAGAAGGCACCATCGCTCCTCACAAGTCTGCCACTGTTGGCACTCGGACTGACTTCAGTCCTTCATGTGGATGAGCCCCACTACACATATTAAGAGCACATGGAAGGAAAGGCTATGGTAAGATCACAGGTCTGCCCCCCACGCTGAGCGCAGAAATCAAAAGAAGAATTTTTGCTGTTATCTTAGATCTTTCTCCTTTGTGTCAGGGTTACATTTCTGGAATAACCAGTCCTTGTTCACATTACTGTAGTTACTCCTGTGCAGACTTCTCCATTACAGCTGGAAGCGAGGCTTAACCCACTCCGCCAGCAGTGCTGAATGTAAGGGGTTAATTGCTGCAAGGCCTATGGACAAAATGTTTTTTTTTTTTCTGCATCCTTCCTAAATATTTAACTATTGCATTATGGCCCTCATTCTGGTTGTCTCGCAAAGCAGTGTTAGTTCAATGCTTTGTGAGCCTTGTAGCGCCACCCGCGGCCGAACGCCCACCCCCCACTATTCACCGACTTACCCTGCAGCGCTGCCAATGGATGATTTACATATACATCTATTCGTAGCCTTGCAATGATGCCCGAAATCATTCGATGGTCGCCAACCATCGAATGATTTCTGGAGCGCTCCCCAGTGCCTTAGATTAGCGGCGCCCTGCTCCGTGAACAGGGCGGGCAGCCGACATCCGGTGACATCAGCTGCCCGCCCATGGAAGGCTGGTAGCTGTCCCTGCTTGCATGGGGATGCCCAGCGGTTTTCTGGGCGCACCCAGCATTTTTCGGGGTACACCCAGGACACACAAACGCCCCCTACCCGCCCCCCTGCTGGGAGCGCCACCAAGACTATGCAAGTCTCCGAGGGTGTCTGAGGTGAGGACATGCACATAAGCGATTATGCTAGGGATACCACCTAGTCCCTTTAATTCCGGACACATATTAATTACACAGGTTCTGTGGCTGGCTGACTTCAAGACTCCACTTCACCTGATTTTAAACTGCCACAGAACCTGTGTAATTAACATGTGTCCGGAATTAAAGGGACTAGGTGGTAACCCTAGATTATGCGCATGCGCAGGAAGTAAACATCAGTCGCCTGAACAGAATCAGGCCCTATATGTGAATAAAGTCTGTTTCGCCTAAAATGAGAGTGATGTTAAATATCCCAGGGTGTGCACTTAAGGTGGTATATACAGTATAACAGCGCACATTGTATTGTGTTTAGTTCACAGCACCTCAGGCTGCTTCACAGGGCATAATACCGTGACAGTCATACATGTTTTGGGGGGGTGCTCATGTTATCACCCCCTCCGAAATAACTGATCAGTACATTCCTACATATAGCTCCCACAGCGCTGGCACCTATACGACGAGGCATTGTATAATCACCAGACTATAGTTCATTGTTCCACAAACAGAGGTCTCGCAGCTAACAAGATAATGATGTTATATTACTGGTCACCAATTGTTTTTGGAAAGTGGTCTTAATTGGTTTTGCTGTGCTCACACCATAAGGAAATTGCTGTAATCCCCTTTGGTTTACCTGATACTCCTCAGGTGATAGGAGCAAACACTCAGATCCTTACTTAATACTGAACAAAGGAACTTTAAGGAACTTTATCTGGGACATTTAAATACAGTTTAGACCCAGGGAACACCCTGCTGTGTCCTTTAAATGTGGAGTCTACATTCTCTGTACAAAGCACCTCTAACGTTATCCTCTTCCCTGGCAGGGCCAGGATAACAATGGAAAGTGGAAAGATAATCTTATTGCCGCTTTCCTTTCTTTTTGGTGTTTTTTGTTTGGGCTCCGTAAGAGGCCATCTGTATCATTAAATACTTGTGGCTTATTTCCCACATTTACATGGCAACTGATCTAGTGAGCAGAGAGGCTTTAATTCTTCCCTCTGAGCTCCGAACAGTCTTTGTTGTTATTTTCTTCATCCATTAGTGAATATGTGTGAGTATACCCTGCCTGCTGTGAATAGTGAAGGGGTAATTTGTTAGCTTCACTTAATACTACTCGTATATTTTGTCTTTGCTTGGTTGAGCATCCACTCCACACCCTTGTTGTTTCTACGTCAGCCCTGATTCCTGCAATAGGAATTAGGAGCCACATAGCATAAAATAATCATTTACTTCAGTTCATTCAATGCTGCCAGTTAGAAGGTGGGTATGGTTCATAGGGCCATTTATATTAAGGATGACTTCTATTGGTCAACAGGCCATATGTTGACACATAAAAAGGTTGACATGGCTTAAGTTGACAGGGTCAAAAGGTAGACACAAGAAGTTTTGTTGACATGGAAAAGGTCGACATGAATTTTTATACATTTTTGGTGTCTATGTCGACTTACCTATAAGTGTATCACGTCGCTCAGCACACTATTATATTCTCCCTCTATGTCCATTTGGATATGGCCATAACTGTGTGGAGTTTGTATATTCTCCCCATGCTTCTGTGGGTTTCCTCCGGGTACTCCGGTTTCCTCCCACATTCCAAACATATACTGGTAGATTAATTTGCTCCTAACAAAAAGTAAACCTAGAATGAATGTGTGTGCGTGTACATGTGGTAGGGAATATAGAGTGTAAACTCCACTTAGGCAGGGACTGATGTGAGTATTTAAATATTCTCTGTACAGTTCTGCGGAATATGGGGGTGATTCTTGTTAAGACGCATTGCCGCCATCCCCCACCCCCATTACACTACTATGGAGCGAATGGTTAGGTGCATGTTAAACTCATCCAAGCCTTTTGCTCGCAGGGACGAATTTGGCCCGTTATGAACAGGTCTGAATTGGCCTTCAGGTGTATTATCAGCTTCTAGGAAGGGAAGGCCTAAGGAGGACGCATGGGTTCTGAACCGTGAACCCACACCCATATGTACTCACACCCATAACAATGGCCGTGGGTCAAACGTCTTTTCTGTGTTACTTTTACCTTTGCTCACACTTATTACACACACTCACACACAGCCAGAATATTAAAAATTGTCATATAAATGTCACCATGACTTTATTAGGGACCTTATGGAAGAATACTAAAACATATATAGGGTTAGTGTGCATTAATGTCCTGTCCCGACATGGGAGATACCTGTCTGCGTCACCAGATGTCTTTCTGTATTGGATCTTGTATTATACAGTGACTGGGCTTTATTTATACAGGGGGTTATTCTGGTTCACTCCTTCTGGCAAATTCCTTCTTAAATGGACAAAACCATGTGCACTGCAGGGGGGCAGATGTAACATGTGCAGAGAGAGTTAGATATGGGGGAGTTATTTTGTTTCTGTGCAGGAAAAATACTGACTGCTTTATTTTTACACTGCAATATAGATCTTACTTTGAAGTAAAACCCCACCCAAATCTAACTCTCTGCACAAGTAACATCTGCCCCACCTGCAGTGCACATGGATTTGGCCATTTGAGAAGGAATTTGCCAGAAGGAGTGAACCAGAATAAGCCCCACAGTCTGTATAATACGGACACTACTCCACACTGCTGATCTCGCAGCACCGTTGCCACACAAGCAGTTAAGGTTCCCCTAGGATTGTATACGTGCTCATTACTGGATCTACAGGAACAACATGCCCTTGATAATTAAATTACCCTGGAATCTGCAGAAATAATGTCAAATTTGCGGTGACCCTGATAAATCCCGTGGCTCAAAGAATCTGCAGCAATTAGTCAGGGGCCCAGGAACTGGGGGGGAATGGGGCCACCCCATGCTCGCTGCAGAACATTGCATGTCTGAGTTCTAGAGTTGGCTGTGCTGCTTACAGATCTGTGGAACCGAGAGCACGTATACACCTGAAACAGGTCATGTGCTATAGACATTCCTTCCTGTAAATACAGAAAGTGTCTGGGGTCTCTGTAATAATCCCAAGCTGACAGCCAGGTACCAGGTGTGATGCCGGCTGACCCCACTCAGATGCATTGTTCTCGCTGCTAGTTTATGTCATACTGACACATTCACGAGCACTTGCCTCTGTGACTACTGCAGAATGAGCAGCCCCCACAGGCTGGGCCTTAATGACGGGTTACACGTCAGATAACATGGGTGATACAAGACGTGTGCCAGGGGTGGGGGTAGTGTAATGCTACTAGTATAATTGGAACACTTCTAGAGATCAGACATCTCATTGAAGAAAACATTTCTTGGTGATGACTTCCATGGGTTAGTCACCCTTTCACACTACATACATAACAGAGATTTATGCTGCTTCTGATGCTGGGTACACACCAGGATGACGAGGGTCTGAACCCATCAATCTAGATCCAATTCTGACCAATTGGATGTAGATTGTGTGGTGATTGGGCCCTTTTCGGATGCGTGGCCCCACGGGTCGGTCGTCGTTATTCAGATCCTACCTGCAGCAGGTAGGATCTGGAAACGGGCATACACCCTGGTGCGGGTCGACATCGGATTGGAACCCGCTGATGGTACACATCGTGAGCGGGTCGTGTGCTCCGCATGATCGTGAGCGGGTCGGACGAGACACTGACAACCCGCTCACGATGTGTATCGTGAGAGGGTCGTTCTGGTGTGTACCCGCATAAGGGCTATATATCTTGGCCATAGGGGGCACTGTTCCTTTGAAGTTTTCAGCTGATAAAATCAGTTTTACAAGCCACGTCCGCTGCAATACAGCGCCAAGTCGCAATAATAATTGGAAAAAAATGTCATAACAGAAAGTGAAAGCCATTTTTGCAGGGACACTGGTCTGTTTCAAACTTGCTGGATATGGAGAGTGGAGGCTGTGAAGACAGATTGGAGTTAGGAGCAGATAGGGACTGAAGGGTATGGTAGAGAGTTTGTGGGCTAAAAGATGTCACAGCTCAAAGTGAAAGTTAAAACTGTCACAGCTCAAAGTAAATTTACAGTGCAGAAAACATCATTTTGTCAGGCTTTTTTAACTAGTGGGTTATAATATAGGTGAGCAGGATCTGAGGATCCGTGGTACCAGATGGATTTAGTGTCAAATTAACAACAAACAGAAACCCACACAAACTCCGCACAGTTCGGCCCATGACCTCAGTGCTGAGAGGCAGCAATGCTAACCACTACACCGTTTGTACGGAAGCTTTATCCTTATGTGTCTTTCAGTTAAGGAAAGAGTTAATTGAGAGGTGAGTGTTGTATAAAAATAGCTCTTTTCATGTGTATAAAACTTGTTTATAATGAGGATTTACGAGCGGGGAGATTAGCGTGGGAGGAACTGCCATTTTATCTAGCAATGATCCACCTAGTTTACACTCTGCGGTATCATCTAATTAGCCAATGGCTCACTTACAGTATGCCTGTTACTCGGCATCAAACATCCCCCGACAGCACCTGTCTGCCGATCTCACCAGATGCTGGGAGTTGTAGTCCCACACAATGTGGTATACAAATGTAACATTCACAATGTCAGCACCAGAATATCAACATAATCTGAAGGTCAGCGAGGCCGGCGTATTGTCAGATGAAATCTCTGCACACACAAATGTCGATATTGCAAGAATGTAGACAATTGGCATGTCGACGGTACATTTTTCCATTGTTATTTGCAGCCTAACACAAAACCTAATGCCAACACTAACCTCAGCCTAATGGCCCCCGTACACTATGCGTTTTGGCCAAGATTCTGGCGGATCGGGTGAAATCATCCCAAATAGCATGTGTGTGACATCCGATGCGCGGTCCTGCATGCATCATACCGGAGATCATACATGCTTGTCGGACCCCCTCCCCAGCGGCGGGAAAAGGTGATCACATGCAGAAGTACCGCATGTGATCCTGCTGCCTGGGCGGGGGATTCAATGCGACTTCTCCCGTAGTGTATGGGGGGCCTAAACCCAACACTAATCGCAGTCTATGGGGTACATTTACTGAGTGTGAGTTCAGATGGATGTACAATAAAAATGGCCGCCGATATGGTGTAAAGTTGGACAGTTGCGTGATCCCTCTTATTTTTAAATGCCATCATTCCTTCATATATTTTTACAATTACTATGGATTTTTTTGCTTTGCTTTTTTGGAGTGCTAAGCGCGACTGATTGAGAGGCACTTAAGTGGTTGCTTTTCCTTTGAGCCCCAGAGGGCACTCCTGTAATGTGAGCACCCAGTGCGGCTTGGTTACTGATCCCGACCTTCACAAGCCTTTCCCAGACAGGAAGCAGAGCTGTTCTGGACCGGTTACCAAGTACAAATATCTGCCAAGCTTTTCAGTTGCCGACTGTGATTGAAAGAAACCCCCTCCCTGTTAATTATCCACCCATGCTTGATGGGTGAAGAGCTCTTGTTGCCTCAAAGCGCTGCCAAGCGTCCAGAGCCAAGGTGGGCAGACCCTGTGTCACCAGCTGTTGTGGCACTGATCCCATTGGCTGGTATGACATGCTGGCATTTGGTGCTCAGCAACAGATGGAAACCATATATTGCCCGGGTGTGTTCTACTGAGCATCTTATTGACAATACGCCACAGACGTGCAGTACAACACTTAGACCCTGACCACACATACCCTCCATAAACTAGACATGTGCCCGGGCGAACACAACGGGCAAAGATCAGAACATATAAAGTCCAGCGCTCTTGTTTTCTATTCCACACACGGGTACAGGGGCTTATTATTATTATTGTTTATTTATATGGCGCCACAAGGGTTCCACAGCGCCTGGCAATACATAAATGATTATATCCATTTCTGAAATGATTTCACTGATTACCTGTTTCTGAAACTACAAAGACTCCGGCCCGGAGCTCACGACGGCCCTGATTGGACTGGTATTTTTTACTTGTGCAATTTAGCAAGTGATGATTTATCTGGCATTAGGTATACTGCGCCTAGATATGCGCCCCACTGCTGCAGCGCTACTCCAAGGGGCAAGATTTACCCCATTTAGGACAAAACCCAGCGGCGGCCAACTCACGGCTGGTGCAAAATTCAAATCTCTTTGCAAATGAAGGGGCGCATCACCTCTGTCATGTATTATTTACCTGTACTCTTATATTTGCATGTATACAGCTGGGGACGGCATGTACCTATTTCCCTATATTTATGGTTCGTCTCATGTTCTAATCACTGCAGACATCCGTCAGGTTACTTCAGTCTATAAACCTTTTACAGTAATTTGTGCCAAGGAATTTATATTATACAGTATGTCTGTGGAAGTCTGTTGTAGATTTATCTTACAGGCAAGGGCGATGTACTCATTTGTATATGTATTTTTACTTTTTGGTTTGGGAGAGTACAATCCTACTTTAAAAGGTCTTCCCTAACAGTACCCCCCCCCCCCCCCCCAAATTATTTGTACCTTAACCCCCAATTTTTATTGTATAGTGCATCTATATGCATTGAGTAATGAGCAGGTGACAATGGGAAGTGTTCCGGACGTGACTATCGGTGAGTCTGTAATTGTGTGGAATGTACAGCGATATCGGTAAGACGGTGAACTTTGACCCGGAGTTACCTGAGGAGCTGGAACCTCATAAAGATGGCAGCCCCAGGGCCCCACTACCTTCGCCACTTTATTGGTCTGTACACTAAATGGATTATGTTTTCAGTCTGGATCCCTTCTGTGTAAATCAGCAAAGTGTTTATCACCCAGTCAGAGTTGGGACAACGCTTTGTGTCGGCAAAATGTCTCCAAGGAGCAGCTCTGTGTCGTATCATATTATATAACAGACACCTAAATGCATAATTATAGATGAAGTGGTGTGTTCAGTAATAGCTGCAGTAGTACATGTGCAAATAAGCTAAAGTTATTGGAAGGTGGACAACATTCTTAGTATAACATTATGATATGATGCCGCCATCTCTTCCAGCCTCTGCAGACGCACGTACAAGCTTATACTCAGCTTGGCATCATCTCCAGTTGCCTCTATAGAGTCCGGTATATAAGGAAGGTGAGATTTCCTCACCTCCGCATTATTGCTCCATAGCTGTTGCACTAATCTGGGAACCATGTGAGACTTTGTCACACAAGGCCTGGTTATTATAGGGCGGTTCCAGCTACAGTTACAGGTCCCTGTCATAGCGCTGTAACCAGCCCCTGTCACACCTAACGCTTCTGATGTCTCATCCCTCACAGCGAGGGACTTAGGGGCTCATTACAGTTAGTGGTAAGTCCGTCACATCAGGGCAGCAAATACAGTCACAGTATTTGCCCTGCATGTGGCATTGGGTGCAAGAATTGCGCTGGGCAACAGTTATATCTGACCCTAACCCAGCCCCACGGTGTGGAACTGGGAAAATAATTGAAAAAGCATTTAGTTGAAAGCCATCTACTATTAGTAAATGCCCCAGTAAACCCCTTTTATCCTGCCCCCCTTCACCCAGTCAGCCCACAACTGTCATTTTTCAACACGGTCTGTAACATGGCAGTTAGGACATTTTGAAGCTTGGTACATCTGGCCCAGAGAGCGTGCGTCTGCCATTAAACCCCAGGATAGATTGTTTCTGAATAAGAATAAGAACAGTTAACGTACAAACTTCCACGGTTACATCGCATCACGGGGACGTCACCAAGAGAAAATACAAGGTTTGGAACATGTCATTAGAGAGCAGCCGTCCTCAGACTGGACGTAATTACAGGATTCACATGGGGGTTATCCAGCTCTGTGGCTTCCCAGTACATCGGTCATGTGGCTTCCCAGTACACTGTCTCAGTACACCAGTCAGGGGTTAAAGTGAGGGGGAACGGGGTGGAACTGAGTTCCACCACCTCTAATGGTGAGGTGGAACATTTTAACCTCCACATTGGCCCTGAACAGTAATTCTCACAGAAAACCATTCTAGTTTGCAGGGGGATGCCAAAAAGCCTACCTCTGGCCCTGGCCCTGTCTCTGTCTAATGGGAGTAGGGGAGGGGGTTTAATTAGGTGGCATAGAGAAATGAGCTCCCCCACCTCTGCATGACCACTTTATGCCAGGAGTGCCGACTCTCCCGGAATGGCCGGGAGTCTCCCGAAAATCGGGACCCCCTCCCGGCCCCCTGGAAGGGTGGGCAACCCTCCCGGATTCAGGGGGGACCCCCCTGTGCCCCGGATCGAGGCATTAAAATGCCGCAATCCTCGGGTCTCAGAGTAGGGAGAGGAGCTAAAATGACACAATCTCATAATTTTAGCCCCGCCCCCTCCACGGAGATCCGTGAATTCGGCAGTTTGCCATCATGGGCGGGGCTTAGTGACGTCACACTTAAGCCCCACCCCCTGAGCGGCTGCTGGAACTCTCCTCTCCGGGCTTCTCCCAGAGAGGAGAATTATAAGTCGGCAACCCTGCTTTATGCCCTGTAATCCCAGTACACTGTCCCAGTACACCAGTCACGTGGCTTCCCAGTACACCAGTCGCAGCATTACCCGAGCTACTGCAAGATGTGTCCAGATTAGAGATTGGCAAGACGGATCATTAAGCTGAGCCGGGACCTGCCGGATCTCTCGGTGAAGCAAATGCGGATCTTTTAGACGGGTCCTCGGCTCACTTAAGAAAAAAAGGGGGGGGCGGAATATACATGACCGAGTAAAAACACTGATCGATGGCTGGGTGCAGAACCACCATCGATGGCAACCATTGATGGTGTCTGCACCGATGGCCATCCCTGGCAGCAGCAGCTAATCTTTCTATCACTAGTCACAGCACTGTACTCAGTCTACAGAGGTAGTACATCTCAGCTGCCACAGGTGACAGCACTGAGATCAGGAAAATGCATTGTAAACTGAAACAGATCACCTTTTTGGGATCGGCGGCTCATTCGTTCTTGAATGGGATCCGTTCAAAAGATCCGGTTCGTTCGTGCACGACCCATCTCTAGTCCAGATCTAACAAACAAGAGATTTACCAATATGGCGACAATGATACTCAGAAGCTCACAATATATATATATATATATATATATATATAGATAGATAGATAGATAGATAGATTCACTTGTGTGGAGCCTAGCAGTACACTCTACATTGACTGGAAGACTAAATACCTTTTGCACATCAAGAAATCTATTTCCATACTCATATGTACTACGGCTGGTGGACACCACGTCCATTTCTGTAAACCCATCGAGTCTCTACAGCCAAAATATTGTGCCTCCTAGGAGTTTCCTAGCGTTCGACCATTTTTTGTTTGACCATTGTATTGTACCATGCCCCTGAGGAAGTCGTGTGTACAACGAAACGCGTTGGGCTTAACTGGCGTTTATGGACATCCGTCTACTGTTTAATTGTACAATTTGTTGTTATACCATCAGTTCACAGCAACTGTAATTGGACCTTGCTTATATACTGCTACGCTCCTGTGAGCAACTTTTTAATAAATTGTTTTTTTACTGCCATTTGAATTGTACAGTTCAATCCAATCATATAAGGTCTTTAGCGCACCTTGAAAACCTATATATATATATATATATATATATATATATATATATATCTAAAATACACAGAGGAGAAAAAGGGGCGCTCTATGGTGCATGTAAACGATATTTTATTTTGAGGAAAGCACTCAAATATCAGATAAAAGCTAGTGCTCGTACCAAGATAAAAACGGCTGTGGGCTGGTTACCACAAGATACAATCATAAATACCCGGGGCACACCGCTCCTGGAGTGAAGTCCGCTTGCACAGGGATGAGGAGAACCGAGGGCGCTGGATTGCACCGCCGGGAAACCAAACCAGGGCTTGGGAAGATGCACGCCAGTCGGGGCAGCCGGGATCAGCAAGACGCGGGTATCACAGGCCACGCCCTAACGCGTTTCGTCAGAGACTTCGTCAGAGGGCGTCTTGCTGATCCCGGCTGCCCCGACTGGCGTGCATCTTCCCAAGCCCTGGTTTGGTTTCCCGGCGGTGCAATCCAGCGCCCTCGGTTCTCCTCATCCCTGTGCAAGCGGACTTCACTCCAGGAGCGGTGTGCCCCGGGTATTTATGATTGTATCTTGTGGTAACCAGCCCACAGCCGTTTTTATCTTGGTACGAGCACTAGCTTTTATCTGATATTTGAGTGCTTTCCTCAAAATAAAATATCGTTTACATGCACCATAGAGCGCCCCTTTTTCTCCTCTGTGTATTTTAGATGTCCAATTCATCCTGACCCTGGATGCTGTCTCTGTGCCTAAAGGGAGCTGCAGTCTTTTAACAACAGACTCTGGTGACTTTGAAAGATACCTTGGTACAAGGTTATTCTACTCTGCTGGACCAATTGTGGACTTTATTGTTTCATAGCGCTGCTCATACATACAATTTCTCTCTCTATATATATATATATATATATATATATATTATAGTTTTAAATACACGTTTTTGAAAAAACCTATTGAGTGCCGCTGCTTGTTTGTCACAATTGATATACCGTATATTACCAATGACGCCACGGCACTCGGGACTTGAAGTAAAATGAATAGACCAATAGCCAATATGGTGGTTGACGTTTCAGCTTCTGCTGACATAAACAGCTTTGAAACGACAACCACCATATTGGCTATTGGTCTATTAATTTTACAAGTCCCGAGTGCCGCGCGTCATTGGTATATGCATCAACCCCCCACCACGCAGTCGGGGCTCTTACTGAAGGCACAGGGCCATTATACTTGATGTAAGGAGTTAAGTGCCGGTCTCTCTCTCTCTCTATCTCTCTCTATCTATCTATCTATATATACCCATATCATCAGTCAGACAAGATGCTTGAACATTCTCTGATCATACCAGAATGAAACGGGTAACAGGTATTTATGCTAAATAACGGTAGTCTGTGTTTAATGTTACACCCATAAGTACGACTCCCCCACACCCCTCCTCTTTCCTCCAAACGGAAACCTGAAATGGTATTAAATATGCAGGAACTAAAATACATGACATCTCCGGAACATTGCCCCAGGAAAAGATCTATTCTCTATTAACCAGGTGCGTGATGTCAGATGTGTCACACTCAGGACGCCATTACCCGAAACGCTGATTACACTGGAGGCTTTGTGAAACTGCTTGTGCCACTTAGAGAGAGAGAGAGAGATGGGGAGAAAGGGAGAGCAGATGGAGACAATGAGAGAAAGGGAGAGAGAGAGGATAGAGAGAGCAGAAAAGAGGGAGAGAGAGAAATCAAGAGGATAGATTGTGTGAGAGGATGGAGAGAGTGCGAGAGGATGGAGAGAGTGTGAGAGGATGGAGAGAGTGCAAAAGGATGGAGAGAGTGTGAGAGGATAGAGAATGAGGGGGAGAGAGGGAAACTGGTGACAATTGTACTTGTAATCCTAGCTCCTGAGGGCGATAACTGTGCATATGAGCAAACATCTTATAATTACTAGGGGTGATGGGGTTACCAGCCCAGCAGCACCACCATCTAACTGAAAGTGTCGCCATACATTGGCATACTTAGTGGTGGCGGTAGCACAAGTATTAGAGGAGCTGCATCAAGCACAGAACTGACATCTGTCATCCAATGAGTTACTCTGCAGGGGAACCAGGATCAGCTTCTGGGCAGCTAATTGTCCTACTAAAACCCCTTAGGGCCTGATTCAGGGTGCACCCTAACTGCCCGCTGTGCTGATGTTGGCGCAGTTGAGCGATTGCTTGTTCTGTGCACACTATAGCGCATGCGTAAACCTAAGTGTAAGCACATAGGTGCCACTGCGCATGTAAACGCTGGTATCTGAATCAGAGAGGTCATGAGCTGCGCGGTCCAGGGAGGTGGCCCAAAGGCCCAGGGATGCATGTGGGAGAGTCATGGATGGTGCAAGTATCCATGGCGGATGAGATGGTGCACCAATGGTGGTCTTTAGCGTACAAGGGCATATAAAATGGGCATCTCAGGGCTCATTCTCCAGCTAAAAACTTTGGCACAAGGAAGAGGCTAAAACTAGCATTTGCATATTATTGCTCCCACCACTATACCAATGAGCAGCGCTAGAGCAGGCACCACAGCGGCCATCTTTGAATCCCCTTCCTTGGTGCGATAAGTCTGTAAGGGAATCTTGGGTGCAGCGTGTCTCTGCTAAAACCCAAACCATCGTACAGCGATTTGGAGTAACTGGTAGATTTATTTACTTGTCATGTATGCATATAATTTCCAGCTTAGAGATAGAAAAACATATAATTATTCCACATACGTATATAATTATTCCACATATAGTTGTGGGCAGAGCGAGTGGTTGGTGTTTCCTCCATTGGTACAGAAGCTGACACAGAACAGATCTGTTGTCTCTGGCTGAGATACTCATTAAAGGTTTTATCGCTGCCCACTGTGATCTGTGCCAGCTGAAAGAGGGCATCCATGTACCATACATGGCAAGCCCTGGCAGTGAGTAATGCTCATATTGCTGACACACAAACCAGGACTTTGTGTATTCTGCACTCCCACACCCAGCGTCTCACATCCACAGCCCCTGCTATGTACTATGGAGGCCTCGGCTATTGCTGACCGTGCTCTATAGCAGGCATATCCAAACTGTGGCCCTCCAGCTGTTGTGAAACTACACATCCCATAGTTTTAGCCATAGTTTTAGCATTCCCTAATAGCAAAACTGTGGCAAGGCATGATGGAACTTGTAGTTTCACAACAGCTGGAGGGCCATAGTTTGGACATGCCTTCTTGTTATTGTGTATACTGTTTATATTGGCAATTCCACTCCATCTGAATTTCACTGCCACTTGATTACAGTGTAGGGGGTTATTCAGACCTCATCACCGGGTTGCAATTTTGCACAGCGGACTATTATCAGATGACTGCGCATGCGTACGGATCGTAGCATGCATGAGCGAGGCTATTCTGCAAATAAAAAAATGTGCATGGTAAATACTGTATGCTTTTGCATGTAGCCCATGTATTATTATGCTGCAATTTATTTCAGTTGGACCACACACCACCCAAATCGAACTCTCTCTGCACATGTTGCATCTGCCCCACCTGCAACGCAGCATGGTTTTGCCCAGTCGTGTGCTTTCTTGCTATGCTTACAAATCTGAATCAGTCCAATGTCCGTACATTTACTGAAAGTTGTCAGTGCTTCTACTCAATCTCCAGTCTGACAACCGCCATCAAAGGGTTTATAAGGATACTAGATTTCAACTCCACCATTGTTGTCTCTGTTCGTTCTCAAGTACCTGCTCATTTTCAGACCACGTTAAATACGACGCAGTCTTGTCGGGACGTCTGACTCTTCTCAGATAAATCCCCTTTTACAGCCGTGTTTACTGCTCACTGCAATAAAAGCTGAATGCAGGATGTTCCCCGCCTGGCATGGCCATCAGGGGACAATGGGCTGTGTCTCGCCCCACACGGTCACCCCTTTATGTGGGGACATCATTTCCCTCGGTGACAAATATCACCTCAGAGGACACTTTTCACCAAGGACACGGATGATCTGTAAACGAGGTAACTAGGGCAACGCAAGGCGATGTCTATAGGCCCAGATACCCAGGGCACATGGGAATTACATGTATGATGTTTTATTTTATTACATTTTATTTTTCTGCCAACTCCGCATCCAACTCTCAAAACCCATAACCGGGGTTACTGTCCTGTTCGCCTTTCTAGGCTGAGACGACATGAGTCACGTCGTTAATGCACAACTTCCTTACATAAGTGCAATATACAGCGCCATCATGGCCTTGCGTCTAGGGCTGTGCTAGAGGGGCAGCCACCCAGGGCGCAAAGCTGAAGGTAGGCCCAGTAAATTCATATTTTAGGTTGATTTGGTTACAAATGAAGGCTTGAATTCAATTAAACTTCTTTTTAGACACTGTCACTAAAAGCATTGGTTATGGTGAGCTGATAGCCTGTACCTCTGAGGGCCAGTCCGACGCTGCCTGTGGTATATATAACTGGTGAGTATATGTCATAGGTGCCAATGGTACAGCGCCCATAGTGATCAAATCATATCCCACCTGGTGGCAAACTGACTCGCTAGAAGTTGTGGGAGCTGCCATCCCGTACACTGGCACAGTAACAGCCAGAAAGCTTCCTGTCATCTCATCCTGTCACTTATACCAGCTCAACAAACTAACCCTAGAATGTCTGTGTGTACATGTGGTAGGGAATATAGATTGTAAGCTCCACTGGGGCAGAGACTGATGTGAATGGTCAGATAATATCTGTACAGCGCTGCGGAATATGTGTGCGCTATATAAAATAACTGCAAAAAAATAAAAGTTTTTCTGTATTGACTACAGGGTAAATCCATCGCACAGACCGGTCGCAGCAAACTGCAGAATCAGAGGGCGGGATTGAACAATCAGATCCTGAAAGCCATGCGGATGAGAGCCGGGGCTGAGAATCTCCTGCGGTATGTTCCCATCCATTCATCCCCTCTCTCTGCGCCCAGCTAGAAAATGAGGCCTTTGTTCTGTGGGCTCCGGTGATCTGAGATTCCCAGAGCTGATTCCCAACAGATGCAGGAGACTAATGAACGTTGGAGACAGTGCTGTGATTGTGACAACAGTTCATGCGCAGGTTACCATGGCTCTCCCTCCCCAGTCTGGGCTGCACTGTGCACCGCGCCAGGGAGCTCCATGTACCCCGTCACCTCTTATTGTCTGCTGGGGGTGCAGCCTGCGCCTTATGGCACCAAATCTACAGACACGTGTACCAAATAAACATGCCGTGGGTTGCTATAACATCCCCTTCATCAGGGACCCATGGATTACACAGGTTCTGTGGCTGATAATCAGCAGGTGAAATGCAGACGTGCAGACAGCTAGACAGGGAACCTGTGTAATGTATGTGTGGGCTATATACACACACACACAGACACACATGCGTGTAAAAGTGCCTTAAGGCGTTGGTGTTCCGAGGTCTCAGGGCCATGTGTGTACTAAGATTCAAAAATAATAAAGTGGAGAGAGAGAAAGTACCAACCTACCAGCTCATAACTGCCATTTTTCAAACAGTCTGTGACATGACAGTCACAAGCTGGTTGGTTGATACTTTATCTCTCTCTAGGGGAGGTGAACTAAAGGGAGAATGTGGTAAAAACCCTGTTTATCTGGGTTTTTACCACAGGTCCACATTCACTAAAACCCGCTCGCTGGGTTTTGCAATATAGAGTAATGCCAGATAAAGTTGGCATTAATCTATAGAAGCCTATGGGCTTCTCTCTGCCGCGGTGGTTGAGGGATCAGTCACAGATCCCTCTCCGCATGCTCCGCGGACAGCGCTGTCACTGTGCGCATCCACCGAGGGAGTCCGGAGCCGCTTCGCAAATGACAGCTCTTATCGGTACAGCTGTCCTTTCTGTTAATAATCGCATATGCTAGTGCGGCAAATACCGGGGATGTGGCGCGGCGGATGTTAAAGCATCCTCCCCACTACATTATATCTCTGCAATGTTAGTAAATAGACCCCACAGCTTGTAACACGGCAGTTAGGAGCTGGTACTTTATCTCTCTCCGCTTCATCACTTTGTGAAGCTGAGTACATCCAGCTCTCAGGGTACAGGAACATGCTGCAGGCACAGAAGTGAGAGTTATTCAGGTCACAGCAGAGGGAGGGGGGCGGCTGCTGCCCCCCCGCATGCAGCACTTCTGTGCTCCCTCGTTAACACTTCCCTCTCTAATGTTCCGAGTTAATATGGCTAATTGTGGGACAGTATAAATAACATGGTTACTATAGGGGTGTTTTTTCACCAGAAGTCTCTCCTGATTGGCTGGAGCAGGCTAAATGGAAAGAGAGAGGCGGCTTTTATCAGTTATGTTGACTGATTTAGTTGTAGCCGCCTTCTGTTTGGTCTAAATTTGAGGTATGTGGGTCATAAGAGTTCATTAAGTAGGTGCAACTGTGTATAACTGTAGCACCATATAGGGGGATCCGGATCATAGGTTGACACCATATGACCAATGTGGGTGAACGGTCGACATGGTAAAATGGTTGACATGGTACTGCAGCCCCCCCCCCCCCCCTCATTCCATCGTAGCCACCACACACTGATCTCTGCGTGCACTCACAAGTATCCTTCTGTTCCATCTGTCCACAGAAATAAGAAGTCCTTAGTGCAAAAAAAATGACCGGGGGGGGGGTGTTAGTGTTTGGTTGTTAACAGGGAGAGCTAGGGTTTGGAGGGTACAGAGCGCCTGACGGGATTCTCCTTATCGGGGTGGCGGTTTGGTCTTTTGACAGCCGGCATCCTCACCGCTGGGATTTTGTATGTATCCCTTATCCCACTTATTTGATCTTTTTGTCAGCCTTACCGTTCTCAGCTGTAATAATACAGGGTACATATACAGGGGATGTCACAGATTGGAGACTGCGTGTGGGGACCCCGGACCTACGTACTGATTATTTCCTCTCTCTCTGCAGAGTTACCACGAACAACAAGGTGCGAGAGCAGGTTCTGCTGGAACTGAGTTACGTGAACTCCAACCTGCAGGTGCTGAAGGAGGAGCTGGAATCGCTGCACATGTCGGTGGAGGTGTACCAGCACACAGAGTAAGCCCTGTCAGTGTGCCTATCTGCACAGCCTGAACCTTGTTACAGAGATAAGGAGGAATGGGGCAGCAAGGATTCCACGAAAAGGATGGACGCTGCCTCATTCCAACCCTACCTTTGTTTACTAAAGCAAATCTTTCCCTGCTGGTAGTAGTCCTGATATCTGTCCTCTGTGGCCCTCCTAGCGCCATACCTCTCAGGAGCATCGGAATGTCTGCGCTGATAAGGCCGAGGGCACTTACTGGGCAAATTTATCTCTAATAAATCATTAAGCTTCTCCTATAATACATATCCACATGGAATGGTGCCAGATGGATACGTGAGCTGCAAGACATATCAAAGTGGCACCTTGCGATAGCCTCCCCTCCCCCCCAAGGTTCTAAAGCTGGCCATTCCCATAACATGGCAAAGCAGCCGCCTGAACGATGGGTTTGATCAATCTTTGAGGGAATGGTGCTGCATAATCGCTCAGATGACTACACATTTACTGGGCCATATGTGCTTTTATACTACGGGGTGAGCCAACATCCACAAGAATAGGAAGTAGTGACCACACTGTGGCACGAAGCTCTTTGTACCTCACACCTCAATTGTGTCACACTTGCTCACATTAAAGGTCATACTTTATGGTCTACATGTTGCATACTGTGGAATGTTTTGTTTACGCCCACATATTGGCTGACCCCTCTTTATGTAGTCGCCCATTTTATGTACTATCATCCTTTATGTAGTGCTCCCTCTTTATGTAGTGCTCCCTCTTTATGTAGTGCGCCCTCTTTATGTAGTGCTCCCTCTTTATGTAGTGCTCCCTCTTTATGTAGTGCTCCATCTTTATGTGGTGCTCCACTTTATGTAGTGCCCCCTCTTTATGTAGTGCCCCACTTTATGTAGTGCCTTCCTTTATGTAGTGCCCCTCTTTATGTAGTACCTCCTTTTTATCTAGTGCCCTTCTTTATGTAGTGCCTTCCTTTATGTAGTACCTCCTTTTATCTAGTGCCCCCTCTTTATGTAATGCCTTCCTTTATGTAGTGCCCCTCTTTATGGAGTACCACCTTTTTATCAAGTGCCCTTCTTTATGTAGTGCCTTCCTTTATGTAGTGCCCCTCTTTATGTACTGCCTCCACTTTATGTAGTTCTCACACTTTATGTAATCCCCCACTTTATGTAGTGCCCTCCTGTATGTAGTCCCCCACTTAATGTAGTGTACCCCACTTTACAGACTGTGCTCAGTAGAGGGGAAACACCTGATATATATTGTACATGATCTGTTTTGTTAAAAACAACATGTGAATCATTCTGTCAAATTTGGGAACCCCAGTATTGTTTCATTATTATTCTGTTCTTGTGTATGGTGCCCCCCCCCCCCCTCATTCTTACCCCTCTGCCCATCCTTCATTTAACCACCAAAATGACCAATCACTGATAACGTGTTACTTTGCATTCCTTCCATTATTACATGTTCCAGATTTGTTCTATGCTAGTTATTGTGGTTCTCGTTGGGTTATAGCCAGTGTTACCGTGTCACGGTGTATATGACTGTGTGATTTATTTGTGGCAGGTATATAGCAGGAAAGGGATTGCTGCTGTTTGGAAGGTTCTGTGCCTGTGAGTGTGTTAGTAATATGTACAGAATGCAGACCTGGATCCTGATTACTGGGTGTGTAGCGTATCGCTGAGGTAATAGCTGACTGATAACACCTGACCTGCTCTTACTAGAACCGCTCGCTCCCGTAATCTCCTATTGCTGAACACTCCCTCTATTACTCCTGCTGGAAATATGTAAACCCATTAGGCAATGCCGTACTCTGCAGTCTCAGGACACCCGACAGCCGTCTCTGTCACAGTGTGCCATCTCTGTCACAGTGTGCCGTCTCTGCACTTTGCCTTAGATAACATTATTGTTGATAATGCTGCCACAACCGCTTCTTACTATTAATATGACTGCCTGGGCATCCTTGGAGATGTAGTTCCACAGCAGCTTGAGATGTGGAAGCCCTGTGCAATGTGTTAGCCTAGGCATAATGGCGGTGCAGTCCGCCAGAATGGGGGTTAGGTTTAGGCACTACGGAAGTGTGGAAGATCGGGTTGGGGGGGGGGGGGGGGGGAGAGAGTGTTAGGTTTAGGCACTAAGGGGTAAGGGGGGGGGGGTTTAAGCTGGGGTAAGCGAGGGTTAGGCACTAACAAGGGGGATTAGGGTTAGGCACTAAGGGGGAGGGGTAGGTTTAGGCTGTGGGGGTGGGGAGGGTTAGGTTTAGGCACTAAGGGGGGGTTAAGCTGGGGTGAGCGAGGGTTAGGCACTAAGGGGGAAGGATAGGTTTAGGCTGCGGCGGTGGGGAGGGTTAGGTTGCATTCAGGGAGGGTTAAGGGAGTAGGATGAGAGGGTCGGGGTACTTACAGGGCATTTGGCAGGATCCTCAGCATCGGTCTCCTGTCCTCTGGCATCCCAACCACCAGTCATGCATATGTATTCTGGATAACATTATAAGGTATCCAGACTCATGATAGATTGACTCTAGGTCGATAGTCCAAAGGTCGAGAGTCAAAATGTCGACAGGGTCCAAAGGTCGATACGGTCAAAATGTCAACATTGAAAAGGTCGAAATGAAAAGGGTCAACATGCATTTTTTAACAAAATTTTAAGCTGACGTGCTGACAGGCGGTATTTCATACCCTACCATCCACTACGACCCGAAACATGGCGAGTGTAGCGAGTCATGCGAGGGGACACGGTACACTTATGTCGACATAGACACTTATGTCGACATAGACAACCAAAAAAAACATAAAAAACCTTAAGTTGACCTTTTTTCACTGTCGACCTTTTGACCCTGTCGACCATTAGTGGTCCACCATATTACTGTAGACCTAATATGCCATAACCCATTATGACACTCTTCTCCTGTTCAGGCCTCTATTGCTACCCATAATGCTTTGCACACACAGGACTGCATTGCACTCATTCAGGGACTGCCTGTTAGTGCCGTACCATGTGCCCTCCTTGACGGACTCCAATGCATTATGTATTTTAGGCAGAGCTACAGCATCCCGCTCATTCCCCTGGGCCTCAAAGAGACAAAGGATGTTGACTTCACCACTGCATTCAAGGTAACAGAGAATATTCCCATTGTACCGGCCACGGTGTAGGAAATGTCCTGTGTGCTGTCTGTGTCTGATGTGTTCGAATTACAGGAGATAGTGAGGCCCCAGGAGCCGGCTCTCAGTTTCCGCCGGGTATCACTTTCCCAGTTACACGCTGAAAAATGTATTTCAAACACAAATGTGGAAAAATGTTCTAAATAACAAGATGTTTTGTCATTGTTAAAAATGCCTATGTGCAGGCTTTCATACATTGATAGAATCTGAGATGTTTGATATGTAAGCTTACAGCAGGGCTCTCCTACCTCCAAGTCTGTCTGTTGTTACCCAGTTTGTTTTATCACTGTCTACTCTTGCGGCAACAGAATCTGCTTCGCTATATAAGACACTGTAAATAAAGAAATAAATATGTACACAACCACAGTACCGTTTGGCCATCCATGGCTCTGATTGGTCTTCATGCAGTTATCTTCCAATGACATCATCCATCCATACTGACATTGGAGAGATCCAATCAGAGGAGGATCATTATAGGGGAAATGGAGTTGATTCACAGTTATGTGCAGCCTTATGTTAATGATAAAACACCTCAGGACAATAACCATTACTAGGCAGAATCAGCTCAGGTTGGTGGTATGTACTATAGCAGGGAGACTCACAGGGGGAAATTCACTAACGTGAATGGGATGTTGCTATGGGCAACCAATCAGAATCTACTTTTTATTAATTTAGCACCTTCTACGATAATAGATAGTGGGCCAGATGCACTAAGCTTCAAAAGTGATAAAATGGAGAGTGATAAACCACCAACCAATTAGCTCCTGCCTGACATTTTTTAAACACAGCCTGTTACATGGCAGGTAGGAGCTGATTGGCTGCCTGTTTATCACTCTCCATTGGTCATCCGGTAATCCTACCCCCCCCCCCCCCCCCCACAGCCTAATCCTCGCTATTGCTCTCTGCATCCTGGGTCTGCATCCTGGGTCTCCTGGTGGTAGTTGGGATGCCGGCATCGATATTGTGATTGCCGGTATCCTATCCACCTGGATGCCGAACGCATCCAAAGTAGGATCCTCCCCAAAAAATGGGTCGGGCACCTCATTTTTTGGGGGCTGGCTTGATGGTGGTCCTTCGGCAGTTATGTGGCAGGTTACAAACCCACCGCTTAGTAAATCCGGGGGCTCTATACTGTTATGTGATAAAGAACCAATGTTCTATTTGGAAGTGTGGTACACGCTGGGGTTACACATTGGTCTGAGCGTTACTACATCAGTGGATCTATATTTAGAAGAACGAGCGGTCTATATTTAGAAGCCTTCATGTTCCCTCATTCAGTGAATAAGCTCACGAGACACCAGGGTATCACGGATTGTGGTGTTATCATGATCTGAGTCACAGCAGCCGCGTCAGAACGAATCCTCAGCGGACCTCGCCTATAATCTTCCCTCCCATTATCAGCTGGAATTATTCACGCAGGACAGAAAGCTCTAGCTCTGACTAATGCAGCACTCTATATCCCGGCGGTGCCTGAATGCATGGAGATGCTAGAAATCACATTTATCTGACTTTATGTGTAATGTAAGGACACCTCTGTGACATTTGTATCATTGCCTCTATTCCCTCTAAGCTGTAACCTGGCCTCGTATAGAACTTTGTCTCTGCAAAATAAGTATGTGATAAGGTGGTTTTGCCTTTGTAAATGATTGCCGCTTTAAAACATTATCCAGACTCCGTGTTATCTCGCCGATGCCTGCAAGTCGAATGGTCTGTTTGTGACCAGACGGCGCATGTAATTCGTGTCACCAAGTATGTATCGCAGCTATCGTTACCATAGAACTTGTCAGGCAGCCAGAACGTGTAAAACTGGGTACTCACTGGGCGATATATCTGCTGATCAAGCCAATTCCCGATACACAGTATCTCGAGGCGGGCTGAAGTCGGAACCCTCGATTTGTCTGCTAATGGCCCCCATACATCAGCAATCACAATTAATTGTTTCTCAGATCCAGTGATTTTTTTTGTCCAGATAAATGGTTTCTTCAATCTATTTGACTTGCCCACACATTACAGATTTGTTTCAGTGATCGGCAGATTTTTCCTGTTAAAATGCCCATACATACAATAAAACCAGATTTTTAAATATGTTTAAAAATCTGATTCAGCAATCGATTGGCGATCCCTATTCATTTTTGATTGGGACCGCCAACAGGGGGAGCCCACACATTAAAGATTAATTGTGACAATCGTCTCCAGAACGGAGGATTGTCACAATTAATTGCTGATGTATGGGGCCCGTAAGACAACGCCCTGCTTGAGTTTTCACCCACCAGACGCCTACTTCCTTCTCAATCGCCTTGCGAATAGCGTAAGAATAGAAATTGTAGCAGGATTTCATTGCAACACGTCCTCGCGTATGCGTTATGCGAACTGTACGCAAGCGCAGTGTATTGATAATCATCCGTCGTTTGATCATGTCTGAATCAGGCCCCCTGCAGGGACTGTCTTCATAGCCGGGCAGCTAAATTCAAATGCCCGCCCAGCTGGGTGTCCTGATTGACTCAACGAGCGGCCATTCGGTAAGTGCAGTGGCGGATTCAGGGGGGGGGCACCTGGGCACGTGCCCCCCCTGTCATTCATTTTGTAGATGAGGACCAGAGCTTTCCAACGAGCCCAGCCCCATGTCACTAGCCCCCCGGGAACCGGAGATATCGCCTGGCAAAGCTGTAACATTTTTTCCCCATAGGATAATATGGGACCCCTCAATTCCGACCCCCACCCGGTTCCGACGGCTGCCAGTTCCTCCCCTGGCATCACAGGAGCTTGTGGTTGAAGTCATTCACTTCCAAATCGCTGGGCCTTCAATATGATACCAGGATGGTCCATTTCGGTCAATCGGTTTCAGAGATATAGCATGTAAATCGATTTTTTTTATTATTGAAATGTAATTTCATGGCTGTTCATGTTCTTTGAGGGCAGATTACTCTGGAACCAAACGTTCCAGTTTCACTGGACCAAAATCATTCAAAGCCCATTCAAAAGTTCTTCAATATGATACTTGTCTCATGTAAATGGGTCAGTTCGTTCCGAAGATATAGCCGGTTAAATGAGATAACTGGTTAAAGGGGGGAGGGGTGGTTTTCTCTCCCCCTCACACCAGAAAATGCAGGGACTAGGCTGGTGTAAAAGGGGCCAACCTGGGAACGCATTTTCTGGTGTGAAATGGGTATTATTTCAAATAGCTGGGACCTGCAGTGCTCGGAATACAGCCAGGCTCTGCCACTGTCAGTGGCTATCACTTCTGCCTGGTGGCGGCTGTCCCCCATTTACCACGAGCATGTATTCCCCGTTGGCAATGAGCATGTAATCCCACATGGCAACGAGCATGGAACCTCTGGCAATGAGCATGGAACCCTTGGCAATGAGCATGTAGATAAGCAGCACTTACTGTATGTAGCATAATTTTTAATAGGCATTATGGTGTTTGGCATAATACATAATAGGCATCATGCCGTGTAACTTAACGTGCAATGGACATTATGGTGTAAATGTTTAATGCGCGCCTTTGGTGGACAATGTCCCTGTTTATGAAGCGTATTGTGAATTTTGACTTCATCTGTGTGGCATTATGTGAATTCTGGCTCAATCCATGTGGCATTATGTGAATTTTGTTTCAATCCTTGTGGCATCATGTGAATTTTGGCTCAATCCATGTGGCATTATGTGAATTTTGGCTCAATCCATGTGGCATTATGTGAATTTTGGCTCAATCCATGTGGCATTATGTGAATTTTGGCTCAATCCATTTGGCATTATGTGAATTTTGGCTCAATCCATTTGGCATTATGTGAATTTTGGCTCAATCCGTGTGTTATTATGTAAATTTTGGCTCAATCCGTGTGGCATTATGTGAATTTTGACACAATCCATTTGGCATTGTTTGAATTTTGGCTCATTCCATTTGGCATCATGTGTAAGGGGCAAGTATAATGGGGTCTAGTATTTTGTTGCATAATGTGTAGAAGTTGCATATGGTGTTGTACACTACACTCAAGGACATGCCCCCTGTTGAGTGGCCACACCCCCTTTTCCAGAGCGCGCCTTCGGCGCGCGCACAACTACATCCTTCACTTTTGTTGCCATGGTGGGCCTGTGCACTTTAAATGCCAGGGCCTATTTTTAATCCTATTGCCACCCTCTCTCTGCCGCTCTCTTAGCATGTACACTGGCACCACTAACACTGGCCCTCCCCCACCTAAACCGTCTTTTATCATGGTGCCCCCCCTGTCATTTTATCCTGGATCCGCCCTTGGGTAAGTGTGTAACCTGAATAGGCCGTTCTGTGTGTCTGGTGTGTGCCCAGCCTTAGTTATCTGGAACAGTTACTATGTCGTGATAGAAAATCATTTTATTTCATTTTTTAATATAAAAGATTAAGAAAGTCTTATTTGTAAGTGCGGAATGTACATATAAATCAGCATAGGAAAAAAATATGTTGTATATTACCACTAGGGTAATTACCAGGCGCTGCACAGGATCCTTTATTCAAATCAAGCTGCAGTTCTAATTAGGGATAGTCAGCCCCTGATGCATACAAAAAGAAAAAAGTTTTGTAACTGCGCTGTTTGAGGAAAGGATTTAAACACATCAAATTTTTAACAATTTATTGGTTCAATAAACAAAATAAAACTATTATAAACATACTTCATGTATACATAAAATAGCACTAAATGCCACTAAATGGCAAGCAATTGGTGCAAATTGCATGAAATCTCCACTTTGATTGTGGGCAATTATTCAGATGTGGCACCCCACTGATCCTTTTATTAAGTGGATCCTGTTGTTATTGGGCTCCACGGACGGTAGTGGTGGGGGTAGAGAGAAACAGTCAATGTCACTCACACATCTGGGAAAACTCCCGCTCCTCCAAGCTGTAGTTGAGGTGGCCCCTTGAGGTGGTTATGCTGTCCTCTGGTCTCCTTTGGATGTCCCCAATGGAAAGTGTTGTCCACTTTAGAGTCCCAACTTTAGGGTATGGTTACCCAATTTGTAATCCACAGTCCATAATGGAAAAGGAAATGGGTGTGCAGAAGCCTAACGCGTTTGAAAAAGCTGGGAGCCCCCCAGCGAAACGCTGTGAGTGACATTGACTGTTTCTCTCTACCCCCACCACTACCATCCGTGGAGCCCAATAACAACAGGATCCACTTAATAAAAGGATCAGTGGGGTGCCACATCTGAATAATTGCCCACAATCAAAGTGGAGATTTCATGCAATTTGCACCAACTGCTTGCCACTTAGTGGCATTTAGTGCTATTTTATGTATACATGAAGTATGTTTATAATACCGTAGTTTTATTTTGTTTATTGAACCAATAAATTGTTAAAAATTTGATGTGGCTTAATCCTTTCCTCAAACAGCGCAGTTACAAAATATGGTACTTGTGGAGTATCACAGCTCCCACGACCTTGATCGTATGCTGATCGTATGATAAAAAATTGCATCACATCGCATACGATCAAATCGCATGCGATGCGATCGCACCCGATTTTGCACTGAAATGCATCAAAATGCATTGAAATGTGTAGTAAATATGTGAAATGCCCCAAATGCCATTTTTCATAGTGTACCACCCCCACTATCAACGCCAACCCGAAGCGTGGCGAGCGGCGGCGGTACGCGTCCTACGACCTTTTCATACCCCCACTATCCACGTCGGTGTGGAGTTGAGAATAGAAAGTGTGGCGAGCCCGAAGCGTGGCGAGCGGACGCGGATACCTTCACAGCTATACGCGTCCCCTCGCTGGCTTCACAGGTATCCGCGTCCCCACGCGGGGCTCGCTGCGCTAGCCACACTTTCTATTCTCAATTCCACGCAACCGTGGGGGTATGAAAAGGTCGTAGGACGCGTACCGCCGCCCCTCGCGGGCTCGCTGCGCTCGCCACGCTTCGGGTTGGCGTTGATATTGGGGGTGGTAAACAGTGAAAATGACAGTTGGGGGCCAATTAACATGTTTCACACTAATTTTTATGCATTTGGATGCATTTAAGATCAAAAACGTATGCCATCGCATCGCATGGCATCCGATGCGATCGCATACGATTTTTGACCAAAAATGCTGAAAAATCGGTAAAAATAGCATTGCATCGTATGCCATCGTATGTCACTACATATGGCATACGATGCCATACGATGGGAGCCGTGATACTCCACAAGTACCCAAAATATAAATCAGCATACCTGCTATTTAATGTAACATATTTCTGATACATTAATTACCCTGCAAAGCGTCAAGTAGAACCTTATGACAAGCTTGTACACCAGCGTCTGGAGGATACATTGTGCCGTCTGGCGGCCAATCAGATTGTGGTTTTTTTATACATGTTAAAAGAAAGTATCCCAACATGTCATAATCATCTTTTATTTGTATATCTGATCTATTCTCTGTTGCCTTTACAGGACTTTATACTGGAACATTACAGCGAGGACGGAGCGGATTATGAGAACGAGCTGGCCGATCTGATGGACCTCAGACAGGTAGTTATAATGGGGAGGGCAATGATGGGATTTGGTTTGTGTCGTCCTGCATGTACAGATGACGGAGGACGCCGCTAACAACCAGCGAGAGCGTGCATCATAATGATATACTGCGTACGCATTAAAAGATATGCACGGAAATACTATTTACTATGTTTGTTATCGTGCATAGTGTTAAATATACCATTTTGGTGTGTACTCACCTTTTAGTCTCTGTTACGAAGACACACACACACACACACACACACACACACACACACACACACACACACACACACACACACACACTTCTGTACATTGCTTTCTTCCAGCAGTGAACACTAAACTATAAATATATCTTGCATGCACCACTAAACTTTGCAAATCCTTTCCATGAGCCGGACCGCAGGGATTCTGTGCTGCAGGTAGTGGCCAGGCCGGTTGTGTGGGTTGTGTAAATTCCCTGAACAATGCATAACCTGCAGGCTGGCCGGCCTCTCCTTCAGCCTGCTGGCCCATCGCCCAGTACACCGCAAGGGGTGAGCTGTGGAAAATGCTGCAGTCAGTGGTGACGTAGGAGAAACAGTGGTACTACAAATTGGTGGGAGTTGCATCTTTGGGTGCCGTGATTGGATAAGAGAAAGGGCAGCATTAATATACAGAAGCCTAATTCATATCAGGCAGCTAAGGGGTTAGTTAATGACCTCCCATAGAACTACACCCTATGTTTATTAGTCTCAGATACAGGTATTTCCGCTGGATAAAGACGTCTCCAGTAGAAACTCTGGTTTTGTAAACTTTCGTTTTATAAATGGGAAAAGCTTAGGCAGGACCACTGGCCTCTAATATACAGGCTGCAGCTCAGAAATATTCTCTTTCTTCTTCTTGTAGTATTTGTAAGGTGACAGATGGAATTTCTTAGCTGTACAGTAACAGTAGCAGTTAGAAAATCTGGCAGGAAGTCAAAATTCTGGCCGATAAATCGCATGATTGTATGCCTTTTTAAGGGACTTTTCGACGCGAAGCACAGGCATGCCGTCGAATGTCGCGTTGATAGATATTTTGTGCTGCACATAATCTCTTTCAAATTGTAGGAACAGTCGCATGTGGTTTTTAACCACATGCGATCGCTCGAATGCAATCCGGGGGTGGGGGGCGGAGGGGACGCATTCAGCGGTGTGGGGTTTGGGGAGAGGGGGCCCTAGGGACCGCTGGCGGCTTACCTGCGTCTCGTATCAGGGGGCGGCGGAGTAGTGTAGCGCTAGCAGTAGCGCTTGCGAGCGGCGGGAGTCAGTGGTGGCGGGAGAATTGTTTAAAATACTGGGCTGCCCTGTGATTGGTTAAGAGAGCTCGGCCAATCACAGGGCAGCCCAGTGTTTTAAGCAAATCTTCCGCCACCGCTGACTCCCGCCGCCCGCAAACGCTACTGCTAGCATACACTACTTGCCGCCCCCTGCCCGTCCTCTTCCAGCACCCGATGTGCCATCGGAAGATGACATGCGACATCGGGTGCTGACTTTTGCACCCAAAAATGTGATCGGATTCGATGGACACCGTACTTCAGTTTTGCATCAAATCCCATCGCATAAGTGTATGGGCACCATTAGATCAGTGTTGGGCAGCAGTCAGCCACCCCCCCCCCCCCCACTTACCCCCAAGGCCCCTTTGCTCCCAAAATCTCTGTTTCTGATTCTCGCATCCTAGTTCATTTGGCCCAAAGTATCAACAAATCAGCTCCTGACCTTTTTCCAAACACAACCTGCATCATGGCAGTTAGGAGCTGATTGGCTGACACTTTATCACTTTTCCAAGGCTTGGTACATCTCCCCCACAACTCTTTAGCTGTACAGTGTTTTCTAACGTTCTGATTAATAGCACTGAACACTAGTACAATAATTAAAATATACACTTTGAATGTAAATCTTTTTTTTTCTAGAATGTAACCACTGAGAACAACTGAAATTCTTGGTCACATTAACTGTAATATATAATTCAGAGCTAAAGGGAACACAGAGCTCTTATCCATCTGGGGAATTGTACACTTCAGGATACACTGCTCGCCAGGTCTGCGCAGCGCCATTTCTTTTAGCCATTGTTCAATGTTCCAATGAGTTTGGAAGTGCTAATCCTTGTGGTGTCTCTGCCTGCAGGCCTGCCGTACCCCCAGTAGAGATGAAGATGGGATTGAGTTGCTGGTGAGTTATTTCCAACAACTCGGGTTTGTGGAGAACCGCTTCTTCCCATCTAGCAGACACATGGGCATCCTGTTCACATGGTAAGTGTTGCCTGCAGTCTCCCGATTGCAAATGATGCCGGTCATACAAACTGAGAATGCAGTTATCTGATTTGCTGTGATATCCCTGACCCTGCCCCTGTGTATGGATCCCACCAATTCACACAGAACAAGTCTGTCTAGTGGTCAGTCACTCTGTGTCTGCCCTGTTAGTGAAGCTCTGCCCTCCAACATGGCGGGCTTCCGCAGAGGAGTGCTAGACAGCATGGTGGACATATACTGCAGTATACACACTGAGTTTATTTCATGCATATTATTCAGTTGACGAATACACATCCATTGCTACTTATTCGTATCATCCAGTGGCTTTTCTTTTGCTGTAAGGCATTTCGTCTCCACTCATCCATTTCAATGGTTCTGTTGAGCAATCAAATGAAAAGGATTAATGGTATATCCTGAGGTAAAGATACTTTTGTAAGCTCTAGGTAGGACAACACGCCAGGATACATTTTGAGATGAATGGATTGGGTGGGGTGATTATGTCTTATTGTATTACTTATGGAAAATACATGACCTGTTACCTGCATACAGCGGAGTGCAGCCATTTTGTCCCCTCACAATTTAGTATATCTGAGCTACAGTAGAGGCAGCAATTATGGATGAAGCAATGGTTGCGAAAGTGCAGCCTATAAGTCCCTAGGACCTTACTGAGGCATGAGGCATTGCAGCCTCTGTGTACCATGGAACTGAATGTTTGTGACACTGCCCCTTATTCAGTTACTGGAATCCATGATCTCACTGTGGTTTGCGGTCCATGTACTGGTTCCAAGTGGGCTGATATTGGTGGTCATGGTTATTGGTTCAAAGCGCAAAATGTCCGCCATTTCTCATGGCTTGAGTATGTTGCTTTTTCTTTTGCAGTTTGATGCAGCCTAGTGTCACATTAAGCAATGATCTTCTTTTATTTTAGGTACGACTCCTTTACTGGTGTTCCTGTCAGCCAGCCCAACATCTCCCTGGAGAAGGCCAGCATTTTATTTAACATCAGTGCCCTGTACACGCAGATTGGGACTCGCTGCAACCGACAGACAAAAAGTGGTCTGGAGGAGGCCGTAACCATGTTTCAGAAAGCTGCAGGTAATGGCGGCTGGCGTTTAGATGTAATGTGACCGCATTGTAAGGGGATGGCATAAATGTGCAACTACCTTTCACAGTTGGGTTTGGTGCTTGGTTACCTATGTACAAAAAAAATTATGAGGATTTTGTCTGTAACTGGGTAGCCTGATACTCAACATTGGGCTATAATCATGATATCAGCCCATTTTTTTTTGTCACTCCCAAAAATGTTGGGGGGCTAATAGAATATCAGCATTTGTAAGCTTCCTCCGCAGGGGCGGAGCATAAAAAACATCAACTCCCAGAACAGAGACTTGCCTGGAATGCAGCAGTATATATCGATAGTTTAAAACATCGGTTAGAGTCGCCGGTAAGCCGCCAATGCCTGGCATTTGCAGGCTGCTACATGTACCCCATGCTCTCTGTAGAACAAATATTTAAGGATCAGGGACACCGGTGTGATTTTGTTCCTCCAGCAAAGCAGCATTACAGATTCTACTGAGCAAATGAATAACTGCCCTTCCCCTGCAGCACGCTGTGGTCAGGAAACCCTATCACATTGCTGTTTGGGTTTTCTGATTTAAGTTAATGATTAATGTCCTGTTCTCTAGATTATTCTCCAGATTGAATCCATCCTCTATACAGAGTGACTGAAATACCCGTGTGAGATCCGCCTAGTAAGGACAGCCTGTTCCGTCGGGGCGATATGAATAAGGGGTAGATTTATTAAGCTCGGTGAATTGATAAACTGTCTGGTTTTTATCACCGGCCAATCAGTTCCTACCTGTCATTTTTCAAACCAAGCCTGTAACTTCACAGGTAGGAGCTGATTGGCCGGTGATAAAAACCAGACAGTTTATCACTTCACCGAGTTTAATAAATCTGCCCCTTAATCTCTTATTTAATAACAGTATATTAAAACACAAACATGCGCAGTGACCTATTTTAACCAATGGGGGATTTCCTTTGACGAAAGTTCAACTTTTAAATGTTCACTGTTAGTGATTGCACAGCAGCCATTACATTAAATAGGGGGTTTATGTTACATAGCAATGTAGATTTATTCTCAGCCAGCTTTGGGTTTTGGGTACTTCCTCATGCGGCCACCGCTATGTCAGTTACGTTAGCCCTATGTAAGGATTTTTGGCGAACAACTAAAGGTACTTTCACAACACCCTCTTGTGACGATGTCACCCTTCTGTGTCCACGCCACCATCTATTACCTGTAGTAAAATTGTGGTGAGCGGAGTACAGCAAGCCACCGAGCCCGCAGCGTAGCGATTGAACAATTTTGCTTGCGTAAGTTCTGTAGTGTAAGCGGTGGCCACAAAGATGAGGAAGTACCGGGTTTTGTTCTAGGCCCCCCTTATTTATTTATATAGAGCCAACATACCCAGTAAAATACAGGACTGGGTGATAAACAAGCAGTGTATTGGTCAGGTCAGTCTGCATAGGTAATATGACCCCCTCGTACAGCAGTATGTCCATTGTTAGCGTGTGGAACGAGAGCACATGATCTGCGTAGGGGGATTATTGTACCTCAGAGAAGTAATACGCCACAAAAGCAAATCACTGTCTTCTATCCATGCATTGTCTGAGATGATCAGCACGTTATGTAACTAATAAGTGAGTGATGCGTGGTAATGACCTGTCACAGCCCGTCCCGCACTTTCCCGTAGGGGAAGAAGACATTGCAGGCTGGTTTATACTTGTTTCTCTGTGAGATATTGTAGCGTTGCAGGGCAGGTGGATGCAGGTGTTTACCTGGCTTAGATGGAGCTAATGCAGAAGTAATAGGGAATGCAGATATTAGTAGCACAATACAGCTCCATGCTAATCACCAGAACACAGACAATCCATTCTTATCAGCTCTGCAGCTCTGTGTTTGCTTCTGTCCTGCTGGTTAATGATTGTGTGTCTGACCTTTACACCTTCAGTCTGCCCTCCTGCTTCCAGCTCTACTAAACTGAAGGGTACACTGAGCCTCACTTATGCTGGGTGTACACTGAGGGATATACTGTCCAGTCGAGCTGGTCGGACCGACATATTACCAACATCGCAATGATGTCAGGATTGTTGTGCTGCACATCAAACCCAGCGATATCGGGTCGTGCACTGTACTGCATTCCGGACGACAAAACGTTATGTTAGATCAATTTGACGTCACCTTCTGTGCACACTAGAACCATCTTCATACTATTCTGTTTTTGGGAACGGCATGAAGGTTGTTCTAGTGTGTACAGGATCGTCCAAATGAGGTAAATCATTCTTTCAGCGCGCTGCGGCAACTCTTGCAGCGCGCCCCCAGCAACTCTTGCAGCGCGCCCCCAGCAACTCTTGCAGCGCGCCCCCAGCAGCTCTTGCAGCGCGCCCCCAGCAGCTCTTGCAGCGCGCCCCCAGCAGCTCTTGCAGCGCGCCCCCAGCAGCTCTTGCAGCGCGCCCCCAGCAGCTCTTGCAGCGCGCCCCCAGCAGCTCTTGCAGTGCGCCCCCGCAATTCTTGGACCGCGTCCGCGCAACTCTTGCAGCGCGCCTCCGCAACTCTCAATCTATGGGGCAGATGCATTAAGCCTTAACAAGAGATAAATGCATGGGTGATAAAGGGGTAGATTTATTAAACTCGGTGAAGTGATAAAGTGTCTGATTTTTATCACCGGCCAATCAGCTTCTAACTGTAAAGTTACAGGCTTGGTTTGAAAAATGACAGGTAGTAGCTGATTGGCCGGTGATAAAAACCAGACACTATATCACTTCACCAAGCTTAATAAATCTACACCAAAGAGAGATAAACGTCCAGCCAATCAGCTCCTTACTGACTTTATTCACACAGCCTGTAACATGGCAGTTAGGAGGTGATTGGCTGGACGTTTATCTCTCTATCACCCTTGCATTTATCTCTTGTTAAGGCTTAATACATCTGCCCCTCTCCTGGCAGGCCCAGAGTCAGGGCTGAATGGTCTGTCACTTGCAGATTTCATGCATCTTGTCTGAGCGGTTACAGTAATCTCCTGGAACTACACACTGGTGTTTACACAGAGTACATGAGATAACTGGCCCTGTTATTAGAGTATGCGGACTCAGAGAATATATGAGGTTTGGTTTCTATGGTGTAAAGTACAGTGTTCTGTGCAGTCACAGACAGGGACAACCGCAGTGTCACAGGGAGTATTTACTATGGGAAGTGGGGGCACACTCTAATAACAGCTGATTAATCCCATAAATTGGGAAAACTAGTGCACAGGAAAACTGTGGTGTTTGCTTACAGCAACCAAATGATGGTTTTCGTTTCCTAAACTGCATCAAAGAAATTACAGAAAGAAAATGGCTAGTTGCTAATGGCAACACAAAGATTTTCATGTGTGGTCAGCAGCTAACGAACTACCTTCTCCACTTCTATCATCCCATCTCCCTCTTCTATCATTCCCTCTCCCCTTATATGATCCCATCTCCCTCTTCTATCATTCCCTCTCCCTCTTCTATCATCCCGCCTCCCTCTAAGATCATCCCATCTCCCTCTAAGATCATTCAATCTTCCTGTTATATCATCCCATCTTCCTTTTAGATCATTCAATCTTCCTGTTATATCATCCCATCTTCCTTTTAGATCATTCAATCTTCCTGTTATATCATTCCATCTTCCTATTAGATCATTCCATCTTCCTCTTAGATCATCCCATCTTCCTCTTAGAATATTCCATCTTCCTGTTATATCATCCCATCTCCCTCCTAAGATCATTCCATCTCCCTCTTAGATCATTTCTCTCCCTCTTAGATCATTCCTCTCCCTCTTAGATCATTCCTCTCCCTCTTAGATCATTCCTCTCCCTCTGAGATCATCCCATCTTCCTCTTAGATCATCCCATCTTCCTCTTAGATCATCCCATCTTCCTCTTAGATCATCCCATCTTCCTCTTAGATCATCCCATCTTCCTCTTAGATCATCCCATCTTCCTCTTAGATCATTCCATCTCCCTCTTAGATCATTTCTCTCCCTCTTAGATCATTTCTCTCCCTCTTAGATCATTCCTCTCCCTCTTAGATCATTCCTCTCCCTCTTAGATCATTCCTCTCCCTCTTAGATCATTCCTCTCCCTCTTAGATCATTCCTCCTCCTCTTAGATCATCCCATCTTCCTCTTAGATCAGCCCATCTCCCGCTTAGATGATCCCATCTCCCTCTTAAATCATTCCACCACCCTCTTATCTCATTCCAGCTCCCTCCTATATAATCCCACCACCCTCTTATATCATTCCAGCTACCTGATATCATGGTATTCATGTTATTTAATGTACATTGTAGTTTGGCTTTTTCTCGGGCTGTAAACGCTATCCCTCCTTCTTCCAGGTGTTCTCAGCTATCTGAAGGAAACATTCACCCACACCCCAAGCTACGACATGAGCCCAGCCATGCTTGGAGCTCTCATTAAAATGCTGATGGCAGAAGCCCACGAGTGTTACTTTGAGAAACTGATCCTGTCAGGAGTCCAGAATGAATTCTGCACCTTGGTGAAGGTGGCGCAGGAGGCAGCAAAGGTATTTGTTGTCTGGGTAGAGATTTTCTGGCACTGTAAGGTTAGAGCTGACGCAATGTTTTCAGGTATCCCGGCAACCGACACCAGATTCCTGTTTGTGCACACGTAGAAGTAATCTTCTATTTGCTTTCTCTAGTGATTCATGTCTTTGCAGCTGAAGATAAGGATTGTGCTGCTTTAGCAGTGATTGATCAGGGTTCCATGCCCCTCTCCCAAATAGCTCCGTCTGATTCCTAGTTTATGTCTGTTGCACCAATATTTACCTGTTGCTCCCAATAACTGCATAGGTTCTATAGAATGGCGGCAGTGAGGGAATAAATGATGGTTCTTTTTTTTTTGTGATCGATTTAAAATCAATGTGACTTGGTCTGTGAGGATTTAAAGCTTTGACCCAATTTCCGGCTTTGTTGTATTATTTCTGTATTTAGATTACATGTTGATAGTGATGCCTTTACTTGTTTTTACTTACAGGTCAGTGAGGTTTACTTACAGGTCTTCAATGCTATGAACCAACCCCCCATCAAAGAGAATATCCCATATTCATGGACTGTTATGGTACAAGTAAAATCCGAACATTACAAAGCCCTGGCTCACTACTTTGTGGCAATCATACTCCTCGATCACCAGTGTAAGTACATACCTGACTCCTCCTCTAACAACCTGACTCCTCCTCTAACAACCTGACTCCTCCTCTCACAACCTGACTCCTCCTCTCACACTGGGTTACAAATGACTGGTGGTCACTGTAATAGGTCATTGACTTTTCCAAACTTCTAGAAACCTGTTCATCTCTGGTTGTGGTTGGGCAGCACGGAGGGTGTAGTGGTTAGTGTTACTCCCTTACAGCACTGGTCATGGGTTCCATTCACCATGGCCCTAACTGTGCAGAGTTTGTATGTTCTCCTCTGGCTTGCGTGATTTTTCTCCGTGTGCTCCGTTTCTCTCTCACAACCCAAAAATATACTGGTAGGTGAACTCGCTCCCAACAAAATGTACCCTAGAATGAATGTGTGTGCGTGTACATGTGGTAGGGAATATAGATTGTAAGCTCCACTGGGGCAAGGACTGATGTGAGTGTTAAACTATACTCTGTACAGCGCTGCGGAATATGTGGGCGCTATATAAATAACTGGTAATAAATAATAACTAGAAGTCTAAGAATATAATCAATAGTATAACTAAACCACACTAAAGCAATCTATTACTTTAAGTATTATGCAGATCTATATATTTTATAAAAACAGACTTGGATACATTCTTAGATAATAACTAAAATGAAATAAAAAATAACAAAGCAATCGATAAATATTGCATCCCGTTAATCGGTAAGAACGGCCAGTATGAATTACAAGTTTCATTTTTTTTGTTGAAGATCACAATATAATGTACAGTGTAGCTGATAAAGACAGCAAATGGTATCAAATACAGAAATGTATTTAAGATAAGTATATACTAACACCGGTGTTGGGACTTTTCTTCGCAGTGACCCTGCGTGATGATGAAGATAAGCAGGAGAAGGCTTTGTCTCAGCTATATGACCACATCCCCGATGGACTGACCGCTATGAAGATACTAAAGGAATTATTGCAGCGGACACAGCTAGGTAAACACAGCATAGCATACTCTGATAAAGAGGACATTTTCAGCGCCTGCTATTGTAGTGTGAGGGATTTAGGGCGGGATGCACTAAAGGAAAAATGTGGTAAAAACCCCTTTATTCCGGGTTTTCGCTGAGGGGGGGTATCGCCAGTTTTGATGGGCTTCTTACCGTGGCCCCCACTACCCTATATGGACCTCCGCCGCCCTGCACGGACCCCCGACGACCTTCCCCTCTCCTGTGTCCGGGCAGCACTAGGGAAGCCATCGATGATTAAAAATCATTTATGGTTTATGGCCAATGTTGAATATTTTTGCCATCGATGGAGGAGAACTAGATGGCAAAGCAATAGCAAGGAAAAACCAATGGTTTGCGTATTTTTTTCTTTCAAAGTGCCAGGACACGGCGAATAGCCCCGCCCCCGACGTGCATGAAGCCCTGCCCCCATGTTTTATGATTGGACCACAGGCCAATAAGTCAAACCAAATGGATGACCATCGATAGGTAAAAATATTGATGATCATCCATTGCATAGTTTGGCACTATCGATGGCCAGTTGCAATATTGCCATCGATGACAATGATGGTCATCCCTAGGCAGCACAAGGCTTTGCTGCACGGACCAGTGACCTCTTCCTCCCTAGGACTGCACACCCCCTTCCGGGTGTAGGGAGGAGGAGGCGGAGTTTGAAGAAACTCAGGGAACCCAATGTGTGCTCCTACCACCAGTGCAGTGACCTAAATCGTGCATAGGGGGTCATGCGTTTCAGTGGACCCGCTCTCAAAGGAGAAGGGCCCCGTTACTCCCCTAACCCCTCTCAGCCATAATGCCAAAGAAGGGGAAAAAAGGGATTGGTGGGTCCTCTTCGCCGGAGCTTAGAGAGACCCTTTTTCCTCAACCCCCGGAAGGGTTAGGACGGTGGGTCCTCCGCACCGGAGCCCGTCCTGTAGCAGCAGTAGCCAGCAGCTGGGTAGGAAGAGGGGGGAGCCGATCACCCTCCGCCGGCTGCTTCGCAGAGGGCAACTCTTAAGCTGCCCGTTGTCATACTAATCGCATATGTTCGAGCAGGCATGTCCAAACTATGGCCCTCCAGCTGTTGTGAAACTACACATCCCAGCATGCCTTGCCATAGTTTTAACATTCCCTAATAGCAAAACTGTGGCAAGGCATGATGGGACTTGTAGTTTCCCAACAGCTGGAGGGCCATAGTTTGGACATGACTGGGTTAGAGTATATGCGATTAGTATCGCTGCGATAGCCGGCGGAGGGGGGTGGTAACTGGTTGCGGAGGATAGTGCATCCCGCTCTTAAACTGCTAGAATATCAGACCTAACCTGGAGGGAGTACAGAGATGGTATACATCATTGGGTCGACACACCAAAGACCACTAAAGGTCGACCCAATGACCCATACTGCCAAAGACTCATCAGAATGCACCCTTCATACGTTCCACCTCCCACCTTCCTAACTTGGGTGGGGTGTTAGTGCCTGTTGGTGGTGGTGGTGGGATCTGAGCGATGAAAGGGCTTACAGATGAAACGTCACTCTAATAAATCCACCAGCACAGAAGTAGATGACATTCTGCCCTATCCAGCTGAGAAGCGAATGTTGCAGTGTACTAAGTAATATCCAGTCGCTGCTTCGGTTGATAGAGTAATCTCCGTGTTCCCTAAGCTCTTATGTTGCCATACCTCCTGATATAACACCGTGCTTATGCGCCACACCGCACCCTATCACTCGGAGCATAGTTCACATTCCTGTTTGTTCTAGAACAATTGAAAAATCACTGTAAACTGGTCAACCAATGAATGCCTGTTTGCTAATCCTCACGTAGCTTTCATTAAAACTTTTGAGTTGGAAAAAACAATTGTGTTGTGTATACAGTCTTGTCACATCTTTGTTTATGACCTGTGTATAGGAAAGGCTCATTTATCCAAAGCGATTGCATGTCACGAAGAATCCCTGAGGTTATCCAGTCTGTGCAGCAAACTGAAGCAGATCGACGTGCTGCAGGACATATTGTCTGCTTTCCACAAGAGGGCGCTGCTGAAATACTCTCAGCACCAGAAAGGAGACGACTTCCTCAGTCTACTGGTGGCCCCCGAAATTATCAGTAAGGACAGTCTGTTAATCCTTAAAAGGATCGAGTGTGTGGCTGCAGGGAGGGATGCATCGGGAAGCTGGTGTTGGTCTTTTAATCGCTGGCATTTATATATATATCCCATCTCAGCATGCATATGTACCGCCCCTATCCGCGGTGCAGGAGCCCTGTCGTCAATCTGATTTATCTCTTTGCTTCCTCAACTCTAAGCAATTTATATTGTACTCCCGCGGTACCGCCGATATAGTTAACTACATCGGCAGCCAGGGGAATTTCTGCAGTGTGTACTCAGCATTAGACCACAATTTAGAATTGACCTAGGACAGTGATGGCTAACCTTGACACACCAGCTGTTATTGAACTACACATCCCAGCATGCCCTGCTTCAGTTTTACTATTTGGCCATGCTAAAACTGGTGCAGGGCATGCTGGGATGTGTAGTTCAACAACAGCTGGAGTGTCAAGGTTAGCCATCACTGAGCTAGGACATGCCACCCCCAGATCCACACCTCTCTGCGCCTCTTTCATCTCCCCCATCTGCAGCGCAGCATGTTGTTCCCCAGGTGTGAAGTTACCTGGACCTTTTGTGCTTTGCTCCCACCCCAGATTCAGCCACTTAATCTTCTGTAGTGCTATGTTGATTGCTGACAATTACTTATATACTGACACAGTAAAAGTTCAAATCTGAAATGATAAACATGTATTTTAAGATTACTAAAATGACAAAGATTCCCAACTCCACCGCGCCTCTAGATCTGCTGCTCGGTTACTGTCACAGGAGCACCACTCCTCAACAACAAAGTACAAATATACAAAGAAAAGGACAGGAACCAAGCGCTGATCTTGTTCTCATTAAATGGGAGTATGTTCAGGTATAGCCTCTTCCTGAACCGCCCACAGAATCAGTTTTTTCTAACTGGAGCGACCTAATGGACCACACTGACCTTAGTGATGGTCCCTATGTGCATATAGCATTTTCTTTACTCTCTTGTTCAAAGGTCATCAATCGCTCCAACGGCCAAAGGTTAGTGTACTGACCTGGGTACTGGTCCCTATGTTCACGTAATGGTTTCTTTCGGAGCCCAGGTTCCCCCGGATCAGAATGCCAATAACGATAGTGGTTTTCTCCAGAAGTTTTATTTCCACAAATATAAAAAATGTCCAAACAGGATAAAATAGTAAAAGAACAGGAGCCTTCACCAGGTGGAACCAACAGAAAACATTATTATCACCCTCACCCGGGATGAGTATGGGATGAAATGTCTGCTAAGATGGAAAAAGCACCAGTTGGTCCTCCCTGGTTCTGGCCTCCTGATTACACCAACGCGTTTCTGACAGCAGGGTCCTTCCTCAGGGCGCAGACACCTTGAGGAAGGACCCTGCTGTCAGAAACGCGTTGGTGTAATCAGGAGGCCAGAACCAGGGAGGACCAACTGGTGCTTTTTCCATCTTAGCAGACATTTCATCCCATACTCATCCCGGGTGAGGGGGATAATAATGTTTTCTGTTGGTTCCACCTGGTGAAGGCTCCTGTTCTTTTACTATTTTATCCTGTTTGGACATTTTTTATATTTGTGGAAATAAAACTTCTGGAGAAAACCACTATCGTTATTGGCATTCTGATCCGGGGGAACCTGGGCTCCGAAAGAAACCATTACGTGAACATAGGGACCAGTACCCAGGTCAGTACACTAACCTTTGGCCGTTGGAGCGATTGATGACCTTTGAACAAGAGAGTAAAGAAAATGCTATATGCACATAGGGACCATCACTAAGGTCAGTGTGGTCCATTAGGTCGCTCCAGTTAGAAAAAACAGATTCTGTGGGCGGTTCAAGAAGAGGCTATACCTGAACATACTCCCATTGAATGAGAACAAGATCAGCGCTTGGTTCCTGTCCTTTTCTATGTATTTTAAGATTGTCAAAATAATTTAGTAATTTATTTATTTATTATTAATCTAGTTTCATTGCAAACCGATATTTGAAATACATTTACAGAATTGTCTTCCGTGTCCCCTCCTGCAGGTAAGACGGATTACAAGGCAGAAATGATCCCGCCCCCACTCTCCAGAGTGAAAGTGATTGACTTCTTCCAACGCCTGGTTCGTAGAACAGCGATATGAACAGACTGTGTGACTGTCTTCTATGTATACCAATACTGCAGATAAAGATCGTGAACAACACAAACTGTCCTGTCCTGTTCCCAATTAGCACAGCCCTTAGCGCCTGCCGACTGACTCTCAGTCTAATGAACATGCATTGAACACAGTGGGGTCACCACCGGTCAACACCCCCAACGGAACCCAAACTGTCACCCATTATGGTCTGATCTTGCACTGGACTATCTGATTTTTTCACATCCTCGTTATCAGAATTAATTTTATTTAATTAATGTAATGCCTAAAGGTGGCCATACACATGCAGATTTATCTTCAGATCTGTCTGGTTGGAACAAAAACATGGTTATGGATGAGAGCAAATGACCGTTGACCATTTGCTTGGAAATACTGCAAAACTGACAAACTGTCACTCATCCATAACCATGTTTTTGTTCCAACCAGCCAGATCTGAAGATAAATCTTACTAGTTTTATTTAATGCCCCATAGTAGTACCATATTGTATTTAATGCTGTGTACTAGTGCCCTAGTTTATTAATGTCCAGTAGTATTGCTTTAGTTTATTTAATGTTCCTCAGTAGATCACTGTTTTTTTTTTATGCACCATAGTAGTGCCCTAGTTTTTTTGAATGCCCCATAATAGTACCATATTTTATTTAATGTCCTGTAGCAGTGCCCTGGTTTCAGTTCATTATATGCCCTATAGTAATGCTCTAGTTCCCAGTAATATACACATTTCTGATTGTATTTGCATACAACAAGTACATGTAAGGGAGGGGCCAATCTAGCAAAGAAAAATGCTAATTAATTTGCCATGGGCTCTGCAGGATAATACAACACCGGAGAGTGGGTGCATAGTAACATTGATCTTTCCTGGTAGTATCTGAGGCTACTTGATGCACAGTGATAACAGACCTGAGTAGGTCTGAGAAGATAATTAGCTGCGGTATTGACTATGCGCTATAGAGCCAGCTTGTAGTGTGTAACACAGAGGCAATACAGTGGTGCAAGCGATATTACACATGGGATCTTGCCGTAACCAGATGAGGTGGCTAAGTTCCTTACATGCTGTACAATATTATTGGCCAAGTGGGACAACAAATTCACCAGAAAATTGGATCCAAAATCATCTGTCAGATCTAAGAGATCTCTTAGATCAGATTGGATTGGCATTTAATGGGCCTTGAGGATCCTGTAGCAGCCCAATGACTGTGTTTATTGGTTTGATCTATCCGGTGTACCCGGATCTGTGCCATTGGTCTATGTGAGTGGTGTCACCATATTGCCAGAGCCGCTTGCTTCATGGTTGTACAAGTTAGCAGCATTGTCCTGACCAATATAAGGTAGCGTTGGTAGTTTTTACTTCTCCTAGTGTGTTCTCACCAGGTTAATGTATAGTAATGCGCTGTTGGAGAGTTTACGATAATGTTTCAGAGACCTAACAAGTTGATTGATACAATATATTGTGTCTCTGATTCTTTAGGGTCCAATGTCGATATTCTCAGCAAAGCAGAGGTGGACCGCCCCAAGGAGGGTACGGCTTACTCTTGACGATGGGGATTTGGGGTTCATCTTAAAAGGTGACTGTCCTGTACAAATCACCTCGCTGGATCCTCTGTGCCCCGCGTCAGTAAGTTCATTTATTTTCAGATGAATTATTTCAGTTTTATTGTTCTTATCAAAACTTAATACAAAGCGTTGTACATCTGTGGGGTGAGATACAGTACAGTAGCCCATACAACCGGCGGGTCACATGATATGGGTAACATTTAAATTCTGCCCAAAGACAACAGGAGATAGATCATTCTAATTACAGGGGTTTTAGCACTATATACACCTAAGGAGGAACATGTCTGGGACCATATTATTCAGCAGGATGTAGAGCAGGGGTAGCCAACTACAGCCCTCAAGAGCTACCAACAGTGGATCTTTTAAAATGTACCAGTGAGTAATGAGTGCACCTGTGTACCTGCTGGGTGGTCTGGAAAATGTGAACTGTTGGTAGCTCTCGAGGACTGGAGTTGGCTACCACTGATGTAGAGAAATGACTATTATTATTTATTGTCCTAATATACCGATAGGTCTTTGTCCAGGTAATATCAGGATGTAGGGAGCAGTTGTACAACATAGGCCTGTGTGGTGTACGGTTACCGAGACCGCGACTTACACATTAGTCCCTGTGTATGGCCCAGTCCTTACATCCAGTATCCCTAACTCTCTTTATGTTACAGACAGCCGGCGTGAAAGAAGGAGATTATATTGTGTCTGTGGAAGGCAAGGACTGTAAGTGGTCCTCCATAAACGAGATCATGGACCTACTGAAGGGAATTGAAGAACAAGACAAAGAAATCAAAGTGATCAGCATCCAGGATCAGACATCGAGTATGGTAGGTACATGGGTAAGGCTTTGGTTACACAGTGCTATCCAATGTCCAATCTACATATAGATCCAGCTGCTCTCATGCAACGGGGATATTGTAGGAAAAGTCCTCTGGTATCTCATCTATCACCACCGGGATTTGTGTGTTTTGTACAAGGACTTCAAAAAGTCCCACCGAAGTGTGTGCAGAGTAATTTGACCACATCATTGTTATTTCAATATCGAATTTTGTGTACTTATCTATATTAAGTGTTGAAAGTGGGGCCAGAGACAGGGCTCACTGCGGAGGACATTTTGAACTCATCGTCATTTCAAACATATATTTATGTACAGAGAAAAAAAGTCCTGCGCACCACCAAATTGACCATATATCGATAGATGTTATTTTTATTATTAGTATTCTAAGTCGGCCAGAATTATCTCACAGTTGGGTACTGCTGCTCTATTTGGGATTGCTCATAGTCCCAAAAGAAAAGAAGAAAACATAGAAAAATATAGAGCTGCGCACCCGACTTATGTGAAAATATAACAATTTATTACAATTGCATACATATAATACAAAATTAGGAATAAAAAGAATTAATAATAAAAATTATATAGTAAAAACACACACAAAATATGAAAAATTGGGGGAAGATGGATTATATAACCGGTTATATTCACTGTAATCCAGTCCTGGTATTATTAGGTAAAGTCAGGTTAGTACTGTTAAAAATTGCAGTGTTAGTGACAGTCACTATGCATTCCTGGGTTTTGCATAATAATGTTAGATTTTTGTTAGACTGCAGTATACTAGTAATTAGATGGAGTTTTACTCGCTTGATATGTCTGGCCAGACAGTATGGGTACCTTACAGGCGACCTGGTGCTGCTTTCTCCTGTTCTCCCAGTTGATGGCGCTGATTAGCCAGAGTTACAACTTTATCCGGAGTAAGATTAATTTCAGGTAAGCTGGTCACAATATATTCAATGGTATCCCGTCTCTTAAGTGTATTGCCAGTATCCTTGTACTCTAGTACAAGGATACTGGCAATACACTTAAGAGACGGGATACCATTGAATATATTGTGACCAGCTTACCTGAAATTAATCTTACTCCGGATAAAGTTGTAACTCTGGCTAATCAGCGCCATCAACTGGGAGAACAGGAGAAAGCAGCACCAGGTCGCCTGTAAGGTACCCATACTGTCTGGCCAGACATATCAAGCGAGTAAAACTCCATCTAATTACTAGTATACTGCAGTCTAACAAAAATCTAACATTATTATGCAAAACCCAGGAATGCATAGTGACTGTCACTAACACTGCAATTTTTAACAGTACTAACCTGACTTTACCTAATAATACCAGGACTGGATTACAGTGAATATAACCGGTTATATAATCCATCTTCCCCCAATTTTTCATATTTTGTGTGTGTTTTTACTATATAATTTTTATTATTAATTCTTTTTATTCCTAATTTTGTATTATATGTATGCAATTGTAATAAATTGTTATATTTTCACATAAGTCGGGTGCGCAGCTCTATATTTTTCTATATATTTATGTACATTATGGAAACAATAAGGATGCCGCATATTTCACATGCTGCCTGCAATTACTTTGCTTCTCTAAAATAAATGGCAAATCAGTTTGCAGGTCTTATCATTCAGGGCCATTGATCCCATACTGGGTTACTCTTTCCCACAACTCATCCTGTTTATTGAATTTAAGCCTCACAGCTCTACAATGTAGTCTCCAGATTATACATGCAGCGGTCCGGGTAGTCGGAAATTATGGAGAATATATTTACTCTTTGGAACCTGAGCATAGAATAGGGGACAAGCATGATTTTTGTCTTTTGTGTAGCTTAATCTATAGACTGAGCGACTGCTGTGTTTGCAGATTGCGCTGTGCGTACAAGAGTCATGCACAGCAGTTACGTCTCATCTAGGGCCAGATGTACTAAGCTTGAAAAGTGATAAAATGTAAAGTGATAAACAACCAGCCAATCAGCACCTAATTGCCATGTCACAGGCTGAGTTTGAAAAATTACAGGTAGGAGCTGATTGGTTGGAAGTTTATCACTCTCTCCATTTTATCACTTTTCATGGCATAGTACAACTCGCCCCTAGTGAGATCTCTTCTCTGCAGACATCAGAACTTCAGCTTCAACAAGTCCAGTAAACCGGTGTAAATATAGCTGTGCGCACCATATGGTATCGGCACAGAAATACACAAAACCGACCCAATTTATGCCCCTTTCGGACCTCACTTATTACCCGGTATTTTGCCGTTTTTTTTACAGTTTCAAAACGGTAATATGTGCGGTCTGAATGGTCCAGAGTGAATTCACCGTTTAAAAAAACCCGGTATTTTAAAACGGTAAAAAAGCAGGGTCCTACCCGTTTCAGACCTGTTTTTTTTTTTGCAGTCTGAACGGGTCTGAAACGGTACCCAGGCAGCAATGAGCACTATTGGTCCCGCTCCATCCATATTTAATTAGCGGGGACCCAGCACAGTGCATATTTATTGAGCAGGACCCGCTCATTACATATGCACGGAGCGGGATAAGTGCATCAGGGATCTATAGTGAGCAGGGCAGCGTGTAGGTATTGCCACCTGCCTGTAGCCATGCCAGGGATGCTGCTTCCTGTCTGCTGTATCTATTGCGCTCCTCTCAGCCTAACCGTGGTGACACCAGCAGCCTGTCTCATAGCTTTTTTGTGTCCTGTTCTCCAACCGCAAACCTGCTTGAGACCCGGTATTTACATGCAGTGTGTAAGGGGTTTCAACCAGATCCCTAATAGACCTTCTGCACAATACTTTCCATGTCTGTGTCCATCTGATAATACAATGTTTCTCTTTTATGTCTCCAAATAGCATAATAAAAGCGCCACATACTCAGCTGGGATGCAGAAGACGTACTCTCTGGTCTGTCTAACCATGGACGAAGACAAGAACCCCAAAACCCAAAAGGCATCTAAGAAGTTATCGTTCCTCAGCTGGGGATTCAGAAACCCCCAAAAAGCTGCAAGCACCCTCTGTCTCCCCTCTGCCAGCGCTCCAAAGCCGCAGTCCAGCAGACTGTTCCTCTCACCGTACGAATCCAGGGAATGTGACAGCGCCATGTACTGAGCGCAGGGGTTGGATGTCCCACTCCATGGAAAGACTATGAAAGTGTTAGAGACTACTGTGACGATCCTCTGAGCCCACCACAGCTGTGACTGTTGTCCCTTTATAAACATTTATTTTCCTTAATCAGGATTATTTTCCCTGACCTGGAAAATTGTCATAAACTGGGGACATGTTTTTGGAATCTATTGACTGTTCCCTTACACTACTGAAATGAAACTACGGCTGATTAACTTTCATCAATTATTCATTGTAGTGTAATGATCGCTGTTGTATAAGGACTCAGTTACACTGGCGTTTTACTATGGTACTTAACTTGTCAAATGTAACGGTCGGATGCTAACGTAGGAAGTGGATTGGGCTTCAATGTAGAATTTAGCTCAGGGTCCGAGAGAAAGGGAAGACAATCATAACCACTGTGTGTAAATATACACCCTATAGTTGCAGGATCACAATACATTCCTGTTGCATCAATAAAGCTTCTTACAGTAAGAACACATTGCCACCTGCAGGCATTGGGGAGGTACTGCATTTCAGAAATGATCGCTAAATACAATGTTTGCATCCAAACAATAGTCCGTTCTCCGTTTTTATAATATCTAAACAGTAGGAATAATCCATATTTTTTTAGGATAATGATTTTTAGACTTGCTAATGTACTCAGGCGTTCGGCCCATATTTTACAGGTGGGCTGAAGACTTTAGGTTCGATATGAAAAGAAGGGAAGGAGGAATAGACAGACTACTCTCACATTCTACCATATGCTGCTATAGATTATTCTGTCACTGCTACAGTTACCGCGCCGGTGTATGGGTGGCGTCAGACCATGTGACCATGTGACCTCGCCCATAGTCATTGAGAAGATTTCAGATGTCTGCGACATTGACCACTATTTTGTGTAATGCTGGACTTATTTTTAATAATGTCACTTGTATTTATATGTTGTTATATGTAGTGTTTTTGCTTTTATATGTTGTTATATGTAGTCATAGGCGTGCGCAGCACATTTTATTAGGGGGTGCACTGTCAAAGCGGCACGCCTAGCACCACCTATTGGGCATGTCTAACACCGCCATTGGGTCTGTCTAACACCGCCAATCAGGCGTGCACTCACTACAGCAGGCATGTCCAACGTTGGCCCTCCAGATGTTTTGAAACTACACATCCCAGCATGCTTTGCAATAGTTTTAGCATTCTCTAATAGCAAAACAGTGGCAAAGCATGCTGGGATGTGTAGTTTCACAACATCTGGAGGGCCAACGTTGGACATGCCTGCACTACAGTATAAAACGTCTCTCAGCCACACCATTATATCCTGCCTATTTCAGTTTTAATCTTCTAATTACTCTGTGTAACAGTATGTGCAAATAAAGTCCAAATCATATCTGGATGACACAGATATGTAGTTATATGACAATGGTGTAATACAAATAATAATGCAAAACACATACACATAATTGATTGATGGGCGCTTATTTGAATGGAATACAGGTCTAAAAAGCAAAAGTCTTTGGTAAAAGGTATTGCTGCTATTACTAGCAGCAATAAGTGTGGGGATGGGGGCACAGCATTAGGGGGTGCCTGTGCACCCTTAACACTCAATGTGCGCACGCCTAAGTATGTAGTGTTTTTGCTTAACAGGGGAGCTGAGATAGGCTACCTGCTTCTGGAAACATTGGTTCTGTATGTTTGTTTGTCTTTGGGATTTTCTCTAGTTCATGTTTATGTAAAGGTTCACTTACCTGCATTTGCTGACAGGTAACAATTTGGTGATTTGTGTGGTGGCCTGTGGAGCGGAGAGAACAGTCTGTGGGCAAGGATGGCAGAACATTTAGAGTGGTTGTGAATTTGGTATGGACCACTTATAGGCAGGGATATAGAAGGGGCAGAATGCAGGTGGATATTTTTGGGGTACAGGCGTCCCCAGCTCCTGCAAGAGGCAGCAGCCCCTGGCTCCCACGTTAATTGTGATTGAAAAGAAAATGTCTAAATGACAGGGGGGCATCTGCCTCGGTGTGCCCCTCCCCCTGAATTCGCCACTGGGTACAGCTAGCAGGTGGGAATTTCCAGAAGATAGCCTACGGGTTGTGATTCAGAGGGTACAGCCTGCAGACAGGGATTATGGCCTGTAAATTGGGATTTTGTAGGGACGGCCTGCAGACTGGGATATGGCTTGCTTGAGGGTACAGCCTGCAGGTGGGGATATTATAGGTACGGCTTGTAGGCGGGATTTGAGGGAAATGCTAATGGGTTGGCAGCTGGGGCTGTGATCGCACCCAAATGGCAAAACAATTTTGATTTGCTGACGTCGAGGAGCCATCTAGTGGTGAGAGCCTTTAATACTAGTCTGCACTGGAAGCAGCAGTCCAATCGTGGCTGCAAGTTCTAGACTCTCCCTCCTAAAATTAATTACGTGCCATCATCTTCACTCCACTTCCTGGTGTATGTATATAATATAATAAACTATACAGGCACACAAGATGCCACAGCAAACTAGAAGGGTATAATTATTTTGTAAATGTTATTAGAGAAATGACAGACTCCTCTAGTGTAAGGGATATCGGAACCATTAGTAACTGTTTGTTAAAATACAGATTATTTGCATGTTTGTTTTATTACTGATTTACATACATTTGTATATATTTAAAGTGTATTTAAGAATAAAATGTATAGTAATCCAGCAGGGAACTATTCCTGCTCACCAATCTAAGAGACGTGCCACAAAAAATGAAGTTGGCCACAGTGAAAGGACACCCCCAGTGCCTACTCGGTTACACCTTACGGTTCAGAAGAACACTTAGTACATAAGGTTGTTATCCACTTATTGGAGCAATGTTTGCACAATGTCAATGACATGTCAAAATCTAATAAATGAACAATTGTTACCAAATAATGTAATGTGTGCTGGTTTCATTTGGGGTTTATAGGTAAAGGCCCTATACCCTTGATGGCTAACCTTGACACTGCAGATGTTTTTAAACTACACATACCAGCATGCTCTGCTTCAGTTTTGCTATTTTGGTCATGCTAAATCTGATGCAGAGCATGCTGGGATGTGTAGTTCAACAACAGCTGGAGTTTCAAGGTTATCCATCAAGGCTCTATACACTAGACTGGCTTGTCACGTGTATCGCCGTCGCCCTAAAACATCACCACTCTCCTCCGACCTTTTTCTACCCCCCACTATCCACGTCGGCGAGGAGTTGATTTTATATAGTGTGGCGAGCCCGAAGCATGGCGAGCGGACGCGGAATACATGTAAAGTAATCCGCGTACGCTCACAACGCTTTGGGCTCGGTGGCTAGCCACACTATATAAGATCAACTCCACGCCGACGTGGATAGTGGGGGTACGAAAAGGTCGGAGGACGCGTTCCGACGCCACTTGCCATGCTTCGGGGTGACGTGGACAGTGGTGGTGTTTTACCATATGAACTACTGAGATCACATCTCACACCACAAAAAAGGGCAATGCGATGCGATGTGCGATTTCACTCAGGGTGCAGTGAATAAATTAACTAAATTAACTATTGAGATCGCATCGCACGCATCTCATGTCACAAAAAGCCATGCTGTGCGATGTGATTTCCCTATGCAGAATAACCCACTAAGCAAATAGCTTAGTGGGCGCCCTGCTAGGAAACAAGTGCCGTTTATTCTTGGCCAAAATTATAAGCTTACCCCCTACATCCAGGTAAGCTCATCATAGGGTGAGTCCTATGCACTTTAAGACAGGTGGAGGCTCGTGTGCAGCCTCTTCCATCCCCCCCCCCCCCTTCTCTCCCGGATGCACTAGTGCACAGTGCAGCAGAGTCTGAGCTCTAGAGGGTTCAGACTGTACTGCGCACCGCAACCATTTTTTTCCCGACGGTTCCGGTAGCGCTGCTGTGTTCATTGTGGGACTCCGAAGGGGTAAGCATCAAAACTAGATGCAGTGTGTGCGTAACAAACCACCCCAAGGCACTACTGGTGAGTGATAGCAAATAAAGTGTTACTGTATAGCAGAGCTGTTTTTGAACTACACATCCCAGCATGCCCTGCTACATTTTTGCTATTTGACCACGCTAAAACTATTGCAGGGCATGTTGGAATGTGTAGTTCAACAGCTGGAGGGCCGAAGGTTCCCCATCCCTGCTGTATACACTGGGTTAACCACTTAAGGTTGACAGTCTTAAGTGGACACATGAAAAAGGTTTACAGGCCTAAGGTCGACAGGGTCAAAAAGTTGACATGAGCATTAGGTCGACATTGGGAAGGTCGAAAGTCAAAAGGTCAACATGGGTTTTTCAGGGTTTTTTTGTTCTAGCTGACATGCCGACAGATGGTATTTCATACCCTACCATCCTACCACGCGGTGCACTTTTTCAGTGTACTGTGTCGGCATTGACTATCGACCTTCTCAATGCCGACCTAATGCTTGTCGACCTTTTGACCCTGATGACCTTAGGCATGTTGAAATTTTTAATGTGCCGACCCATACCCAATGTTAAAGTGTTCGATTAGTGAGAGTAGCTACTATATATATAAGGAATGTTACAGGGGTGAAAAGGTGTGAAAACGTTACCTAGATAAAATATAAAGTGCTGACATGTTACATTGTGGTGCCTTGAGACAGCACAGTTGAAGCCATAAGGGAGGCCAATCCCAGGACATTTTTTACAATCCCGAGAATCAGGATTGAAAAATGCTCAATCCTGGGATTGGCCTCCATAATGAAAAAAAAACCCTGCCCACCCAAACAGTCTGCCCCGCACATTTACTTACATGGGTGGGCGGCAGGGGCAAACGCAGGATTTTCAGAAGGGGGTTTCCAGAGGGGCGGAGCAAAGCACGGAGATGGCCACTTAGGTGACCCAGTATATGCCGGGTCAGTTAAAGTATTATAGATAGACCAAATGTATATAAATAATAATAATAACAAAAAAAAAAAATATATATATATATATATATATATATATATACACATACATACAGGGGCGTCAACAGCAGTGTAGAGCCCTGGGCATAGAAATGTATTGGGGCCCCTATCGATCCACCAGTGGTAGGGGTGGGGGAAGCTTTGATGTCCCGCGTGTGGTAGGGGGTATTATATCAACTGCCCAGCATGTAGGGCCTGGATCAGTAATTTCCACTAATTACCCCTTTATTGCACAGATGGTGGGAGATGGGTGGGAGAAGGGGGCATTGGGCTGAATGAAGGGGCACTGATGCATAACTTCCAGGGTGGTAGAGGATGTTTAATATGCAGAGGAGGGGTGTATAGTGGAGTGGGCTTATTATTCATAATTTTCTGGTGGGAGGACAGCTTGCTTGACTGCAGATATCTCCAGTTCCCAGATATATATTTCTTAGATTTTAATGGAGTTAAAAACTAGAGAATCCCACCTACCAAATGGTATTGGGGACTAGGGGATCAGAGTTCTGGAGGCAGAGCAATTTTCCAACGAGTATATAAAACTACATACCAGGTGTGTGGAGCTGGAGCAGTAACCAGCTGCTGGAAGGCTGATATCTCTGGTTCTGGGAACAGTAGAGACAAGCTACTAGTGTCCATCAAAGGGGGAGAGTCCCAGCTTTTGGAATATATCCTCAGAAAAACTCTAAAGGCCCCCATACACTAGGGCGACTTGTCCTTAGGACAAGTCGCCCCCGACTTCCCCCTGAGCTTCCCCGGCTGCTCCCCGGGGGAGCTTGATTAGATTGGCACTTGATGTGCCATTTTGTACATGTGATAAATCGTCTCGATTTATCACATGTAAAAAACCCGGGGAGCAGGGGGGGCAGCGTCTGTGCGGCGAGAAGGTAGAGGGAGCAGGGGGGGCTGGAGACGCTGCGGGGGACACAGGCTGCATAGAGCCGGGCAGGGGGAGCCGGCCGGGAGCTGTCAGTAATGAATAAAAAAAAAAGCCCATACAATGAATGGGCAGCCTGTGATTGGCTGCTGAGCGCTCTCTCAGCCAATTGCTGACTGGCTGAGAGAGCGCTCAGCCAATCACAGGCCGCCCATTCATTGTATGGGCTTTTTTTTTATTCATTACTGACAGCTCCCGGCCGGCTCCCCCTGCCCGGCTCTATGCAGCCTGTGTCCCCCGCAGCGTCTCCAGCCCCCCCTGCTCCCTCTACCTTCTCGCCGCACAGACGCTGTCCCCAGCAGCGGGGGACACAGACGTGTCCCCCGCAGCGTCCCCAGCCCCCCCTGCTCCCTCCACCGCCCCACTAGGTCCCAAGTCGGGTGGTCGGACGTGCAGCAGGTCCGACCACCCGACGCAGATCCGATGCGCACGGGACCGCGCATCGGATCTGAGGGGACATCAAAACTAGCCGATTTTGGTCCGATTTCGGCCAGATCCGACTGATCTGGCTGAAATCTGACCAAAATCGGCTAGTGTATGGGGGCCTTTAGTCACAAAGAACCTGAAATATCTGACTGGGAAAGCAATTAACAGGCTTGGATGGGGACCACTGCTTTGAAGTCAGATATCTCCAGTTCCCAAGGGACGATTTTTAAAATTCTTGTACCCATGGAAAGAGGGGATCCTCAGCTTTCAGCCTAGGGCCCTTAGACTCATGGGGGGGGGTTCTGGGTACTCAGAAACCCCCCCTGCGTGCGCTACTGGTGGGCGGTGCGGGGGTGCTGCGTGGAGCAGCATGATGCAGCGTTGCAGATGGGTGCGGGGATGCTGTGCAATGTGACCATGTGATGCTGTGTAGAGCTGCACGCCAGGGTCAGGAACAGCTGGTCCTATCTGCCACTGTCTCAGAAACCCAATGAATTTCATCAATTGGCTGCCAGTTGGTGTCTTTGAGTCCTGGCAATATCAAACTGACATTTTTTTTTAATTAACTTGCAGTCAAATACCAATCACTTTAAATTGTATACCATATATTATATACATACAGTGGCGGTTTTTACCTATGGGCTGCAGGAATGCAGCCCCCAGGTAAAATCTGCCACTGTGCTCAGCCCTAGTGAAGCCAGAATCAGTCTGTGAGACTGCACTGGCTTCACTGTGACTGGCAGTGACTTCCTATAGCAGTGATGGCTAACCTTGACACTCCAGCTGTTGTTGAACTACACATCCCAGCATGCCCTGCTACAGTTTTACTATTTGGCCATGCTAAAACTGATGCAGGGCATGCTGGGATGTGTAGTTCAACAACAGCTGGAGTGTCAAGGTTAGCCATCACTGTCCTATAGGAAGTTTGACCTGCCAGTCAGCAGGCAGTCCCATTAGGAAGTGCTCCCTCCAAGACTGCCATTCCGGGCTGTGATAGGTAGGGAGCTGGCTTCTTGTAGGAAGCGGCTGTCTGCCTTGCCGTGCAGCCCTAGCTGGCTTCTTTGGGCTGCAGCCATGCAACCCATAAAAGCAGGGTGTGTGTGCATGCGCAGTACCTTTGCCAATACTACGCATGCAATGGACCCGGTGCCTGTCACTGCATTCTACAGGCGCCAGGTCCTGAGCGACAAATAAAATGGTGCATGGTCTACAAGAGAGAAAGGAAAGGGGTGAAATGATAGATACTTTCAAAGGTCCAAGGTCTATGAGGGAAATATTTTTCATAGGACGAAAAGATTTAGAACACAGAACATGCACTGACACTGGAAGGAGGTAGGTTCAGGGGAAATCTGAGGGAAAATGACTTGGCAGAAATGGTAGTGGCCATTTATCATTCATGTGCGATGCCGGCGTGGTGACATCGCCGGGCATCGCATTGCGGTTGCTTTTAATACCGCCGGGATGTATCATTATGGGGACGCAGGGACAGGGCTCCGAAAGGAGCCTGTCCCTGCGATACCCAGAGCCGGAAGCCGGGGGGGTCTGCGTTATGCGCTGACCCCTGCCGACCACACTGCCCCGCTCGGCAGTGCGATCCCGCAGCCATAGGCTGCAATGGGCTATCGCCATATCAGAATGGCGATAGCCCAGGGATGCGAAGCCGGGCTGCCCGATGTTAATACATCGGGCAGCTTCGCATCCCCCATAGAAACCTCTGGGGGATGCGGCCGGCGGCGGTACAGGGGGGATCGCAGCAGGGATCAGAGATCCCTGCTGCGGTCCTCCTTTGATACATTTAGGAGATACTTAATATTTGCAGCTAAACCCCGCAAATATGGTTTGATAAATGGGCCCCTTAAACTGTGTAGAGCATTTTATATGCATGGGATAGACACAAGGATATCCTTAACAAAAATTAATGGCCCATACACACTGGGCGACTTTGAGCCGAAAGCCACTGAAAACAGCAAGATTTAGCAGCTTTCAGCTCAAAGCCGCCCAGTGTGTATGCCCCGGTGATGAGCGGTGAATGCTGCTGCGCGCTTCCGTATCATCTCTGGGAAAGCCGCTCATCTGCTGGTATTACCAGCAGATGAGCGGCTTTGAGGACGGCTTTACATAGCGCTGCTCTATGCAAAGCTGTCCTACCCCCGTTGAAGGCGCCGGGCAGGGGGACAGCGGCTCAGTGTGTATGCACTGAGCGTCTTTCCCCCCCAGTGATGATAGCAATCATACATACATACAATGCATAATCACCCAATGTGTATGGACCTTAAGGATCAAAAAAGTTTGTGATTTTACATAAAAGATAAAAAAAGTTCAGACTAGCTTTACCAAGTGGTTTCTATGTTATACATGCTGGTGGAATAAAGGGTCTAATTCAGATCGGTTAGCAAGGCTGCAATTTTTGCAGATGGAGAAAACAATGCTACACTACAGGTGGGGCAGGTGTAACAGGCGCAAAGAGATTTAAGACCCCATGCACTAATGCATTATGGGCACTTTTCATGTGAATCCGACACATTGTTGCGATGGATTGCATGAAAAGTGTCATGTCGCAGGTGCTTTTCCGGCAAATGTGATGCAAGGCGTGCTCCCGGTCCGGGCGCCTCGCAAAGCAGATCAGGCAGGCTGCCATGAATATTTATCGCAGCCCATAGCCTTTGCTGGGATCATATACGATACATAATTGTATGAAAAAGTACCGCGGATGATATATCATGAGTTGGTGGGGGTATTGCATGCAAGGTAGCGTATGCAATACCTCCCACTAATGGGAGGGAGCCTTTAGAATTGGGTGGGGTGTGTTCAAACTGAAACCTAATTGCAGTGTAAGAATAAAGTAGCCAGTATTTACCCTGCACAGAAACAAAATAACTCACCCAAATCTAACTCTCTACACGTGTTACATCTGCCCCACCTGCAGTGCAGCATGGTTTTGTCCATCTGCAAAAAAAATGTCACATGCTGCTTAACCTGCATGCCACCTTTAGGAAGAGCCACTACCCCTATTAAGTTTTATGCATGTAAACCATTTTTAGGATAACATAGTCCACCATTCTGTATAATTCAATTCTTCTAGTTTTCAGTGCTGCTACATTTGGAGTACTGTATGGTTACTCTGTATTGTATAATTACTCTGTATTACTCTGCTGTTTGTGACATTTGGAGTACTGTACTCTGTATTTTATAATTACTCTGTATTACGCTGCTGCTGCAAGCCACGCTCCACGTTGCCGGGACAACGAAAAGTCAAGCGAGCCGGGGCGATGGCCAGTGGGAGGCTGCGGTTCTGGTCATGTGATAATCCCGGAAGAAGGGTCCGTTGGTGGTAGAAAGAAAGGCTGCTGTGGTCGGTTGGCGCAGCGGGTGAGAGCGGAGACTAGGGAGAGGGTCAGGTAGGCAACTATGGCATACAATCAATAAATCTGTATGGTGGGGTTAGGGTACAGAAATACCCGGCGGCTGGAGGAGGGATGGGTTGGATGCAACTTCTCAGAGGGGAGACGCCGCATAGTGCATACCTCCCAACATCACCCTCTACAAGAGGGACACAATGCTCTGTTCCTGTACGTTCCCCTTTAATGTATGATTGCCAACACCTGTGTTCAACAGGTTAATTGATGAGAAAGGTGTTTCAACACAGGTGATGGTAATCATACATCAAGAGGGAAGTGCAGGAGCAGAGCAATGTGTCCCTCCTGGAGAGGGTCATGTTGGGAAGTTCAAGTATGTAGTGTATGTGGGCCTTAACATTCTCCGCCTGGGGAATGGTCTGGGCTTGCTTTGGCTCTGCCTGGGGAATGGTCTGGGCTTTCTTTGGCTCTGCCTGGAAAATGGGCTGACCTTCCTTTGGCTCTGCCTAGGGAATGGGCTGGCCTTGCTTTGGCTTTGCCTGTGGAATGGCCTGGCAATGCTTTGGCTGTGCCTGGGGAATGGGCTGGCCTTGCTTTGGGTCCGCCTGGGGAATGGGCTGGTCTTGCTTTAGGTCCGCCTGGGGAATGGGCTGGCCTTGCTTTGGGTCCGCCTGGGGAATGGGCTGGCCTTGCTTTGGGTCCGCCTGGGGAATGGGCTGGCCTTGCTTTGGGTCCGCCTGGGGAATGGGCTGGCCTTGCTTTAGGTCCGCCTGGGGAATGGGCTGGCATTGCTTTGGCCCTGTCTCTGGCAATGGGCTGGCCTTGCTTTGGCTCTGGGTCTGCCTGGGGAATGGGCTGGCCTTGCTTTGGGTCTGCCTGGAGAATGGGCTGGCCTTGCTTTGGCTCTGCCTGGGGAATGGGCTGGCCTTGCTTTGGCTCTGCCTGGGGAATGGGCTGGCCTTGCTTTGGCTCTGCCTGGGGAATGGCTGGCCTTGCTAAGGTTCTGCCTGGGGAATGGGCTGGCCTTGCTTTGGCTCTGCCTGCGGAATGGGCTGGCCTCACTTTGGCTCTGCCTGGGGAATTGGCTGGGCTTGGTTTGGGTCCGCCTGGGGAATGGAATGGGCTGGGTTGGGCTTGCTTTGAGGATATGGGTCTAAGGGGTTTTAGACTTGGTTTATCATTCATAGTTGCTGCTATTATATTATAGATTTGGCAACGCTGAAAAGGTAACAGAGGAGCTGAGTGGTTCCCAGAGAGAGGAGGCAACATGTCCTTCCCATTTTGGAGGAGAGACGCCAACCAGTATGTGAGTACAGTGGATGTCATTGGGAGCACGTAACTCACAAACTGCCTATAATCATTCTGTACTCCTCTTATACTGGTTATAAATGCTAAAGGTACCCAAACTCCATCATTACAGTCCAGGATTTAAGGTTATCTATGATGGTTAAATAAGGTGACAGAGGTCCTAATGAAGTCACTTGTGCTTAAGCATGGATGTCCTTAAAATCTGGACTGTAGTGGAGGAGTTTGGGAACCTCTGATATACACTATTTCATAATGCCCTGTATTCTCCCTGTTTTCTGACATGTCATGTGTCCTCGTTCTATCATGTGATTCCTTCTCCCTGTGCCCTGACATGTCACATGTCCTCGTTCTCTCATGTGATCACTTCTCCCTGTGCCCCGACATGTCACGTGTCCTCGTTCTATCATGTGATCGCTTCTCCCTGTGCCCCGACATGTCACATGTCCTCGTTCTCTCATGTGATCACTTCCCCCCCTGTGCCCCGACATGTCCTCATTCTCTCATATGATCACTTCTCCCTGTGCCCCGACATGTCACATGTCCTCGTTCTCTCATGCGATCACTTCCCCCCTGTGCCCCAACATGTCACATGTCCTCGTTCTCTCATGTGATCACTTCCCCCCTGTGCCCTGACATGTCACATGTCCTCGTTCTCTCATGCGATCACTACTCCCTGTGCCCCCGACTTGTCACATGTCCTCGTTCTGTCATGCGATCACTTCCCCCCTGTACCCCGACATGTCACATGTCCTCGTTCTCTCATGTGATCACTTCTCCCTGTGCCCGACATGTCACATGTCCTCGTTCTCTCATGTGATCACTTCTCCCTGTACCCCGACATGTCACATGTCCTCGTTCTCTCATGTGATCACTTCTCCCTGTGCCCGACATGTCACATGTCCTCGTTCTCTCATATGATCACTTCTCCCTGTACCCCGACATGTCACATGTCCTCATTCTCTCATGTGATCACTACTCCCTGTGCCCGACATCTTGTATAGTTTTAGTATATTGTACTGTACACTGTCCTGACCTAACCACGATCTTGACTACTATTCCTTTGTGTGCTATAGACATAAAAGTTCTGTAATTAATGATGTGATGAATTAATAGACCGTAATGTTTAATGTTGCAATTCGGTGCTTGTTTTGTTACTTGTTTAGAAACACATAGCTCATGGCCTCATCCCTGCCGCTACCGTAGCTCCCCGGTCTGCTGTTCCTCGCACCCCTCCCCCACGTAGCCCCAATCCTTCTCCAGAGAGACCCAGGTAGGTGCGCTTTTATTTACAATAAATGTGTTTTGCAGATAATTATACTGAAGCTTTCTTCTTGGACTGACCCCCCCGTCATATCTACACCCCGCTATGTGTGTAGGCTTATGTATGTGCTCTTGCAGTCTGTTTCTTCCACAATACATACCAGCAGCAGTACTATCTGACTATATGTTCTATACGTTCTCCGATGAGCTGTAGGAGGAGCAACTCACAGCAAAATATAGATATACTGGGTATGGGGCATTGGGTCTACCAATATTAGGTCGACCACTGAAGATCAACACATGAAATAGGTTGACAATGGCTAGGTCGACAGTCAAAAAGGTCAACATGGGTTTCTCATATTATTTTTTTTGTCCTGAATGTCAACATGGCTATTGTATCAGGGTACTGCGTCCCCTCGCATGGCTTACTGTACTCTCCAAGCTTCGGCCATGGTGCCTCGAGACTATTCTATTTTCCCTCCACACCCTAGTGGATAGTAGGGCATAAAATACCGCCTGTCGAGACATGTCGGCTCAAAAAACTTGAAATCTCTATTGAACTGATATGTGTCGACCCAATGACCGTTTACCAGATGTACAGAATGATGGGATAACATAACCGTAATGTCGGTGCCTGCAGCTTTGCACACCCTGAATGGAACAACACTTGTACTTCTCTGTGAAGTGCCATCTAGTGGCTGCCAGCATGCAAAACCGTTTAACCCCCCCCCCCCATTCGATACGATGTGTGTTTGTGTGTGTATTGTCCTGGTAGGAGTGTAAAACTTTGTATTACAATCCTCTCTAGATCCGCTCTTGCTGCTGCCATTTTGATGACCTCTCTGACGGGACGGACAGTTGCTATGCCTCAGCCTCGCCAAAGATCCTATTCTGAAAATGATAGCACACGTGTGGAAGAAGCCATTGAGCCCTATGCTACCGCCAGAGATCTAGGATTGGAGTAAGTAGGGTCTACATCAGGCATGTCTACTGCGGCCCTCCAGCTGTTGTGCAACTACACAACCCAGAATGCCTTTCCATAGTTTTAACATTCCCTAATAGCAAAACTGTGACAAAGCATGATGGGACTGGTAGTTTCAAAACAGCTGGTCTACATGCCTGTCTTGTTCATATTGACCATGTCGAAGAATTGACTGATGTACTCGGGGTCTTGTAGATGATATAGTACAGAACATGTTGTGGAACAGCTTGGCTGGCCGTGTCATGTCATGTGGAAGGTAACGGCTGCGTCTGATTTCAGAGCGAACTGGAAAGCCTATGCGACTCGGAGGAACGTGAGCTCCCCTGTCATGTCTTTCGAGTTTGAGGACGAGGACACAGAGGAGCAGATGTCGGACATTGAGAGAGAACACACAAAACTACTGTCTGAGCGGAATACGGAACGGTCATCAAACGAACCAATTTATGCTGTTCCACATAGAGGGAGGATGGTGAGTCTAGAGCTCTTCCGATCTTCAGGAAAATATAATAGGGTTCTAATGAACTGAAGATGGGGTGTTTCGGCCGATCTCGCTGCGCTGCAAAACTATGCTCTGTTCATTAATGAAAACAAAAAGTCCTACGATCGGCTGGTGACCTCAGACCCTATTACATTTCCCCGCGGGGCTCTGTTTTAGCATGTAGAAACTATGGGGGTTATTCAGACCAGATCCCACGACTGCTACTTTGCAGAGCCCTGCGGTCAGGTAGACGCCGCCCAGCCAGAGTGAAATCCCTCCCTGTGCAAGCCTGAGATAAGCCTACACAAATTTTGGAGCCATGCTATGAGTTCCAAATCCATTCTCAAGCCGATCACCATCGAATGACTTTTCCAGTGTGTTCAGTCTGTGCGGAGCCCACCACTTACTCGGCGGCTGCTATAGAATCAGTCACATGGCTTCCGTTTAAACACCTGGGCACGCCTACATTTTCCCTGACGCTCCCAGTAAATGTCCAGTTACCACCCTCCAAACGCCGGCTACTTCCTGTCAGTCACCTTGCACGTGGCCAGCAATAAAAAATTATCAGGAATTTATAGCCGAATGGCCTCGCGCATGCGTACTATGGGCCGTACACATGCGCAGTCTATTAATTATCGCCCGGCCTGGGAATTTGCAGCCTTGCGTTCAGTTCTGATTACCCCCCATGTTCTGCACAATACTGTGTGTTTTGTGTATAGTGCATGTTATACATACCTACAAATGTGTCCTTATACGTCCAGCTCCAATACGCCATGCAGCAAGGGAAGTGTGGTGTGAGCGAGCATCCAGGTGCTGTGCGTGCAATGTGCGTAGGACGCAGGAGACTGTGCTAAGTAGTGTGATATGCCGCTTGTATACTTTGTGTGCCTGAGGGGTGGATGTATGAAGCAGTGATAAGGGAGGAGAAGTGATAACGTGCCTGGTACTTTATCACCGGCCAATCAGCTCCTAACTGTCCCTTTTTAAACCCAGCCTTTTACTTAACAGCCAGGAGCTGATTGGCCGTTGATAAAGTACCGGGCCTTTTATCACTTCTCCTCTCTTATCACCGCTTCATACATCTACCCCCTAGTCTGTATACAGAGCAGAACGGAACTTCTGTTGGTAAAAAGTCACAGATGCTCAGTCGTAGCACTTCGTGTACAGATCAGAGACTCAGCCACACACAGTATACAGGTGTCATATACAGCGCAGTCTCCTCGTGTGTCCTGGCCACATCAGGTTGCAACACCTCAATTTTCTGCAAAAAAACCCACAAAACCTTGATGCTAGAAGATTGTTACGCTAACTTGTGTCCTATGTGGGGCTGTTTGGGAAAAAATGTATGAGAACTTATGTGTATTGTTATAAACAGATTTAGGGTCGTATTCAATGTGTGTGGATATTTCCAACAGGCAGAAATATCTGCACTTTTTGACCCATTTAATCTATCCGACAGTTGGAAATCCCGTGAATCAGGGAAAACGGAAGCAGACTCGTTTGTTGCATTTTTTTAAATAATAATAATATTATAAATAACCTTCCACAAAGTTAATAGATTCGAAGCTAAGGGAGACACAATATAAAGTGTTAACAAGATGGTACATGTGCCCTTCTGTGCTTCACATAATGTCACCCTTTATACCATCCTCATGCTGGAGATGCGGAAGAGCCACAGGCTCTATGCTTCATGTATGGTGGGATTGTCCCCTACTGAAACCCTTCTGGGCCCGACGTTATGGATACCTCACAAGAGATATTAATACCCCTTTCACATTACAGCTAAAACACGGTAAAATGCAGATTTTAAATGGTTTTAAAACGTTTCTAGCTGTAATGTGAAAGGTCCAGAGACAATTTACCGTTTTAAAAATACCTGTAATCTAAATCGGGTTAAAAGCAGTGTCCTACCCGTTTCAGAGCCAATCCATTTGTAGTGTCCCAGTTCCTTCTGATCAAGCCTTCTGGTTGATAAACTACTCGAAAATTACCATTGGGTAACACAAAACCTTGTTAATAAGACATAGCTAATGCTGCCAGGGCAATAATCCCATCCCTCTGGAAGTCTTTCAGCCCTGTTGAATGCGGATCGACCTTGTTGCCCATTTTGGAGCAGCCAACGCTTCCTGCCACTGTCTATCCGTCAAAGACGGGAGGTCCCTGGCCCATTTCTGCCTTAGCTGAGGTATCCCCTCTTCCTGTTCAATTGTGAGCAGGAACTTAATAATTTTTGATATCCGTTTTTTCGGGGTGAAGTTTTTCAAAAACAATTTGACCGGGGTATCCTGTAACCATTTGACCCTCCCCCTGTCCCACCGTGTAATGGGAGCGAGTACTCGCACCGTAGTTGATCATAAGACTTCATATTGATATTTTGAAAGAGTTGGCCCAGGGTAGTGATCCCATATTGGGACCATAGTTTTCCACCTTGCTGTTTGTAAACCTCCTTGGCTGTTGGCAACAGGAGAAACGATGGGGGACATTTACCAAAATGGATTCGTAGAAAAAAGGTGTATTCGTAGGGAGAAATACACCTTTTTTTTACGAATTTGTATTTTCGGGATTTACAATCCCAAAAATACAACAATTCGTATTCCTAAAGATGGAACATTCGTATTTGTATTTACAAATACGAATGTCCTACACCATCGATAGAATACGACAGAAATCACCATTCAAAAGAATGGTGGTTCCTGATGTACTAAGCAGCCGTACTGATAATACGGCTGCTAAGTGGTGTAAAACACCCACGCAAATACGACAGAAAAATAGAACACCATTTTCCTGTTCTATTTGCGTTTTAGCCTGCGCGGATCAGTCAGATCCGTGCAGGCTTCAGTGTAAAAAAAATAGAAAAATTAAATAAATAAATAAAAAAACGGCGTGGGGTCCCCCCCACAGCTGTAACCAGCACCAGGCTGAAGGAGCCGGGGCCGGTAATTAAAAATCAAAGAACCCGACAAATAGGGGTTCCCCGATTTTTAACAACCAGCCCCAGGCTCCAGGTCCGGGGCTGGTTCCCAAAATACGGGGGACAAAATGACTAGGGGTCCCCCGTATTTCAAGAACCAGTCCCAGGCACAACCAGTCAGCAGGGTAATGTCACAGCCGGGGGACACTTATGATATAAGGTCCCGCGGCCAAAACATTAACCCTACCGACCAGTCAGCCTGGCCAGGGGCCCTGGGGGAGTGGGGACCCCCCCAATGAAGGGGTCGCCCCCCTCCAGGACTTACCTGACCAGGCTGAAGCCTGGTACTATCCCCGATGCCCCTGGGCGGTGGGCATCGGGCTGATTATGGTGTAAAAAAAAAGATTAAAATATTGTTTTTTACTGTGGCACTACAAGTGCCAGCAAGCTGGGACTTGGAGAACCACAAGTCCCAGCCTGCTGGGCATTAAAGGGCCCGCTGGCACTTGTAGTTCCACAGTTAAAAAAATAGTACACAAAACACACTGACACACTTTTAAAATAAAACTTTAATACATACAAAGCCCACACATACTAATACTTACCTATCTTCTTTCCGTAGGTAGCCCTGGTCCTGTGTCATCTTCTGGTCCTGTGTCGGCGGTCTTCTGGATCCATGTCGACGTCCTTCTTCAAGTCGACGTCGCTGTCGGCGATGGCGTCCGGATCCAACGAAATCCATGGAGGAAGCTGTGAAAGGAAACCATACTCACCTGTCCCAGCGCGACGTAGTCCAGGTAAGTGTCTTGGCAAAAAAACAAACCGAACACCCCGAAACCAGACCGGACTGAGGGAGCCGCACGGTGTTTGTTAACATTGTGCGGCTCCGCCTCCCGAATGCTGCTATTGGCCGCCTTGCAGCCTAGCGGCCAATCAGGAGCCGCAAGGAGGCCAATAGCGGCATTCGGGAGGCGGAGCCACACGATGTAAACAAACACCGTGCGGCTCCCTCAGTCCGGTCTGGTTTCGGGGTGTTCGGTTTGTTTTTTTGCCAAGACCCTTACCTGGACTACGTCGCGCTGGGACAGGTGAGTATGGTTTCCTTCCACAGCTTCCTCCATGGATTTCGTCGAATCCGGACGCCATCGCCGACAGCGACGTCGACTTGAAGAAGGACGTCGACATGGATCCAGAAGACCGCCGACACAGGACCAGAAGACGACACAGGACCAGGGCTACCTATGGAAAGAAGATAGGTAAGTATTAGTATGTGTGGGCTTTGTATGTATTAAAGTTTTATTTTAAAAGTGTGTCAGTGTGTTTTGTGTACTATTTTTTTAACTGTGGAACTACAAGTGCCAGCGGGCCCTTTAATGCCCAGCAGGCTGGGACTTGTGGTTCTCCAAGTCCCAGCTTGCTGGGGAGGCTTGCTGGCACTTGTAGTGCCACAGTAAAAAACAATAGTTTAATCTTTTTTTTTTACACCATAATCAGCCCGATGCCCACCGCCCAGGGGCATCAGGGACAGTACCAGGCTTCAGCCTGGTCAGGTAAGTCCTGGAGGGGGGGGACCCCTTCATTGGGGGGGTCCCCACTCCCCCAGGGCCCCTGGCCAGGCTGACTGGTCGGTAGGGTTAATGTTTTGGCCGCGGGACCTTATATCATAAGTGTCCCCCGGCTGTGACATTACCCTGCTGGCTGGTTGTGCCTGGGACTGGTTCTTGAAATATGGGGGACCCCTAGTCATTTTGTCCCCCGTATTTTGGGAACCAGCCCCGGACCTGGAGCCTGGGGCTGGTTGTTAAAAATCGGGGAACCCCTATTTGTCGGGTTCCCTGATTTTTAATTACCGGCCCCGGCTCCTTCAGCCTGGTGCTGGTTACAGCTGTGGGGGGGACCCCACGCCGATTTTTATTTTAATTTATTTATTTTTCTATTTTTTTTACACATTGCAGCCTGCACGGATCTGACTGATCCGTGCAGACTGCTAGAAAAATTCGTATTAGCGGCCGTATATATGGCCAGCTAATACGAATTGTTACACCATCGGAGGGTTACAAAGCAGTCGTATATGACTGCTTTGTAATTTCCCCTCCGGAACACGACTTTGCATACGACTCAAACAGTCGTATGCAGCCGTAGGGGAAATACCAATACGAAAAACTAGGTTTTTCATATTGGTAAATTTCCCCCGATATGTCTGGATCCACCCCTTCATAATTACCCATTTTTTCAACCATATTCCATATTTTGATAGCCTGGATAATAATTCCCGGGTATTTTTTCCGAACATTGCCCAGAAGCAATGTCTGGAGAGGAGTTATATATGGGTCTATACACTTTAAAATTCTATATAGATCTGGTGTGTATTCATCTTCCTGTATCCAGGAGCTAAGATGCACTAATTGAGCCGCCATATAATACCTTTTGAAGTTAGGCAGTGCCAGTCCCCCCTTCTCTCGACTTCTCCAGAGGGTGGCCAGCTTAACCCTGGGTCGTTTATTGCCCCATATGAAAGCGGATAGTGTGCTGTTAAGATTTCTAAAGTACTCATCTTTTATATAGATAGGGGAGTGCTGTAGAAGATACAATATTTTAGGGAGTAGATCTTACCTCCTGGATAGCAGGGTAGATATTATCCCTAAGGTATCCTTCTGTTTTCCCCGTGACCACTACCCCCAGGTATTTAAACCCCTGTGTTTTTACTAGTGGATCATATCTCTGCCCTACCTCCTGTGAATCTTTTCCCAGTGTTAGTAAGTGGGATTTATCCCAGTTTACTGTTAATCCTGAGAATTTCCCAAATAAGTTGAGTTGTGCCACTACTACTGGGAGATCTTGCTCTGGATCCGCCAATCCGACCAACAAGTCGTTTGCATAAAGTGAGACGAGATTATATCTGTTCTCTCTTGTCGGGTCCTGACTATATAGCCTAGATCTTAACAGGCAGGCAAGGGGCTCAATCGGCAGACATTCCGCTCTTGATTGCAGGTCTTCCCCATCCCCACCCCCACTATCCTTCACTTATTCCTTCTCTACTCTTCCTATTCTCACAGGTAAATGTTTATCTTTCCCAAACATCGGTGAAGGGGCCTGAATCGGGCCCATAGTTGCGCTGCGATCATGTTCAATCTGGAAAGAGTATTTAACCCTTTGTCAAAATTGGCGTGAACATTTCTAAGCAAACCTTTGTATTCATCATAATGACCTGTAATGTTTATCTTTATATAGGAAATCTAATCTTTTTTTTTTTTTTTTCACAACTTTTTATATTTGAATTTATATAACGAATGTGAGCGACGCTGGCATTTTTGTGGATCTTTTGCACAGCTCTCACAGAGATGTTGGCACACAAAGGGCTATTACAGAGTGTTCTCGACCTGCCCTGATTACTTTTTTTCTTGTGTTTCGCTCAAATGCTATCAATAGCTGGAAACAGTATACCAAGCTCTCATCGGGCTACGATTAAACAATGAATACGATAATACAAAAGTAATGTATAAAAGCAATACTCTATGTCAGGGACAGGTAAGAAAAGAGACGGGGGAGCAATCATTTAAAATGTGAGCTCTACTTTCAGTTACACAAAGCGTATCCTTGAGTATTACATGAAGTGAGGATGAGGAGCGGATGAGTGGGCTAGAGATCGGAGATTTGCATTGTTTTGAATTGCAGTGTCTTCTCCTAGGACATGTCATTGTGTTACACACATGCTAGAAAGCGACAGTAGGTGATTCATTATATGTGTGTATGGAAGGTGTTCAAATAACTGTGTGTGTGATGTTTCTGTGGTCACAGGCTGTCTGTCTTGTGTATTTCCAATAGTTCTGGCATTTATATGCAGAAAACATTGGGGGTTATTCAGACCTGATCGCAAAGATGCTTTTTTTTTTTTTTTTTTGCAAATAGATAAAATCAAGCTACACTGCAGGTGGCTCAGATGTAACAGGTGCATCTGTTACACATTTTTGGTGAATGCCCGCACATAATTATTATGCCCTCATATGTATCTATGGGGGCCGCAGCAGGATTCAGAGTTATAGCCATTTTCTACTGCCAAACCTATAGGGGGCTGCTTTCCTGGCTAGGGGCCTGATTCAGACCTGATCACTGCTGTATGAATTTGTAGAGCCCTACGATCAGATAGCCAACGCCCAGACAGAGCAAAGTCCCTCCCTGTGCAAGTCTGTGAATGACTTGCAAAAAAACCCGCCAATTTGCTCCCCATCTAATGATTTTCCCAGTGTGAGCAACTCTGACCCTTCCACAACTCTGCGACCGAAGCTGAGCGATGCCAGCACTGACATCACACACCCTCCCTGAAAATGCCTGGGCACGCCTGTGTTTCTGCTGACACTCGCGAATAACAGCCGGTTACCACCCAGAAACAGTTATTTCCTGTCAGTCAAGCTGATTGTTGTCACTACAACCCGCAAGCATGCGCAGTTATTCGATAATCGATCACCTTGCAAATTCACCCGCTATAGTGATCGGCTCTGGAATAAGTTACCAAACACTGGAATGCAAAGCCCTGCAGATCTTAACCCCAATAGCTAACACTTATAGGCTACCTTGCACAAATAGTACCGGAATGGGGATCCATAGGCTAGTTTCACACACTCCGGTTTTGTCCGGAAGGCAAATAGCCGGACACACTTTGTCCGGCTTTTTGCCTGACAGTTGTCTCTTTCACATGCACCGGCTCAGTGAGCCGGTGCTATGTAAATTTGAGGGTAAAAACTGAAGTGACGTCAGTTTGGGGGCGGTGGAGAGCTAAAACCGGACACCAAATGACCGGTGTGTGTGAAAGGCCCCCATCGCCCTCAGCACACACTGACCTGTGAGGACGGGACGGCCACGGCACGGCAGCCGGACACTGCAGTGGAAAGATCCGGCTGCTACCCGGTAGCCATGCCATGGCCGTCCTGTGTGAATGGACACATAGCTGTCCATTACACACTGCAGGGACGGCACGGCTTTTAAGCCATGCGGGATTTCACCGTCCGGCAGGAGCCGGACAGTGTGAAACCACCCTAAGGCTGGCTTCACACACTCCGGCTCCTGCGGGACGGTGAAATCCCGCGCGGCCAGGGAGCCGTGCCGCACACATTAGTTGTGAATGGACACTATTGTGTCCATTCACACTGGACATGGCCATCCCGGCCGCACGGCTGCAGCCGGATCCCGCCACTGGAAGGGACGGCTGCCGGGCTGTGGCCATCCCCTCCATGATAAACTACTGTGTGCGGCACGGCTCCCTGGCCGTGCAGGATTTCACCGTCCGGCAGGAGCCCGAGTGTGTGAAACCGGCCTAAATTTGAGGTTAGAAACTGAAGTGACGTCAGTTTGGTGGTTGTGGAGAGCTAAAACCGGACACCAAATGACCGGTGTGTGTGTGTGAAAGGCCCCCATCGCCCTCAGCACACACTGACCTGTGAGGATGGGACGGCCACGGCATGGCAGCCGGACACTGCAGTGGTAAGATCCGGCTGCTACCCAGCAGCCGTGCCGTGACCGTCCTGTGTGAATGGACACACAGCAGTCCATTACACACTGCAGGGACGGCACGGCTTTTAAGCAGTGCGGGATTTCGCCGTCCGGCAGGAGCCGGACAGTGTGAAATATCCCATAGGATCCCAGTCCTGCATGAGTAGTCCCTGCAGGACTGAGGTAGCCGCAGTTGTAAACCAATCCCTTTACTGTTACACATTGAAGTTATGTCTCCCTACATGTGTGTGATGATGCGTGCTGGTATTATGTAATACATTATAGCTGTGTATGAATTATTATTGTCAGGGTCTAAGATCCAATCGTTAGTACATATGCCCCTTTATGGGGTCAGGTTCATTTTTCCTGTCACTATATGGGAATGTTTATCTTTACATGAGTACTAGTGCTACATAAACACACACTTCGCATAAGCCTGCAGTCTCCTCTTTGCATTGTTATGAAGTCATTATGAGGAAGGTGTAATTCAGAGTTTTACCAGCAGATAGAGCTGTGTTTCTAAATATTGTACTTTATATATTACCAGGTATGTATATAGAGCACACATGTTCTGCAGCGCTGTACAGAGAATATTTTAACACTCACATTAGTCCCTGCCCCAGTGGAGCTTACAATGTATATTCTGAATTTAGGGGGAAATCAATCAACCCTGCCGACAGCCGTGATCCTGGCCCATTTGCGGTCAGCCCGACAGCTGAACGACAGGCGGGGTTCAATGTCCCGCCTGCCGATCGGCGCAAAGGGGGCGTGGCCGCGAAAACAGCCATGGATTGTCGTTCTTTGGCCGGTATCCCAACAATCCACGGCCGTTATCGGCAGAACGGGCCCGACAGCTTCTAAAGTCAGGCCAGTTCTGCCGTGATCCCGCTTCAATGCTGTTGCTAAAGACAGCATTGAATAGGGAGCCGCCACTATTTCCCCCATCGGAAATAGCGGCAGCACATTGAATACCCCCCCGTAGTATATAAAAAAAAAAATCCTATATAATAAAAGGCTTCTCGCCGTTTTGCGACCAGACCGAGAAATTCGGGAGTGCACTGATATTATTGTTATGTTGTCATTATGACGGCCCGTAACTAGTAAATAAATATAAATGCTATATTTCTATTTTCAGTAATAATAATACACAATTTCTGCCGGGAAATGTGGGGAAACTTTGGGACGGGAAGAGCCCTGATTGCTGTGTGCTTAGGATTTTTGCTTAGTACATACGGCAGAAGGACATTGACAAACAAAAATCGGTAATTGTGTATTATCATGGCGCCCCCGATTTCCATCGCAGGGCATTGTACGATGAAAAATCGCATCGTATCGCATGCGATATGATCGCATACGATATGATCGCATACGATATGATCGCATGCGATGCGATTCGACGCAATTTTACCTGATTTCTAATTGTACAGGCACCCAGATGCATTATAGCCATGTTAAATGCCCCCCCCAGACCTGATTTTTAATTGTATACCCACCCTCATGGGTTAATGAGTATGTGAAATGCCCCCCCATTGTTAACGCCACCCCACTATGAACGCCAACCCGAAGCGTGGCGAGCACAGCGAGCCCGCGAGGGGCGGCGGTATGCGTTCTCCGACCTTTTCATACTCCCACTATCCACGTCGGCGTGGAGATGATTTTATAAAGTGTGGCGAGCCCGAAGCGTGGCGAGGGGACCTGTATACCTGTGAAGTAATGCGCCTCCCCTTGCGAGGCTCGCCACGCTTCGGGCTCGGTGGCTCGCTGCGCTCGCCACACTTTTTATAAAATTCCATGCCGACGTGGATAGTGGGGGTATGAAAAGGTCGGAGGACGCGTACCACCGCCACTCGCGGGCTCGCTGCGCTCTCCACGCTTCGGGTTGCCGTTGATAGTGGGGGGCCATTAACAATGTGGGGGCATTTTACATATTTATTACCCATCAGGGTGGGTATACAATTAAAAAAACGGGTCTGGGGGTGCCATTTGACATGGGACTCAATGGGAAATTGCGTTGCATCGCATCGCATGTCATTGTAATGACATGCGATGTGACCCGATTTTAAAATTGTATTCTCAGCCCAGGAAAAGGCTGAAATCGGGTCTATCGCATGCCATCGCATACCTTAATTAGTGGTATGCGATGCGATGGGCGCCGTGATAATACACAAGTACCCAAAAATCTAATGCTGGACCTTGTGACGGGTATCTGCATATACCATATATTACTACAGTAACTGTACGTTTTGGTCTTATGTCCTGGCAGAAGAGCAGAGCTTCTAGAGGAATGGATGAAGTTGATGGCAATGGTACATCGTCCCCTGAAGACGACAGTCACCCAGCAGTGACCGACCACCCTCACACAGAAGGTACACTACTATAGAAATAGTGTCTGCCTATTTTGTTGCCTTGGCTGTATATTTTTTTACCTTTTATTGCTGTCACTTTTATTTAATTTTACTGTGTTTTAGAATTAATAAAAATAATAATAATAAAAAAAATACAGGATAGGGCACTTCTCAAGCTGTGTACACACAGTGCAATATGGTCGCTGATGACAAGGAGACTCTGCCGGGGGAGCCGTTGATGGCAAGCTCCTGCGACCAGCAACCATTATACCCCTTTCACACCAGAAAATGCAGGGACCCACCCGGGAATATGGCCCAGGGATCATGCCGGGCCATTCCCGGGTTGGCCACTTTCACACAAGAAAAGTCCCTGCATTTTCTGGTGTGTGAAGGGGGCGGACGGAGGCCCTCAGGCGGCTTGATGGTGGCAAGTACTCACTTGTACGCCACCTGTCCTGTCATCTGCGCCTGCTACCTGGTGTGGATCCCCAGCCTGACAGCACACCAGGGACCGGCAATCTATCCCTTTCACACCAGCCAGGTCCCCGGGTCGGGTGCCGGACAGTTCCCCGACACTCAGGGTCCCGACGGCCACCGGCTATTCTCCCTCGTGGGGGTCCACGACCCCCATAGAGGGAGAATATATAAGGTGGCGATCGCAGCATGACGAGCGCAGCGAGCCCGCAAGGGGCTTTGTTGCGCTTGCCCCGCTGTCTGAGTCCGGCCAGTCGGGCTAATGACTGTCGGGACCATATACCACGCCCCCGGGTCTAACTCGGGGAACAACCCTGCTCCAGGGTTGAAATCCCGGGAAATGTTCCCGGGATTTTGGCCCGGGAATCTTACACACCAGCGCTAGTCGAGGGTTGTTCCCGGGCCCAACAGGGAAGTTAGGCTGGCGTGAAAGAAGTACTACGGGACTGAACACGGGAGCGTGCACCTGGCGATTTATTGCTGCAGCACATACAAATCACTGGCAATATGGTCGCTCAGCGACCATATTGCCAGCGATATTGCACCATGTGTACACAGCTTAAGTCTCTGACCCTATACTGGCAACCATAGATTTAAGCCAGGGGTTCTCAAACTCGGTCCTCAAGACCCCACACAGTTCACATTTCCCAGGTCACCTGACAGGTGCACTCATTCCTCATTGACACATTTTTAAAGACCACAGGTGGAGCTAATTATTTCACTTGTGATTCTGTGTGGAGACATGCAAAACATGCACTGTGTGGGGGTCCTGAGGACCGAGTTTGAGAACCTGTGATATAAGCATTGTTGCAATTGATGTGACCCTAAGAAGTTCTTCTCGGGTGACCAGCAGTGAACACCCCATGCAGTTCAGAAATCGTGAAGTCCAGGGATATCTCCCCCTTTATTCAAATAATGGGCCTGCTCCAGCTTTGTTAGCAAAGCAAGAAAATGGGCAAAACCATGCTGCACTACAGGGGGGGCAGATGTACAGTAACATGTCCACAGAGAGTTAGATTTGGGTGGGGTATGCTCAAACTGAAGTCTATATTGCAGTGTAAAAATAAAGCTGTCTTACCTCTGTGGTGTACATGCAAAAGCAGCCAGTATTTAACTTGAACAGAAACAATATAAATTAATTTGATCCCCCTGTATAGCAAAATGGTTTGTTCCAGACACAAAATTACTTCCTTTTTTGTTTTACTGAATCTGTCCCGATATGACCTGTTATTATTGTATGATCACCAGAGAGTGATGGCCCGCATGTTCCATTGACTGGGCGATATATCAGTAATGCATCTGCGGTGGCATACCAGTGATATGTCTGTGGACGACGTTGGCCCTGCAGCACAGCTGTTGCTGATATGTTGGCACATCTGTCTGTGTGTCTACTGTTGGTTTGTCATCCGCCTACACTCTTGGGAAAGACCTCTCAACTGGGCGAGCACACTTAAATGACCGCCTGGTTGTGACGTCTGGAATGACACATCGCATACATGCACATACCAATCTTTTATTAGGTTGGCATAGCCATCGGCCAGATTTGGACCTTATTAGTTACTTGCTGGTGACAACTCCCTACACCAGGGATTCCCAATCTTTTTTGATTCACGGCACCCTGGAGTATCAGAATTTTTTCATGGCACCCCTAGGCCCCAAAAAATGAATTCGATTGGGTTTATATGCGATTCTTAGGGTCAGTTATGTGGTAAAGGACATGATTTGCTTCTGTTTGTACACATTTTATGATTGGCAGCCACCAGCACTGGTTTTTCTCATAATTAACCATTAATAATTTTATTTGGTCCTGGACCACCAGCCCAAGGCCCACAGTTTAGGAACCACTGCCCTACGCGCCGTAGATTGCGTTAAGTAATGCATAGAAGGCTTCATCAGGATGTTAGAACCCCATATCTATACATTTATCGGTGATATCTAGGAAGGACAGGGTGTTTTGGTCATATCTGGTAGGGTGCATTTTGATTTCTGAGGAGAAATAAGCAAACTAATGCAATTTTCAGGAAATGACTAAAATAAGGTATGATTGGCGAGGGTATGGCATAAATAAATATAGGCTTTAATGCACTGAGCAGCCCAAAAAGTGCCAAAAATCAGCACAAGGGTTGAAGTGTACCATATATGTGTCTGCACATGTGGAAGCCGCCATATTGTGTACTCCCAGTACTTCCTGGTGCAGGGACAAATTGGGAGAATCAGGAATTTAGTGTTTGGACCAGGAAGATTTGTGATTTATGATCGTATAAGAAAGATGAGGATATTATCAGTCCCTATACTTTGTGTATAAAGATATTTTGTGATACTCAATATATACTGTATGGATATATAGTTGTATATTTATGCTCCTCAGTGTATATAAGCTGGTCCCACTTCTTTTTGCACTATGGTTCTGTTGCTAGCTGTAAGTCCCATTACCAGCAGCCCCTCATTATTATTTAGTAATTATTCCCCTCCAGAGACGGATGACACCTGCGTTACATACAGCAGAGTGTTACTCAGTGACCACGCTCCTGATATACGCATTAGCAGAGCACTGTGATTGGATAAGAGAACGCAGAGTAATGTTTGTTTTTAGTACCAAACAGTCGGCGCAGGGTCCTGCTTCTATAAATCTGCCAGGAAAGGGGATTTATGTGTTTTTCCGAGACCAATTCATCAGAAGATTACAGGGAGGCGTCATAGCAAGTTACACTTGTTACTTATGTCTCAGGGTTCTGTCTGTCATTGATGATTTGTTAGACAGATTGTTGTACAAATAATGTGGTTCTACAGCATCATATGTTTGATTATGGGATTAAAGAGCACCCGCCACATTAATTGGATGCAGCCATAGTCTAGGTGCAGCAGTTACAGGAGTCCTTTGCATCCTACACAAAGCGCAAATCAAGGAGAAACCGAGGGCACTCACTTTGGGACCCAGAATCCTATATGGAGACGCCCCGTCAATGGAAATGCTTTACTTGAAAAAAATAAAAAATTATATATATATATATATATATATATATATATATATATATATATATATATATATATATATATATATATATATATATATATATATATATATATATATATATATGCATATGCAGTTAGAGCCAACGTTTCAAAGCCTCCTCGGCTTTTTTATCAAGGCAAATACAGAGAATCTGTATTCTGTATGGGTTCTCTGTATTTGCCTTGATAAAAAAGCAGACTAGGCTTTGAAACGTTGGCTCTCATTGCCTGTGTGCGGGTGAATTTATTTCTTCATTGCCGAGTGCCGCCATCCCCCCATTGCCACTACATGCTGCGGACCACGCCAGTGGATCCCCACTCTGGAGGGCACCGGATTATTGTGCTCATAGTTTGCTACTTTGGGTGTGCCTGCCTAGACTGATATATATATATAAAATTTCTCGGCGGGTGCCCGCATCCACTACTGGAACAGCGTATATAGGAGACAATGATGCAGCATTCCAGCATTGTGAAACAGTGGTTTTAATAGAATTAGCTCTCAGCTGAAAGCTAATTCTATTAAAACCACTGTTTCACAAGACTGGAGTGCTGCATCATTGTCATATATATATATATATATATATATATATATATATATATATATATATCTGTATATTGCAGCTTATTTGCCGATGGACCTTTCTGTGATAATATTTGCAGTGTTGCATTTCCTTACACTAACGGCTGCACGTTAATGAGGACTTATTGTCCCATTATATAACCACTTGGTGTGCTGGGATTGGATCATTTAATGTAGTGACAGTTATGTGTCTGTGTCCTCAGAATCCAGCGCTGATGGAGGGACAGAGTCTCCGATTCCTGGCCCAGAGAGCGTCCGGAAGCAGGTGGCAGAATTGGTCACATCAGGTAATGTAGATTCTGCAGATAATTCTGGCTACTCGCTTCTTGCTACGGTTAGAGCAGCACTATCTCCCGTTACCGGGGTGTGTATCAGTTCTTGCTGTCTGGGAACCATAATATTTAATGCACCGTTTTTCTTAGAGGCCTCCGCTTTAATAGGTATAACAACCAGGTGGTGACAAGGGGGAGGGGGAAATTTACTAAACGTTATTGGCCGCCTAGAGCCTCCTGATTGGCCACAGGGCGGCCAAAAGTAAACAAAGCTTTCTGCGGCTCTACTCAATTCATAAAGAGAGCGCGACCTGTCGGTTTTTTATTTTGCCAAGTACCTGGGATGCCTACATGGAATGAAGAAGACATGATCCACGCAAGAGGACCCTGGTGAGTATGGACCAGTGGACAGATGGATACCTACCGATGTGTCAAGGTAGGTAAGTATCTGTATGTATGGACTCTGTATGTAATAAAATCTTTACTTTCATTGTGTCAGTGTGTGTTTATTTTACTATTTGTACTGTTGTGGAACTACAAGTTCCAGCAGGTCCTGGAACACAATAGTTTATTCTATTTTTTTACAACACCATCAGCCCAGTGGAACCAGGGACAGCCCCAGGCTTCAGCCTGGGAAGGTAAATTCTGGAGGTGGGGACCCCTTTATTGGGGGGGGGGGGGGTCCCCACTTCCCCAGTATCCCCGCCCAGGCTGACCAGTCAGGGGGTAAATGCTTAGACTGGGGGGACTTGTAAAATAGCCTCCCCCCCCCCCTGCTTTGGCATTACCCTGCTGATTGTTGGGCCTGGTGCTGGTTTTCAAAATACAGGGGGCCCCTACTCGTTTTGTCCCCTGTATTTTGGGAACCAGGACCGGCCCTTGAGCCTGGTGCTGGTTTTAAAAATTTCTGGGGATTTCGTTTGTTACTACATGGTGCTTCTTGATATTGCATTTGTTCCTTGATTAGGTTACTTGCCCAATAAATTCTAATACGCCTCAAAGGCCATTAAACGGTGAGGAATGAAAAGTTTCCTAAGCCTATCCGGTTGTCACACCGTTTCGGTAGTCTGGAGAATGTTGCAGCACTGTTCTGCCTACGCCTTGCATAGTCTCCTATGAGTAGTTTTTGTATCATGCCTATTAGTCATGGCAGCGGCGTCCCACCTGCAGTCTAATGCCTGGTACACACCAGGACGACTAGTGCCCGATCCCCTCAATCTAGATCCAATTCCGACCAATTGGATGTAGATTGTGTGGTGATTGGGCCCTTTTCTGTCCTGGTGTGGACCGATACCGATCCAATGCGCGGTCCCGCGGGTCGGTCGGTCGTTATTCAGATCCTACCTGCTGCAGGTAGGATCTGAATAACGACCATACTGCCGGGTGCGGGTCGCCATATTGGATCGGATCCGCTCACGGTGCACATCGTGAGCGGGACGTGGCCCCCCGCATCATCGTGAGCGGGTCTGAAGAAACAGTGACGACCCGCTCACAATGTGCATCGTGAGCGGGTCGTTGTGGTGTGTACCCTACATTAAGGTGCCCACACACTCGAACGATTTTTGGGCCGATTGGCCAATTTCCGATAAATCGGCCGATGTTTACCGATAATCGGTCGAAAATCGGCCGATTTTGGTCCGATGTGCGCTCCCGTGGATCTTTAGCTGAATCTTCTGATCTTACGTGCTGCACAAAAGATCAGAAGATTTAACAAAAGATCCATAGGAATGCACAGGGGATCTTAAGAAAAATCTTTGGTAAAGATGTGCGCTTGCCTGAAATCTTTTGTCCAGGACGGGAAAAAAGATTTCAAGGCTAATTTATGCGCACATCTTACGATCGCAGATTCTAGTGTGTGGGCACCTTTAGTGTACACAGTAAGGCCGCTGCATTGGGAGTATGTGATCCCATGGAAGGATTATTACGGAGTTAGCTCTGTACAGCGATCACTGACACCTGAGCTATATATTATAACAGGTGCACCCGAGACTGTGATGCCAAGCCCATCCGTAACCAAGCGGGATGAGGACCAACATCTGAGGGCGGCGAATCTGCAACTAGGCAAACAAAATCAGGAGCTGAGTGGTCAGGTGGAGGCCATAAGGGAGAGGATGAAGGCCATGAGGGTGACGATAAAGAACTTGAAAAATGAAAAGAAGGGTCTGGAAGAGATCTGCCGGACATCACAAGGAGAAGGTAACTGGCACGCTGGCATGTTGGGATGACTGTAGATTGGGCTGTTGTTGGCATCAGAATGCCCAGTTGTAGGTTGTATGGGTGCAGTGTAAGGGGACAGACCTCCAGTAACCTGCTGACTCCCTTCTTTCTGTGATGCAGCTGCTTCCTGTGTGTCCGTCGTCGTCCCCCCCTCTCCCCAGAACAGTATCACAGTATCACACTAGGGGGTCGATCCTATTAACCCCGAAGGGTGCGAGTTGCCATTTTGCCGAATTAACCCTAACTGGCAGCCTTCGCAGGGCCGAATTGGCTGAAATTTGCTTGCAATGGAAGTGCAAGCATTTTTCAGCGAATTCGGCCTGCCGTAAAGTGCGCCCCGTGTCGTGATGCTTCGCACTCGGTGAATCATCCGCGCACATCCGGGTTAAAAGGATCGACCCCTAGGTCTTGCGGAACCTGGCCTTAAATATTGTAATTATCATTTGAATTATTATTTATATTATGCCTCTATGTCCATGGTGCTGTACTTGGAAAATGTGAAACACACATCCAATATACAATGTCATAGTAGCGGGCAGCCAGTACAACAGGAAACGTCACACAATGAGAGACCTGTATATGAGAGCCGGTGACATATACATCCCTCTATATACTGCAGCAGTGGTGGGTGCTCACATCCTTACATCCTGCCATGGGATGAGACTTTCACACAGCCTGTGGTTCCAGTACATCTGCTGAAAACCACGTACAACTGTCTCAGCTGTCACATCGCCCTGAGTATACATTACCCGGGAAAACATGGGGCTATGGGTGGTAGGAGGCTAGAGGGTCAGTCGATGTCAGGGAGCACAGAATGTTATATGGAATGGTGCGTAGTGAAACTGTATATAATATGTTATGGAAACCTCTGATGAACTGTTGTTCCTGGCTCTCAGTGCAGGCAGCGGAACTGTTCTCCCTGAGGGAGCAGGCACAAGAACTGGTGGACGATAACGATGCTTTAAATATGACAATCCACCGGCTGAACGTGGAGCTGAGCCGCTACCAGACCAAGTATCGGCCTTTGTCCAAGGAGGAGGTACTGTCTGTTTTCGCCACATCAAATCATTTAGCTTATGTATTCTGTTAGGGTCACACGTCTGGATGTGTCTGGTAAGTACAATATCCTGTTCAAGCCAAGGATATAGGTGGGGTATTTGCTTCAGGGCCACCTGGCTATAACTGGGACATCCACATAGACAGCAAAACCACCAGGTTCTCCACCCTATTCCATGTTATCTGCTCTTTGATGACATTTCATTTCTTGCATGTTCCTCAGATCAGCCGAGTGTTTGGTCCCCCCCCCCCCCCACACTGCGGACTATTGATTGCGGAGTGACTGGATGTTCGCACTTGCCAGGCAGCTGGTGCAGTGGTTTATAGTGATAAATAATGCAGAATATTTTCTCTGCTGTGAACGTCATGTCATTTACACCTTACAGGAACAAGGAGGCGCGAGCGTGGCTGAACCACACACTCGCACTTACAGATTCATTTTAGGAGTTTTTATAAACACAATATCTAGTCAAGAACTGGGACATAATAATACAATTATAGGTAGCTGGGGAACAAAATACCATCATTTTGTTGTGGATAAAGCACGTCGTTAGCCGACACAGCGTCGGCAGCAAATGTGTGATCCCAACCAATATTTTAGTGAAGGCAGCCTATCAAATTGCCAGTGATCCATGACCTAACAGAGACTTGAGGCAGCCATTTTGTCGGTGACCTCTATTGATGAGGTGATGATGAAGGTATAAACTTTAAGTACTAAACACAGCTAATCAGAGTAATTATACAAATGATGCTATATAAGTAACTTGAGGTGCTTGCTTAGTGTCATTTTGACCCACAAACCGCAACTAGGTAAACTTATCCCTAACACTAAGGTTTAAATCCAGGGCACGGCCCCCCCCCCCAACCCAGCACAAGTCAACCACCCAAAGGCATCCCCCCTATACCTGCCCATGGGTGTTTTTAATTAGAATTGGTCTCTTGACATTTGCAGACTACTGTGCATACTGGAAAAGGCACAATGGGGGAAATTCAATTGTTAGAACACTGGCTGCCAGAACATGAGGGCCCAACAGAGCATTTCAAGTGTTGTTCCGTTCAGGCATGATTCCAAATCACATCCCATGGAGGTGGCGAGCGGAAATAAACAACAAGTGATTCATTTCAGCGCTCAGTGGAGTTTTCGCTTCGCTGTAGTTGGTTTAGTGACTTTACACGGCTAACCTTGACCATAATGAGCAAGATCAGCAGCATCAATTGAATAACGCCCTGCAATTTCCTGTCACTTTAGACGGGAGATCAGAGGGTGATTAAACAGTTGAATTCCCCCCCTATGAATGCTAAGTGCTGAATAAAAGTATAGATGTTGCAGGTTTGTGGTGTGACTGCCTTGGAGCATCATACTATAACCTCTCAGCTATGGGGCCAGATGCACTAAGCTTCAAAAGTGATAAAATGGAGAGTGATAAACAACCAACCAATCAGCTCCTGCCTGACATTTTTCAAACACAGTCTGTGACTTTACAGGTAGGAGCTGATTGGTTGCCTGTTTATCGCTCTCCATTTTATCACTTTTGAAACTTAGTGCATCTGGCCCCTTAGTCTCTTATTCTGGTTCAAAATGTGTTATAATTCTGATTAGCCATGATGAGTATTTAGAAAGTGTATCTGCAAAATGGCTGCTTCCACTATTTGCAAAGGAGAAAGTTAGTTGGTTTATACCCACTTTCTTTTAGTCCGTAGAAAGTTAGGTGGTGAAGGGGGGAGGGAGGGGGGGGGGTTAGTAAATGTACCAGCTCCTGAGGCTTAGGTCTCTATCAGAGAAATGTTACATAATATCCTGGCGCCGACATGTTCGCGGAGGAAGGATACATATATCAGATGTCACTGCCACTAGTCACTGGGGAATAAATCTGCTATATGGTGATCAGAATGACCAATTAGATATTCAGTGTGTGTGTGTGTGTGTGTTGTGTGTGTGTTATTATGGGTGGCTGGTAGCCTTGGCAGACTCTTTAGAGACCAGCATCCTAGACAACACACTGGGGTAGATTTATCAACAAGTGATATTTATGTTATCACTCGTTACAGTGATAATGATACTTCAGCCAATCAGCTCCTGTTGTGTTTGACGAATGCCAATTAGAAGCTGATTGGCTGGAACAACAGTTATCATTCATAACGAGTCATAATAAGAATATCGCTCGTTGATAAATCTGCTCCACCGTGAGCATCACACGTATATGAAGAACGCAGATTGCGCGGCGAACATCTGCATTTTGATAAGCCGCTCCTGCGTGTTTTTAGAGTGGCACTAGGGGATTTTTTATAAATAAATAAACCTATTTGGCTGCAGTTCTTCTTTAAGTCGCTCGGCAGCGGAGCATTCTTGTACTGCAGCTCTCTTCCCGTCTTCTGCAGAACATTAAAGCTTGCTGAACCGTGAGACTTTGCTTTCTGTGAGCTGTTTACAGCAGGGTTCTGCAGTTCAGTCACCACGCCACCTTCTAATTCTCTCTGACAGCAGATCCCACAGCCGGCTCCCCGTGGGATGCTGCTGCAGAATCGGAGGGGTTCAGAGTCCATTTTCCTTCTCACTAATAGAACAAGTCAGGAATCGAGACTGCAACAGGATTAGAAGTTGTATTTTTATGTTAATATTTGTGGGAACCCATATTAGTCATTGCTGGAAGTAGAACCATAGGTGTTCTGGGAGATTTGCGTGCAATGAAAAAAAAAGTCAATGGGGGTAAACCTACTAAGATGGGATGTTGCCCATAGCAACCAATCAGATTCTATTTGTTATCTTCTAGAAGGTGCTAAATAAATAAGTAGAATTTGATTGGTTGCTATGGACAACATCCCATCTTCAACAGAACTCTCATCTTAGTGAATTTCCCCCAATATATCTCGGCAATGAGTGACTGTACAATTGGTTCCTTTGTGTCTGTGCTGGGTAATAGCAGTTTGTGTCTGAAGTAGTGATCATTCTAGCATCCCACATCTTCCAACACTCATGCAGTTCCCCTTCCCTGCCAGGGGCTGTCGCTCTTTGCTGTAATGCTTCTAGCACAGTGTGGTCTGTTTAGATGTGCTGGAATACAGACCACTCTGTGCTAGAAGAGGGATTAACCCTATAACCCTTTAAACCTAGGTCAGAATGCCGGGTTGCTGGACCCGGGAAATACAAAAAGGCATTTTCAAAATCGTGTCGACCCGGGTTATTTTTGCGCTGTGAAAGGGGTAAGAGGGAAGTTCTATATCACATGGGATGTTGCTGTGGGCAACCAATCAGAATCTACTTATTTATTTACCACCTTCTAGAAGATAATAGATAGCATCTGATTGGTTGCCCATAGCAACATCACATGTGTAATAGAACTCCCAGTTTAGTAAATTTACCCCTGAGTATTGCTAGGTACATGGCTAAGTTCTGCTCTATCTCCAGTGTGTAAATGAGCAGTGGGGATAATGGGAGCATATTGGAAATCCAGCACTCATCCTGCAGCATGAGACGTGTAAGTGGCTGATGCACTAATGTTTATATCAGAGTCCTCATTGGGATCTTACAGATGCTCTTCATGTGTGTGACTGCCGCCTTTGAAGTTATCTGGCAATGTGCCTCCAGTCTGTTAATGTTCTGTAACACGTTTCGCTCTTGTCTCTCATCTTTGTTCTCCCTGATGTATGAAGCCACAGGTTGTGTAATTACCGAGGAACCTGCCCATTAGTCTAATTGGTCTCGTTTGTAATATCAGATGTGTGTTTTTCTGTTAGAGTTGGTCATTCTCCACAAGAACAATGTCATATTTTTTTTCCCCATCTGAATGTTTCAGAATGTCATAAATTAATCTAATTAGCTGATGTGCCCGTTTTCAGCCTTTTACCCCTTTTTACTCATTTAGGAGTCGAATAAAAAAAAAATCCCTGTTTAGTGGGATGCTGCAAATAATTGTCACAGTTTCCAGACCACCCAGCAGATCACATGTTCCCGGGTACCCAGCAGGTGCACAGACAGAGTTCACCACCTGTCATATTTTCCAGAAAACAATGGTGATGCATAGTAAATGTCCGATTTGCTTTTTGCCACGTAACTCCGAAACAATGGAACCACTTACAACACCAATATTTTTGTCAATATTACCATTATAGAAACAAGTCCTCCTGCTATTAATATATAGATTATCATAAACATGATTGGTTGCCTTGATAAATAACTGTCAGTTCAGTTAGGGACAAAGAGATTGAGTTGTCGCTGCAATGGCCTATGCATATCTGCAACCACATCGGCCTAATCTCACCCCAGACTCACTGCACTTTGACTTTATAGGAGTCGACTTTATATAGTGTGGCGAGCCCGAAGCATGGCGAGCCCCGCGAGGGGAACGCATATACCTGTGAAGTAATGCGCGTCCCCTCGCGGGGCTCGCTGCGCTCGCCACACTATATAAAATCAACTCCACGCCGACGTGGATAGTGGGGGTATGAAAAAGTCGGAGGACACGTACCGCCGCCCCTCGCGGGCTCGCTTTGCTCGCCACGCTTCGGGTTCACGTTCATAGTGGGGGTGCATTTAACATTGTAAGCACCCATTAGGGTGCTTATACAATTTATAATCGCATCGTATGACATTGGGAAACATCGCGCGACATCGCATCGCATGCCTTATGGTCTGCGATGCGATGGGCGGCGTGATAATACACAAGTAACATCTCTTTTTAAGGCCTAATACAATCCGCTTTACCCAGTGTTTCATGTGTGTTGCTTGCTTCTGCTGATAAATAACCCTCTAATGTGTCCTACAGCAGCGGCATGATGTACTGTACATTCTCTGTACATATCCTTGTTTTATTGTGTTCTGTTTCTCTGTGTTTGCCCCAGAGTGTGAAGATCGGCGGGTTACCTTCCCGGGGACCCCCTCCACCCTGGCTGGTAAGTTACAAGTGTCTGCCAGTATGTTCTGCATTTTATGTCCTCTTCTACATGGAATGTTTTCCATATATAGAAATTAAGTGGTCACCCACCAGTCACTGGGCCGATGTTCTTACTACATAGAGGAGCATTGACTATTAGCATGAAATACCTGATTTCTCCCAGCAGGGCTGTGTTCCTATTATCTATATGCAGTGTAGATATACAGTATATATCCTCTATTTGTTATAATGTCCTGCCTGTATTACTCAGTGATATTTATTTATTTATTAACAGTTTCTTATATAGCGCAGCATATTCCGTTGCGCTTTACAAAGGAGACAATGATACAACAAACAGGGTATTTACAGACAGTCAAAAGGTAGGAGGGCCCTGCTCGCAAGCTTACAATCGATAGATATCCGTTATATATATGAACATGGGTTATGTAACAATAATAATAAAGATATTTTTTAGAGATCTATACAGGGTTAGCGGAAAATTAATGCCCCACTTCAGAGGGCTCTGGAGTGCGTTCTACTGCTCTGGGAAATGGTAAACTACAGATAATTCTGCTGATGTTCTAGTCATTTGCTAAATAAAACCAATATTGAGCACGCATATTAACCATTTATGTGCGGGTTATTGGACATTACAATGTATAAACCTGTTGAACATTTCTAGCGCCATCTTTCGGTGAACAAACGACTTGCGCATCATTTGAATTATCTGTCATTTTAAATGTTGTCTCATTCAGAGCAGTAAAACACATATTCCGAGTCCCAGTGTATTGGACAACCAAGACTTATCTCCATGAGGGTATGGGTCATTGGGTTGACCCATATTAGGTCAACCACAGAAGGTTGACATGGCTAAGGTCAACACAGGATTGGAAGGTCGACGCAAACATTAGTTTGACAAAATGTCGACAAGAGTTGACATGGACGTCGTCCAAGTGTACCGCGCCCCCTCGTAAATTCTCTATTATTCATGATTACATATTACCATAGTATTGTGGCCTTTCTGATTCAGCAACAGCGCCCCCAGAGTTTGTTAGAATAATTGCGTATCATGAATTTAATCAGAAATTTTGCTCTGAAATTTAAATCCGAATTGAAATTACATTTTTAATCAAAATCAAAAAGAACCCGACATAGGTAAATCGATCTGTATGCTTAGAGAGAATCACTAGCATTGGTGGTGCACCCGAGAGTCGGAACACAGTTCTACATAAACAAGAAAGCCCAGAGGGATACTGAGGACTCTGGTATTGGGGCACAGTCACAGAGTCCATCTGTGCTTTCTTGCTTAGGAATAAATATTTCCATAGCCAGATGCATGGAATGTTGGGTTAGTGGCCCTTTTATGTGAATGACATGTTTAGGTGAAATGGGCTTTAGCATCTCCGTAGCAGAGGTGTAAGACACAGTTACAGCAATATCTGTAGATTTGGTGAATGGCACAGCCTATTGGTTTTGTTTTTCTTTTTAACTTTTGTTTTTTGGAGTTGAGTTTATCCACTTTGCGCAGGCTTGGTTCTGCAAGGTGGGAACAGCAGCAGGTTTGGCTCTGCGAGGCGGGAACAGGTTTGTCTCTGCGGGACAGGATCAGTGCAGCAGGTTTGGCTCTGCGGGACAGGATCAGTGCAGCAGGTTTGGCTCTGCGAGGCGGGATCAGCAGCAGGTTTGGCTCTGCAAGGCTGGATCAGCAGCAGGTTTGGCTCTGCAGGACCGGATCAGTGTGTCATGTTTGGCTTTGCGGGAAAGGATCAGTGCGTCATGTTTGGCTCTGCGAGGCAGGATCAGTGCGCCATGTTTGGCTATGCAAGTCGGGAACAACTACAGGTTTGGCTCTGCGGGACAGGATCAGTGCAGCAGGTTTGGCTCTGCGAGGTGGGAACAGCGGCAGGTTTGGCTCTGTGGGACAGGATCAGTGCACCAGGTTTGGCTCTGCGAGGCGGGAACAGGTTTGTCTCTGCGGGACAGGATCAGTGCAGCAGGTTTGGCTCTGCGGGACAGGATCAGTGCAGCAGGTTTGGCTCTGCGGGACAGGATCCGTGCAGCAGGTTTGGCTCTGCGGGAAAGGATCAGTGCAGCAGGGTTGGTTCTGCAGGACAGAATCAGTGCAGCAGATGTGGCTCTGCGAGACGGGATCAGTGCGTCATGTTTGGCTCTGTGAGGCAGAATCAGCAGCAGGTTTACTCTGCGAGGCAGGATCAGTGCGTCATGTTTGGCTCTGCGAGGCGGGATCAGCAGCAGGTTTGGATCTGCAGGACAGGATCAGTGCGTCATGTTTGGCTCTGCGGAAAAGGATCAGTGCATCATGTTTGGCTCTGGGAGGCGGGATCAGTGCAGCAGGCTTGGCTCTGCAGGAAAGGATCAGTGCATCATGTTTGGCTATGCAAGGCGGGAACAGCTACAGGTTTGGCTCTGCGAGACAGGATCAGTGCGTCATGTTTGGCTCTGTGAGGTGGGAACAGTGGCAGGTTTGGCTGTGCGGGACAGGATCAATGCAGCAGGTTTGGCTCTGTGAGGCGGGAACAGCGGCAGGTTTGGCTCTGCAGAACAGGATGAGTGCAGCAGGTTTGGCTCTGGAGGACAGGATTAGTGCAGCAGGTTTGGCTCTCTGGGACAGAATCAGTGCAGCAGGTTTGGCTCTGCTGGGTAGAATCTGCTGAACGGGACAGTATTTGCCAGGGCTGGCTATACATGTCAGGATGGAAGAGGCAGATAGAACCAGGATTAAGCAGACAGGGCCCTAGCACCTCGCACAATGTTATTTCCTATAAAAGACACGAAACCGGAGTCCTGCATTTGTCTGTTTCATCTACAAAACGTTTATCCCTTGTACGAGTCACATTCCCATTACCACTAGCAACCATTCATATTCTTGACCACAATCGCGCTGTACATGTCCAGGACCCGTAACCTCTGTCCGCCTTTCATCAACGAGATAGAGGACGATATGGCCGCAGATGTGAACAGCTGATTTTCATCTAATTTCTCACATTGAAAAAATTCCAAAATCTATGATTCTGTTCTAGTTTTGCTGATTTTATGCCATATATTTGCTTAAAGTACACGTTTGAATGATTTTTTTTTCTGTGCAGCTGGATATGAAATACCTATCGCCATTGCTGATCGCATATGAAGACCGCATGAAGGAGAAGGACCATCTGATTCTGACATTTGAGGTGAGGCACGAGTCGAGGTGAGGCGCAAGGTGTTACATGCGGTCGGCAGTAAGACCTGTAAGCGTAACGTTCATATACTGTGTAATGAGAGGGGGTGTGGTCCAGAGAGCCGACATGGTCTACATCAACACCAAAAGGCCCACAAGCACAAGGTCGACAGAGAAAAGGTCCACACATGAAAAAGTTGATATGAGTTTTTCACGGTTTTTTTGTGTCAATGTTGACACCTGTCGACATAGACCCCCCCCCAATCAGTGTAGCGCGTCCCCTCGCATGCTCTGCGCAGGTACCTCAATGTGCTCCAGACCCTTTACCATTCCCAATTGTAGTGGATTGTAAACCATAAAAAAGTAAATTAAAAGTAATGAAAAACGAATTTATACTTCGGGAGACGTCAGGGGCCACAGGCTTTACAATGGGTAGTGGAGTGGGAGAGACCACCAGCACTCTAGAGGTTAAACTTCAACTGCCTCCCAGGCAGTCAGGCTCCTCACCTCCTCTACCCCGCGTCCAGGCCTAGGAACTCAATTTTTTTAACAAGCCAAGGCAGGAGACGAGAGAAGGAAGAGAAACACCACACAGAACACATTCTGAACATGTTAGTACCCTCAACAGAGGAACAATATAACCCAATCATAACTTAACTGTAATAAAAGTAAAGCAGGCGCGGCAGGGAGGGATCCCTGTGGCCCCTGACGTCCTCCAGGAGATGTTAGGGGCCACAGGCTTTACAATAGGACGTCCTGTGCCACAGCCAACACACTCTGGCCGAAGGCCGAGTCCTGGGAGGCAAACATATCAAAAGCATAAAAGTGCAAGAATTATTGGCAGACGACCAAGTCGCCGCCTTGCAAATTTGCTCAGCTGTTGCACCGCCCCTAACAGCCCAAGACGCCCCCACAGACCTAGGGGAATGTGCCCGTATCCCGGGAGGGAGGTGCCCAAGTATGCCTGCCTGATGACCGAGCGAATAGTTTGGTTAGTGGCAGGCCACCCTCTCTTCTGAAACCCTCTCTTCTTCCACTCCACTATCCATTGTAAAGCCTGTGGCCCCTGACGTCCTCGAAGAAAAAGATTTACCAGGTAAGACATAAATCTCGTTTTCGATGTGTCGACCATTGCCTTGTCAACCTTTTGCTTGTGTTGACATTTTGTCACTGTCGACCCAGCGTGTCTCGACCTATCGTCTGGATATCAATGAAAATGCTAATTCTGCTCCTCACCTCTATGGGGGAATTCAAGCATTGTGCGCCACTTATTGACGACTAACTGAGAAATTCATGTGTTGTGCCGTTCGGCCGCGGACAGCCACCGAAATGGACATTACGGTTATGATGATCTGTCATTTTGGAGGGCTAGTTACAAGTTTATTGATTAATATGTACACCCCTGCAACTTTAACTTTGGTTTATCTTTCTGGGGGTTTTTTCCTCCACAATCCATCTCATCCTGGCTCAGCTTGGTGTGCCGGAAACTGTCCCTCTGACACAAAACCGCTCGGTGGACAAACAAGACTTTGCTGTAAATTGAATAGCAATAACCGATGGTCAGATACATGCAGTAGGGTACATAGGCCACATTCCTGTTATACTGCCCATTGTGTACAGATGATAGGCAAGCGATAATGAACATAGTTCGGCAGAAGGTGAGATAGGGGGTTATTCAATCTGTGCTGATATTTCCCAACTGGAAATATCGCCACTCCCCTATTCAATGCTGACGTTAACGACCGCAGTCAAGGGTGTCAGATCTGACTTTTTTATAGTCTGATCTCTTTTGTCGGAAACGGCTGCGGATTGTTGAATTCACAGATAGTTTTTGACAATCCATGGCTGTTTTTGACAATGCAAGGACTTTCCGACCCCCGACAGTTGGAACTTGAATTCCGACTGTCGAGTTAGTGTCGGAAAATGGCCCGGAATCCTGGATTGAATATCTTCCGTAGACCCATGTAAGAAAAGTATCTCCTTCTGTGTATTTTGTTGCCAACATAAATATATACAACTCAACTTTCCTTTTTTCATGTTAACGTATTATCAAAACGAACAGGTTGACCAGGATTACGAATACATATTCATTTTCATTTTAAAGTCTGATCTACTAGTAAGATCATTAGGAAGTCTAAAAGGAATTCCTGTAAGGGGGGTATTTAATTAGACAAAAGCTATTTGATCTCCGACTGTCCGAAATATTCAGAGGGTCAGAAAGCACTTGGATCGAGAGATAACTTGCCGACCCACTTATATTTTATCGATTTAGCTTCCGTTTTTGACAATGCAGATTCAACTTTTCTTACAAAGTGGAATCTGCATGTCAAAAAGACTTGCAGATTGATGAAGATTGAATAGGTATGTGTCTTTCGCATCGCAACTAATTACCGGGTACAAGCCGTTTTTGACCTGGTAATTAGTGCGATGTGAAAGGGGTTACCGTGTCCCAAAAATGGGTAGCAACACGGCAATTTAAACCGGTAAGAATGCAGAGTTCTTACCGGTTCGTTGCCGTGTTGCTTGGCGATGTGAACTGTCTAAACGGGTCGAGTGACCCATTTCCTGTTCACTCTATGGAGGAGGCAGCTCTTGGTGCAGCGCCAGCTCTAAGCGCTGCCTCCTCCCCCAATGACGCGCCGACTCCCCGCTGTGGGGGGGGGGGGATGGGAGTGGTTAGGTTAGTTAGGTAGTGGGGAAGGTATATAGTTAGTTTAGGGATCCAAGTATGCCTGAGTTGGGGATCGATTATACAGGGAGGGTTGCTTTGGGATTTCTCTTTTGTGTTGAGTTTGATATATATTTTATGTACTTGTTTCCTAGCACGGCCACAATCGTATGGATCGTGTACCTTTAAGTTAAGGTACACGATCCATACGATGGACCCGATTTCCTTTGAAATCAGGTCCATTTGGCCGGCTAGGACAAAATATCGGGGGCATCGCGTCGGTCGGGACCGTTAACAATGGTCCTGACGCGACCGACGCGATGCCCGCGATTTCCCCATAGGCTTCAATGTTTAAAAATATTTTAACATTGAAATCGTGTCGGGAAAGGTAAAATATCGGGGGCATCGCGTCGGTCGGGACCATTAACATAGGTCCCGACGCGATGCCCCCGATTTTTCCATAGGCTTCAATGTTAAAAGATTTTTTAACATTGAAATCCTGAAAAAATGTGAAATGGGCCAATATGACCCATTTCACATTATAGATGTCCCCGTCGTCACCCCACGATAGACGCCAACCCGAAGCGTGGCGAGCGCAGCGAGCCCGCGAGGGGCGGCGGTGCGCGTCCTCCGACCTTTTCATTCCCCTACTATCCACGTCGGCGTGGAGTTGAGAATAGAATAGTGTGGCGAGCGCAGCGAGCCACCGAGCCCGAAGCGTGGCGAGCGCACGCGTATAACTTCACAGGTATACGCGTCCCCTCACGGGGCTCGCTGCGCACGCCATGCTTCGGGCTCGGTGGCTCGCTGCGCTCGCCACACTATTCTATTCTCAACTCCACGCCGACGTGGATAGTAGGGGAATGAAAAGGTCGGAGGACGCGCACCGCCGCCCCTCGCGGGCTCGCTGCGCTCTATCGTGGGGTGGGGTGTACGCCGTGACATTTGGGGGGGTTGGGAATATTTTACATTGAATCCAATCCACCCGATTTACATTTCATTGAAAAAAAAAATCGGGTCCAAAATCGGTCGGTCGCGTCGATCGCATCGCATGCGACCAAATCGCATGCGATGCGATCGACCCGATTTTTCCGACACGACCACCCCCATGTAAATCGGTGTGGCCGTGCTAGGAAACAAGTACCATATTTTATTTTATTCTGGGCACCTATTTAGTTACCAAGGCTTTAGTTGGGTACGGCGGAATTTGTCCTGTGTTTGATCCATTTATTCAGATGTGTGTGTCTCTTGGTGCCCGTATGGCGTCTACGGGAACCTGTGAGGCTATACTGTTATTTTATGAATCCTCTCATCCTTATATCTATGATGTATCTCCTTCATACACTTTCTTTTCTTCCGCTTTGCAACTGTGCTAACACTCCTGATCTATACCAATTTTGCCTATCATGATATGATTTAGTACCTTGTGGTATGTTGTATACTTGGTGTTTTGTTTTTTGTTTTTCTTTTATGTCTTCTTATGCAAAAAATCAATAAAAAATATTGAATAAAAAAAAAAAAAGATAGTACAATAATCGGGTAATGGCCATGTCTCCTCATAGACTAAGGAACCATCTGAGATGTGTGTAGACAGGAGAATCATAGGTAATGGCCATGTCTCCTCATAGACCAAGGAACCCTTTGAGATGTGTGTAGACCTATTTTAAAAAGTAAATGTACACGTTTTATTTGACATATTCTGACACTGTAGCCCCCAAGCAATCACCCAGCATGGAGATGCTCCAATTGAGGAAATAACCACAGAGAGACAGTATTATTCACCACTCATTTTATTACACAAATTGTTGTTGGAAATAACACATTATGGGGTGAATTTACTAAGATGGGAGATGTATTGAAGATGGGATGTTGCCCATAACAACCAATCAGGTTATATCTAGTATCTCCTAGACAATACTAAATAAATAAGTAGTCTGTATCTATTAGATGAGATGTAGTGCGACGCCTCTACATTTGGTGCGTATGCCACTCCGTGATGGTGACAGGGGTGCATACCACTCCTTGGGTGGTGAAGGGGGTGTATGCCACTCCAGTGACAGGGACGCTTGCCACTCCGTAAATGGTGACGGGAGTGCATGCAACTCCGTGGATGGTGACTGGGGCGCATGCCACTCCGTGGGTGGTGACGGGGGTGTATACCACTCTGTGGGTGGTGACGGGGGGCATATACCACTCCGTGGATGTTGACGGGGACTCTTGCCACTCCGTGGACGTTGAATGGGACTCTTCCCACTCGGTAGATGTTGACGGGGGTGAATACCGATCCGTGGTTGATAACACGTCCTCTTGCCACTCGGTTGTTGGTAACTCGTCCACTTGCCACTCTGTGGTTGGTAACGTGGACTCTTCCCATTCCATGGTTGAAAATGGGATCTCTTCCCGCTCCGTGGTTAATAACGGGGGTGACCACCACTCGTTAGTTGGTAACAGGTGCTCTTGCCACTCCGTGGTTGGTAACGTGGACTCTTGCCATTCCATGGTTAAAAATGGGATCTCTTCCCGCTCCGTGGTTGATAACGGGGGTGACCACCACTCTGTGGTTGGTAACGGTGGTTCTTGCCTTTCCGTGGTTGGTAACGGGGGCTCTTGCCTTTCCGTGGATGTTGACGGCGGCGAATTCCTCAATGGTGAGGGAGTTTTTCTCGCGCGGGGAGGCGGTGGGGCCTGTCTCTCCCGCGGTGCCGGTGGGGCCTGTCTCTCCCGCGGGGCCGGTGGGGCCTGTCTTTCGCGAGGAGTCGGCGTGTCCTTTCTCTCGCGGGGAGGTGGTGGGGCCTTTCTCTCGCGGGGAGGCGGTGGAGCCTGTCTTACCCGCGGTGCCGGGGGCGTCTGCCTCTCCCGGGGCTCTTGCTTGGCTTGGCCCATTGATGTTAATTGGGCCATTTTCCTCTCTAGTGGTAGTTTGGACACACTCTGCATCACCTTAATTAAAGATTAAATAAAAATAGTAAATAACAAATAAGCTATATACAAATATTCCTTCTAGTCATAATGGACGGAATCTAGTTGTTTTCAGTGCCGGCACAGTAGATGGCGCCCAAAAGGTGCTACTGAATTGGTTTCCCATTTGTAGTGCGACCATTAGAAATGCTGGGTAGAGACCACCACACGCAGTCATGACCCTGAGTGTTCGGGACGGGCGTATGAGGTCACTTGATGTCAGCGCCTGCCCCCAAATGAAAGCGTTCATCTGAAAAGTAAATCCTGACTTTTCACAGTGAACAGAGGAAAAATCAGTCAATGGTGAGTAACCATCGAACGATCTTTCCAGTGTGCGGGCGTACACGTCCCAGCATAGTGTGGGTATTTGGGTGGCGGGGTGGGCGTGCCTTTGGTGGGCTGGAGTTTACCTCACTTTCAGGTGAGCCTCGCCCCTTAAGAAATCCATGAAGAACCCTAATTGCTCAAACATCAAAGTACGAATAGAAATAAGAGCACACTTACTTACCTTGCCACTATAGAACGGGACGCAGCGCACGGCTGCTCCCGTTTGTCTCCTCCTTCCTTCTCTCTCTCCTTGCTCCTCTCCAAAATCAATATAAGAATTGAAAATGCTGAAAACTCAGCCACATTCAAAAGCTCTGACTGCACAAGTCGGGACCAGGCAACAGAATGACTCCTAGTGTTCCGTCCTGGCTCACCAGGCATTGTGACATCATAAAACCACTGTGATGTCATCACAGGGCCATTGTGATGTCATCACACAGGTATTAGCAGCAGCCATACAGGCAAATATATGTATAAAATAAAGTATTAGACTGTGTGTATGTATAAGCAAGGGCAGAATAGCATATCTCCTACCTGCCTTAATTTACAACCATGAAAGGGTCAAAATTATTACCAAACTGGGTGGAGCTATACAGATTGGGGCAGTTTTTTTTATACCAATGTAACATGTCTTAATGTTGTGAAGGGGATCAGGCCTTGCCAAGTACCATACTAAAGTTTGGGTAGGGGTCTGTCAGTGCTGCTTCAGCCTCTGTGCTCTCAGAAGGGCAGTTCGGGCACCGCTACTGGTCATGTGCGACCTTGATAAAGCCATTAAAGTGAAATGCGCATTGGCGGAACGCCTGTGTTGTTATGGTAACAGTGATAGGTTACTGTGTGTGTGGCCTACACAGAAGGGCTCAATAGTGGAGTTACCTGTAAGCCATAGGATAGAAAGCTGCCGAAGGCTGATTGGTTATACTGACTCCCCTCTATGCAATATTGTTAGATTGCTAACTATACATGTTACATCTGCCCCACCTGCCGTGCACATGGTTTTGCCCGTGTTGGGAACAAATTTGTACTGCGATCAGGTCTGAATAAGGGCCACTGTCTTCCCCCATCTGTGTCACTCATGCCTGACTGTGTCACTATCTTTTAAAATGTAAGCGCTCACGAGCAGGGCCTTCTCTCATCTTACGCATGAGCAAACCCCGACCTTCGGTGGCGAGTCCGGACCATAGCGACCGTGTTTGTATCACCCCCCTTGGGATGACCTGACTGATCCACCCAAGCACAGTCTGCAGAAGCCAAAATCCCATGTGTTTTTATATAGCACATAGAAGACATAAGCTATCATTTCTCTCATGGTCAAAGCGCTGAATGCAGTAGAAATGCTGGTACTCCAGAGCTCACGGCATTCCAGAATACTTCTGTCCCGATGGTTCTGTAATGCCTCCCAGCCTACCAATGTCCTACCCCTGCCCCCCGCTTAAGTGACAGGTGCGTCTAACCTGCGCGCGAGTATATACTTTAAGTCTTTAAGAAGCCCCTATAATCCCTTAGATCATCGGCGACACCCCGCTTGATTCAGCAGAGAATTACGGCTGCGCTACACACGTCCTACGCCTTGTTGAATTTGTTCAAGGCCTTTACCAACGTCTAATTTGACTGTCAACCAGGGCATAAAGAGGTGTGTGTAGATAGGAGAATAATCAGGGGCGTGGCCTGGAGTAGCTAGGAGGAAGACGTGGCTGCCTGCTCTCCCACACAAAATCCTGCATAACTGTCCTTTTTATACGGCAGTACCCCTCTCCTTCTTGAACACAGCGGTGGGATTCTCTCCTGCACGGTCGACTCTCTGTCCTGACTGTGCTCACTGTGTGCTCTCGCTGCTGCAGGGTGATCCTGGCGGCGGGGTCCTCCAACGTGGGGCTCCTGTCGGCTGCTGTGATAGACGAGTCCTGTCTTTGTTAGGTGACCCGGGGCAAGCACCTTGGTGTCTAGAGGTGGTTTACCCTGGTTGATGCTCCGGTGCCTGCCTGCTGCGTCTCCGTGTCTGGGGTGTGACCGCTGCCATCTTGGACCTTCGTGGAATGAGGTACTCCGTTACCCTATGGCCTGCAACTTCACACTTATTGGATATCCTACTATGCTGGGCGGTGTGCTAGCCACCGTCAACTTCCTGTGGGTAATTCCTGAAAGGGTTGCTTGGCCTCGTTATTGTGCGGGAAATCTCCTATGTATCATTCACATACATCATGCCTCACTATATACACCATCTTCTTGAGGATAGACATGCCTCTACTCACAGGTTGCTCAAAATATTTGGTGAACATACAGTGGATAACTCTTCCTCCTCTTACACCCCTGCGGCGGAGTTTAAAATAGATATACCTATATCTTGTGAGCCTTCCATTCTCACAATCGGCCAGATATATCAAGCTTCAAAAGTGATAAAATGGAGAGTGATAAACAACCAGCCAATCAGCTCCTTCCTGTTATTTTTCAAACCCAGCCTGTAACATGTCAGGTATAAGCTGATTGGCTGGCTGTTTATTACTCACCATTTTATCACTTTTTGAAGCTTGATACATCTGGGCCTATAACTGTAGCTGATTCTATCCTGGACACGCTACTGCCTAACAGTGCAGATTCTAGTCACTGCATACTGTATCTAGCTACTGTGAAGATGCCGCGGACTCCTCAAAGACTTCTCCTGTGCTCTTGCTGGATGCCTTTGGATGTTAGGACTTGATATTTATGCCTACGGTATGGTACACTTCTTATTCTGGTTCTGGGGGGCCCTGGAGCAAATTTGGTACTTTCTCCATCTTAGGTTGGGATGTCGAGAGCTGGCCGGACTGACACTTTTCAACTCTGTACTCATGATGCTGCCATTTCCCACCAAGTGTATTATTTTTATTTACCTGCATGTCAATGTTTATGTTGATGAATAATTGCCCGTTAGCTGATATGTAACCATATATCCTGCTTGTGTTTCCAATTTCTACTACCTGTCTAGTGTTGTCATTTATCCTGCTTGTCTTTGAGACATCCTGCTTGTCTATTCTGACCCTTCTATGGAGGGGGGGGGGGCTGCTTTAATTAGTATTTTGTGGGAGAGCTAGGCGTATCCTGACACAGGGTCATTCGTTTTTTTGCCTCACACTAGGAGGAGGGGGGGGAGGGATGGGAGTGGTTAGGTTAGTTAGGTAGTGGGGAAGGTATATAGTAAGTTTAGGGATCCAAGTATTCCTCAGTTGGGGATAGATTATATAGGGAGGGTTGCTTTGGGATTTCTCTTTTGTGTTGAGTTTGATATATATTTTATTTTATTCTGGGCACCTATTTAGTTACCAAGGCTTTAGTTGGGTACGGTGGAATTTGTCCTGTGTTTGATCCATTTATTCAGATGTGTGGGTCTCTTGGTGCCCGTATGGCGTCTACGGGAACCTGTGAGGCTATACTGTTATTTTATGAATCCTCTCATCCTTATATCTATGATGTATCTCCTTCATACACTTTCTTTTATTCCGCTTTGCAACTGTGCTAACACTCCTGATACTGTATATACCAATTTTACCTATCATGATATGATTTAGTACCTTGTGGTGTGCTGTATACTTGGTGTTTTGTTTTTTGTTTTTCTTTTATGTCTTCTTATGCAAAAAATCGATAAAAAATATTGAATAAAAAAAAAAAAGATAGTACAATAATCGGGTAATGGCCATGTCTCCTCATAGACTAAGGAACCATCTGAGATGTGTGTAGACAGGAGAATCATGGGTAATGGCCATGTCTCCTCATAGACCAAGGAACCATCTGAGATGTGTGTAGACAAGAGAATCATGGGTAATGGCCATGTCTCCTCATAGACCAAGGAACCCTTTGGGATGTGTGTAGACAAGAGAATCATGGGTAATGGCCATGTCTCCTCATAGACCAAGGAACCCTTTGAGATGTGTGTAGACCTATTTTAAAAAGTAAATGTACACGTTTTATTTGACATATTCTGACACTGTAGCCCCCAAGCAATCACCCAGCATGGAGATGCTCCAATTGAGGAAATAACCACAGAGAGACAGTATTATTCACCACTGATTTTATTACACAAATTGTTGTTGGAAATAGCACATTATGGGGTGAATTTACTAAGATGGGAGATGTATTGAAGATGGGATGTTGCCCATAACAACCAATCAGGTTATATCTAGTATCTCCTAGACAATACTAAATAAATAAGTAGTCTGTATCTATTAGATGAGATGTAGTGCGGCGCTTCTACATTTGGTGCGTATGCCACTCCGTGATGGTGACAGGGGTGCATACCACTCCTTGTGTGGTGAAGGGGGTGTATGCCACTCCAGTGACAGGGACGTTTGCCACTCCATAAATGGTGACTGGGGCGCATGCCACTCCGTGGATGACGTCAGCGAACCGGCATTATTCCCGGATTGCTGTGGGGATGTGCACATCCCAAAATGAAGGTTCGCTCCGGGACTGACCCGCTTCATAGTCCCAGTGCGAACCTTCATCTTGCGATGTGAAAGCAGCATTAGTAGCGTCTCCTATCACTTCCATCATTTTTTATGTGTTTTGTATGTATATATTATTAAAATATCTACATAGGTTTTAGGATCAACCCAATACATTTGATTTATTTGGACCAGTCGTAAAATGTGCTTCACCTAAGAATTTCTAGTTCTGCTGTGGCTGGCAAAATCTTGCCGTGCTACAAACACCTGATTCCTTACATCCTGCACCCAGAGTGCCCAACTCGTTGTCTGTTCTCCTGTAGTCAGCAAGTTGGCAATATCCGTCTCCCCGCCTTAGTTTTTCTGTTTGTTTGTAGTTTATTTTAGAAATGTTTTCCCTGACTGATATTCATTTATGTAATCGCGTTCCTTTATAACACGTAATAATAGCGCATTGATTTTGAGTTTTGGCATGGGGAGGTTGTCTGAATTAATCGGGCAACTCCAAGTGGCGAGTTTTCAGCAATGATCATTCAAAAAATCACATTTAACGCATCCCCGTAGATTGTCCATTAGATGTCATTGGAGGATGCCGCACCAGGGCTGGAACGCATGGGGTCCCCTGGCTGTTGTGTGTAACATTTTATATACCGATAAAACATGCGGCTCTGTGAATGCGATGATACAAACAACAGACTTACCGCTATTAAGCTGGAAAATGAACCTGCCATTCCATCTTGGTTCCAAACCACAAAATTGCAGAGAAAACCTACAATATTAAGAGTAATGATTCTCCGCAGCAGAAATTCATGGAGTTAAGTGGTTTTCTGCCACAGAAAATTGCAGCTGTAAAATTGCTAGCGTGACGTTACTCTGTTAGTTCTTCTCACCTGAATCTGTTTTAAAGGGCATTCTAATAAATCTGGAAGCCTTAGATGTAAATGCACAATATAGAGGCCTATGTACATTTCACAGTATGCAGAAGCGGAATTTCAGAACATTTTGTGCCGATTATATGGTGTATTTTACTTGGAGGCCAGGACAGAGTTTTACGTTGTATATTCTTTCATTTCTATTATCCTGTTGGCAGTGATTACATCTTTTCTTTGTTTGTTACTTTTTAATTTTTATTACTTGTTGTTTCTATAAATATAGGAGGAAATAAAGAATTTCAAAGTCCGCGTTAATGAGATCATAGAAGAAAATGAGAACTTGCACCAACTTTTGGCTCAGGACAGACCTGTAACTAATAAAGAATGGTAAATATTCTGGGGTGTTCTGGGCATTTAATTGCATCTGTTGAGGGTTCCTTTCCATTCTCCAGCTCTTATATATTATTTAGCCAGATCTGTCACTCATCCCCTGTGTGTATAACGCTGGGCGGGGTTACAAGAGTGATTGACAGCGTTATACACACATAGTTTCTGCCTTAGGACACCCCCCCCCCCCCCCGCCCAGCGTTATACACAAACCCGCCCCCCCTAGGGATAGACCAGTGTTATACACATCCCCACCCCCTTGGAAAACACCTCCCCCGCCCAGCCAGGGCTACAGCACCACCCACCATCCACCATTATACACCACAGCCAACAGGTGAGCAGCGGGTCCCCCCCCCTTGCGTTCGGGTTCTGCATCAGCGGGTCTGCCCGCACCCTACCCCCAGAGCAGCGGGTCTGCCTGCAACCCACCCGCTGCAGTAATGGGTATGCCCCGTCAAGCAGCGGAGGGTCTGCTGACGCCGCTGATCCAGCAGAGAGGGGGGTGCAGGTATACCCGCTGCTTCGGGGAGTTGCAGGCATAACCGCTGCTCCAGCGAGGCGGTGCGTGCAGACCCGCCGCTCTGGGGGAGGGAGGGCATACCCGCTGCTCTGGGGGGGGGGGGGGCAGACCCGCTGCTTCGGAGGGGGGGGGTGTGTTGTGGCCAGACCCGATGCTCCGGGGGGGGGGGGGGGGGTGTGTGCGGGCGTAGCCCCTTACGATGGTGTGAAGAGCGCCCGGAGGGCACGATGAATCACCTAGTTTGACAAGAATTGCCAGAGAAAGTGGGAGGTGTCTTTTGGATGGCCGGTACCAGGTTTGAATGTTGGACCATGTTATTTATTTGGGCTACAGGCCAAATGGAGGTGTGCTCGTGTGTGTGTGTGTGTGTGTGGGGGGGGGGTGTATGAATCTTGTATTATGTGAAGATTTCTAGATGCTCAATGCACAGTGTTATGGTCTGTAAAGACTTATGGGGTGGGCATCCAGGCCTGATTAGGTTACTTTGCAACCACCCTGGTGCAGCCAATAATGGATTAATGATTTTTTATGGATTAATAAATAATATATGCAGTACATTATATATCTACAACTGGAGACTCTCCGGGGTCTTCCGAGCTCTGGATGGCTGCAGAGTGGGAGGACCCTGTGATGATGCCCCTCCCATATATCCTGTCTGGACACTTATTGTTATTGGAAATATTGAACTTTGATTACACTCTGCAGCCGTCAGTAGGTTAGGAATATGTAAATCACCTTTCTGTGTTTCCCTAATAGTGCTGGGATAAATCCCCCATTATTATTGTGCCTCCTCATGCAGGGAGCTGCTGCAAGCTCAAAACAAGCTCCTCATAGAGGAAAACAGTGTCCTGAGCCAGCGGCTAGAGGTGCTCAGTGGGAAGAGCCGGGAGACTCACGGAGATCACATCCAGGAGGGTGAGAATAATGACCGCATGCGTTATACTCTCTATAGAAAAAAGAAAAGGGTGAAACCTCGCTTATCTAAGGTGCCAGTCTTGCCCACTACACACAAGGCCAGATGTCTCCTTACTGTATTATTACCACACTCTAACAGCATGCACAAACAGACACGAGGCAGGCATAGAGAATATAACAAAGAAAAAAGGGTAGGCCACCAAGGTGACCTTAGAGAGCGCCTGGGAGGAGTGTGTTAAGCCGAAGCAGCGGTTTCTGAATTGGGATGTCAGTCCCAAACAATAAACAACAGAAAAAAAGAAAAGGGTGAAACCGCGCTTATCTAAAGACATGCAACAGGTGTTGGTAAAAGTAAGCAAGTATTTAATAAAAATAAATGTAATAAAATTGAAGGATACATGATACATGATGCTTCAATTTTATTACATTTATTTTTATTAAATACTTGCTTACTTTTACCAACACCTGTTGCATGTCTTTAGATAAGCGCGGTTTCACCCTTTTCTTTTTTCTGTTGTTTATTGTTTGGGACTGACATCCCAATTCAGAAACCGCTGCTTCGGCTTAACACACTCCTCCCAGGCGCTCTCTAAGGTCACCTTGGTGGCCTACCCTTTTTTCTTTGTTATACTCTCTATGCCTGCCTCGTGTCTGTTTGTGCATGCTGCTAGAGTGTGGTAATAATACAGTAAGGAGACATCTGGCCTTGTGTGTAATTATACACCGCAGCAGTGGGCAAGACTGGCACCTTATACCACTTTTACACCAGAATACCGGATAGGACCCGGGAAATCGAACACGGGAAATTGCCAGGGCATGCCCTGCCTCAGACCCCATTTACACTGCACTTCAATCCGGGTTATTCCCGGGTAAGGCCCTTTCACACTGAAAACGGATCAGCCCTGTCTTTCCTTGCTGGTGTCATTAAAAATGGACCTTTGGGCTGTTTGAGATGAGGTCACAAGAAAGGGAAAAGGGAGGGGGTGGGTTCTGCTCCCAGCATTGCAGCAAAGATGGCAGACGGAGTAGCTGTGTTGCAGTTTGTGCTGTACTTTTCAGCAATTGAGAGTTTGAAGCAGCTTCTCACCCTGTGCTACTTGCTTCACACTTGGAGTAGGAGAGCACAATTCTTGGCTGAGAGGTCTAGATCTCGACTCCAATATTTGTGCCGAAGGAGAGAGCATGGTAACGCTGCTGCTGCGCTGCTACATGCGCCCTGTGCGGGTCTCCAGCAGATGACATCATCTGCCAGAGCCGCAGAAGCTCCAATCAGCTCTTCGCACCCTCTACCCACCAAATAACCCGGATAATGGCCATTTACACTACCCTGAGCCCCGGATAAGCCCCGTATCCGACCCTGAACATTTGCCGGGTCAGATTCCCGGGGAACAGTACCCGTGTTATTTTTTTTTAAGCCCATTTACACCATGCCCTGCCCCGGACTGGAGCGGCAATATCCCGGGTCCAAACTCTGGTGTAAAAGGGGTATTAGGGGTTATGTTATGGCATCATTAGTTTTTCCCCAAGGCCAGAAGGCTTCAGAATTTCGGAGCGCAGCATAAGCTAGACAGACACATCTCTGCGCTCGATTAACAGGTTACCACGCGCTATGTACTTTTACCCACTTTTCTCAGTTTTGCAGATGATATTATTAATAGCTAGCTGATGTGCCCAGTTTCAACCGGCCAGACGTTTTCAGGGCGGAGTAGGATCTGGAAAAATTTGCGCATATACAGACTAATAGCTGTATTTGATATATGATGTGCCCTGCTCAGGCAACGACAACATAGAGATATGTCACTTATAAAGGTTGTCCTTCTGCTATTAATATATAGATGATAATAATCTATGTTCAGTACCGGTAACAATCCCATGGTGGCTTCACATTTAATTGTCCTGCCCCCATAAGGTATGGATAGGACTTGATACACCTAACCACAGGGCAAGAGACACCTGGCGTGAGTGAGCCGCCAGATCCCGTGCAACTCTGCTAGCGTCCAACATCTTTGCCACCCAGAAATGCATCTTAGTCGCAAAGCGCTGTGACTTGGACTCACTAGGAGACTACGCTGCTTTATTTGATATGCATCACTTGCAGAGCTGTGTGCGGCTGCTGCACTGTAGCACTTTGTATGCAGATTCAGACTCGCTCAGAGATGTACAAGTGCAGCGCATTAAATTAATCCATGCAGTCTCCTGGTGCATCCTAGTTGCAACACGTTTCCTTTTAAGACTTTCTATTTCATTTACTGACCAGCAGAATAGCGATGTCAGGCTGTGTGATGATGATGATGGTGTAAGCGAACGCACAGCTCGTAGGGATGTGTGTCCAGGTTACTATAACAGCCGTATCATTCTCTACCTAGTGCTTATTATGGCACCCATCTCAGGGATGGGATCATTGGCATTGCAGGAACGGGTTGCTCATTAGGAATACATAAGGGAGATTTCACAGCTCAGTGACCTTGTTGCGTAGAACGCCGCACTTGCCGCAGATTAACATAAACGTTTTTCTTGCTCGCAGTCTCCCAATTAACAAAGCAGCTAATGAGTTTAGAAGCTACAAAGCGGAGCCAGGAGGAAGCGCTGTTAGGATCTCAGGAACAGCAGGAAGTTTTACGCTCCAAGTACAACCAGCTGAAAGCGAACATGGAAGGCAGCGTCGCTGCTGAGGAACACGTTGCCGTGGTCAACGACTTAAAAAGGTACAGCACCTCACCCTGTGTAGTAACCAATAGCAACATCATCTACTTCATACTTGTGCGACATAGCTCTGCTACTTGGCTTGGAGTTACAGGTTGGGGATGGGGGGATGGGATGGGACTGGTGCCGGCGAATATGTTGGAGCGTGTCACCAGCAGGTCGGCTTTGCTTTAACATCTGAGACATATAGCTGATGTCCCTAATAATCTGACACTGTGGGGTACATTTACTAAGATGTGAATTCTGCTTCAGAGGGGATGTTACTATGGGCGACCAATCAGATCCTGTCTACTATCTTCTAGTGGGGAACCTTTGGCCCTCCAGCTGTTGTCAAACTACACATCCCAGCATGCTCTGCAACAGTTTTAGTATGGACAAATAGAAAAACTGTAGCAGGGCATGCTGGGATGTGTAGTTCAACAACAGCTGGGGGGCTAAAGGTTCCCCATCCCTGTTCCTAGAGGGTGCTAAATAAATAAGAAGTAGATTCTGATTGGTTGCCCATAGCAGCATCACATGTGAAGTAGAATACACATCTTAGTTACCAGATATACTCGAGTATAAGCCTACTTTTTCAGAACATTTTTTTATGCTGAAAAAGCCCCCCCTTGGCTTATACTTGAGTGAGAGTCCCACTTGAGTCAATAAATTTTCCCAGTTTTTCGTTGTAAAATTAGGATTGGGTCGACTTATACTCGAGTATATACGGTAATTTTCCCCCTATGTGTCCTTCTGACGCATCCCACCCCCAACCACTGTGTGTTCTCCTAACACAGTCTCTCCATCCAGCCCCACTGTGTGCCCTCCTAACACAGCCCCCCCCCAGCCGCTGTGTGTCCTTCTGACTCAGCCCCCCAGCCGCTGTGTGTCCTTCTGACTCAGCCCCCCAGCCACTGTGTGTCCTTCTGACTCAGCCCCCCCAGCCACTGTGTGTCCTTCTGACTCAGCCCCCCCAGCCACTGTGTGTCCTTCTGACTCAGCCCCCCCAGCCACTGTGTGTCCTTCTGATGTAGCCCACGTCCAGCCACTGTGTGTCCTCCTAACACAGCCCCTCCACCCAGCCCCACTGTGTGTCCTTCTGACGCAGCCCCCCCCCAGCCGCTGTGTGTCCTTCTGACTCAGCCCCCCCAGCCACTGTGTGCCCTTCTGACTCAGCCCCCAGCCACTGTGTGCCCATCTGACTCAGCCCCCAGCCACTGTGTGCCTTCTGACTCAGCCCCCCCAGCCGCTGTGTGCCCTTCTGACTCAGCCCCCCCCAGCCACTATGTGTCCCTCTGATGCAACCCCCCCCAGCCACTGTGTGTTCTCCTGATACGCAGCCCCCCCCCCCCAGCCACTGTATGTTCTCCTGACGCAGCCCCCCCAGCCACTCTGTCCATCTGACGCATGCTCCCCCAGCCACTTTGTGCCCATCTGACACAGATGCCCCCGCCCCAGCTACTTTGTGCCCTCCTGATGCTGCCTCCCCAGCTACTGTGTGTTCTTCTGACGGAGACACCCCCCCCCCAGCCATCGTGTGTCCTTCTTGCCACAGGCCCCCACCTCCAGCCACCGTGTGTCCTTCTGGTGTCTCTTTTATAAAACAAACTCACTTCTATCACTTGTACGCACATCTGTCCTCATCTCTTCTGACAGGTGATTAGTGTGATGATTTACATGGCTTCGTGCTCTGATTCCTGTGTAAATGTGAATCCTGTATTGTATCCTCCCTGAATGGGAGACCTCTATGTTTTATTACAGTTCTGATGTTCTTTTCTGGGGTGGCAGCAGTGATGAATGGCATCGCTCAGTGCTCTTTTCCTCTCAGAGCGGCTTTCATAACTCAGGGAGCTAATGTATAAATGACTTGCCCACCTGTAGCGCCAGCGGCCATACAGCAAGAATGCAGGCAACCGGGGGAAAAGGACTGTCAGTGCAGAGGGCGCATACATATACAAAAGTGCTGACTGGGACCGCTGACCGATCATAAATGTGTCCACAGACAGCTTTGCAACTGGATTTGTGTCTCATTGATGTTTTTAGTTGCTAGGCAACCATTGCTCCTTATCAATATATGAGCTGTATAAGGGCTGACTTGCTACATTACCACTGAGCAGTTATCTGTTTCATAGCCTCTCTGGAATTAATAGCCTAGAGGTAGGCAGCAATCTCTGCCGTGCTCCATTTCGAGTTACCCGGCCTGTACTCCTATGTAAGACGCATGGCCAGATTTAATCTCTCCAATAATAATGTCAATCTGAGGCCAACAGAATGTTACTGCCCGTCGGCAGTCCCGATAGCTGGCGCAGAGAGCCGCCTGTCACTGCAGTACCATAGCGGAGTAATATGTCTGCCTCTCTCTCTTTCTCTCTCTTTCTCTCTCTCTCTCTCTCTCTCTCTCTCTCTTCCCATCAAGCAAACATAGCACAGGACTGAACTGCTCGCAGGGTACTGAGCGTTTCTGTTATAGAACACATTTGTGTTTACTGTGCTTATTTCCTACAGCCGGCTTCAGCGCCAGCAGGACGATAGCGAGCGCGAAGTCCGGGATCTGATGGCCAAGATCTCCGCTCTGCAGGCAGAGAAGAAAGCTCTACTCTTTCAGAGGAACGATTTTTCAGAGGACAACAAGGTCCTGGAGGCCGAGGTGGAGAAAGTCAAAAAATCAAACAGGTTGGTGTTGTCCCAGAAAACAAAGTAACAATAAAGTAAGAAGAAGTTGCAAGTAAAACATGTGCAGTAGCCATTAGCAACAAAACATGAGTGTGAAATAAGTTATTCCCAGGGAAGATCATGTAATACTGTGCACAAACCTTGATATACATATCAATGTGATTACTGGTTAATTAATATTTTGGTTCCATTGTGGCCTGCACTGTGTATTTCTCTCCCGTGTGTGTCTACAGATTAGTTATAATCCACAATAGAGTGACCTGGGAGATTCCCCTATAAGAGCTGTAAAAAGCAGTAGCCGGGACTTGAACTCTAGCTTAGCCATTATGGCTCAGGAATAAATCCAGTGCTATGAGACCTAGTCTGCACAACTGCCTGGTTGCCAGGAGACTGATTGGAGGTGATTCTAAAAAGGTGAGTCACAAAGATGACCAAGGAAGCACACAGAGTGTTTTTGGCGCACACTTGAAAAATAATGGATATGTGCGTTAAGTAAAAATGTACTTTTATTATCATCCGCTAAAATAACCATTATTCGTATTTATGGCATATTCGTATTTGTGTTTACAAATACGAATGTATACGCCATTCGGAAATACGAATAGGAATCACCATTCAAAAGAAAGGTGATTTCTAATTTACTAAGCGGTCGTATTAAAATACGCCCGCTAATTATCGACAAACTGCTGGTAATTGCCGGCCAAATACGCCAGAAAAATAGACTTCATTTTCCTGGCGTGTTTGGCAGAAGCCTGCACGGATCAGTCAGATCCGTGCAGGCTTCAGTGTAAAAAAAAAAAAAAAAGGGTTAAAAAATAAATAAATAAATAATAAAAACAGTGTGGGGTCCCCCCCACGTCCGTATCCAGCACCAGGCTCAAAGAGCTGGGGCTGGTTTTAAAAAATCAGGAAACGGGGCCTACCTGGGGCTCAAGAAAGGTAAGTATCAAAATGTGTGGGCTTTGGATGTATTAAAGTTTTATTTTTCATGTGTGCTTTTTTAACTATTTCTATTACTGTGGAACTACAAGTTCCAGCGGGCCCTTTAATGCCCCTCATGCTTGGACTTGTGGTTCTCCAAGTCCCAGCATGCCGGGGAGGCTTGCTGGGACTCATAGTTCCACAGTATTAGACAATAGTTTATAATTCTATTTTTTACACCTTTAATCAGCCCGGTACCCACAGCCCAGGGGTACCGGGGACAGCACCAGGCTTCAGCCTGGGCAGGTAAGTTCTGGAGGGAGGGGACCCCTTCGTTGGGGTGGTCCCCACTCCCCCAGGACCCCTGCCCAGGCTGACTGGTCGGTAGGATGAATGCTTTGGCCGGGGGGGACTTGTATAAAAAGTCTCCCCCGGCTGTGGCTTTACCCTGCTGGCTGGTTTGGCCTGGGGATGGTTCTTAAATTACAGGAGACCCGTATTAATTTTGTCCCCCGTATTTTGGGAACCAGACCCGGCCCTGGAGCTGGTTTTAAAAAATCAGCCCAATCTAATTTTTTCCCTGATTTTTTAAAACCAGCCCCGGCTCTCTGAGCCTGGTTCTGGTTACGACCGTAGGGGGGGGGGGGGGGGGCTGTTTTATTTATTTATTTATTTTTCTCTATTTTTTACACACTGAAGCCTGCACTGATCTGATTGATCTGTGCAGACTGCCAATACTTTGCATACTGCTAAAACAGTCGTATGCATTCGTATTCATTCGTATTAAGAATACGAATATGAAAAATCGTATTCTTAGTAAATTCCCCCCTCTGTGTTCTTCCTTGGTCATCTGTGTGTCTTACCTTTTTGGTTATAGCGCTGAACCTCTTTGAGAGCACCACTCACTAATCGCTGAAACATTAGAAAACTTTCTGCACGACTCCTGTTTCTCTGCCGCATCCTCAAGTGAGTCCCTTCTCATTACTGGCAGATGGCAGGTCACCAGTGTGTAGCTGGCAGCAGGGTGCATGCACATGTATGATGTCCCGCACGCCTGTACTTGACAGACACCGTAGACATTATATTATAGATAAAAGAGCATTATGTTGCACGATTCTAAGAATTGTTCCACAGGAGAAAAACTGTATATTTGGAAGATCAACTGCACTGAAATTACTGTACTTTTTTTCCCCTATAGTCCTCCTATAGTCTAATCTGCATTGTTTACCTATGACCTCCCTGATGTTCTTAATTGCTGGGCTGGCCAAACTGGTCCCCGAGATCTACCAACAGTCCACGTTCCCAGAACACCTAGCTGGTGCACAGGTGCAGTCATTATTACTAACTGTCACATTTCCCAGACCACCAGCTGGTGCACAGGTGAAGTAATTACTGTCACATTTCCCAGACCACCTAGCTGGTGCACAGGTGCAGTCATTACTAACTGTCCCATTACCAGACTACCTAGCTGGTGCACAGGTGCAGTCATCACTAACTGTCACGTGTCCAAGACCACCTAGCTGGTGCACAGGTGCAGTCATTGCTAACTCACATTTCCCAGCCCACAAGCTGGTGCACAGGTATAGTCATTACTAACTGTCACATTTCCAAGACCACCAGCTAGTGCACAGGTGCAGTCATTACTAACTGTCACATTTCCAAGACCACCTAGCTGGTGCACAGGTGCAGTCATTACAAACTGTCACATTTTTAAACATGTGGTGCATTCATTCCTAACCGACACTTCTACAGATCCATGGGTGTCCTGGAAAACATGGATTGTGGGTAGATCTCGAGGACCGATTTGGCCACCCCTGACTTAGGGTATTCCACAGCTATCCTTTAATGCACCTTCATAGTCCATATTACAATTTCAAATCTAATAATGTGCACACTCAGCATTTTATATGCAACTTTCTTTCAGCATCAATTGCAATATGTAATTAAGAGTCTGACAAATGAATAATGCAATAGCGTGAGCATGGCATGCATCCCAAAGCTGGCATTACTGAGTATTGCTGCCACAGACTTAATGGCTGTGCTTTTGTGTTCCAGGAAGTTGCAGAGGAGGATCGGCCAGCTCAAGCAGCACTTGGAGGATGCAATGGAGAAGGAGGTGTCGGCTCACCAGTACCTGGCCAATCTGATAACCCTCTCGGAGAGCATTGCGGGGGAACGGGACCAACTCATTCACATGGTGAGTGACAGGCGTTCAGCCTCCTCTCTGCAGCCAGTACTGGCGTTGTGCCGTATCATTTCCAATGGTGCTAATACAATTATCTGCAGATAAGTGGTGCAGGTATGTACATGCACCAAAGAGCTTACTGATACTAGACTACACATTGGTATTAATATACCACAGCCTACGTATTACTAAGCTGAATTGTCTACAAGGAATAGGCTCAATTCAGGAGTGGGCTCAATTCAGTAAGTATGGGCTCAATTCAGAGTTGATCGCTGTTGTGCAAATTCGCAATCCTATAGATTTATCAAAAGACTGTGCATGTGTATGGATCGTCCTGCGCGAGCCCAAATAGCGTATAGATCGAATCGCAATCCCCTCGCAAGTTGACTGACAGGAAGCCGGCGTTTGGGGAGGTGACCGGCCCAAGTGTCAGGAGAAATACAGGTGGGCCCAGGAGTATCCAGGGAGGATCTGTGACATCAGCGCAGCACTCAATCAGGTGGAAGGTTCAGAGTTATTTATATTTGCTAAGACTGGGAAATTCATTCCATGGTGAGTGAATCGCGTATGGATTTGCAGATGAATAGCTAGGACTTTGCAATTCACTCCCAGATTTTGGGAATGTGGCCAAATGTCTATTTACTATGGTCAGTTGTGTGTGTGTGTGTGTGTGTGTGATAGCACCCCAATTCGGTTTCTTTGTGGACCCGGAAGACGTGGCTGTTACAGGCCGTGTCCTTGATACATTGCAGAACAGAACCAGTGTGTTGTGGTGTTACTCCCTGCCCTGAGCAGCAGCAATCTATTCTGATGTGTTCTGATGTCTCCGCTTCATAGCTATTTTAAGGTTACCTAGAAGCTAAAACATTCTCCCGGGGGAAATCTTAACAAGCGGCGGCGGCCAATCCAGCGCTCATAAGTATTTCCTATTGTACAGTAATGGCCATCTGTAATCTGTACTGTGAAATAAATCACTGAGTGTAAATATATATACCATCAATAATTAAATCCAGGATTCTTAGGTTCCAACCTGTTCTTATCCTTCCCCATTGCACATTTCCTTTTATGTTTTATTTCTCACATAAAATGACATAATCTGGGTGTTCGTTTCATAGGTAACATCGATGGTGTGAAATCATCTGCAATAGAACCATCAACGGTTTCACCCAACAATGGTAACCCCTGCTTTATTATTCAGAAGGCTGTGGACCAATGAGAGCATGGGGGCAGCACTTCATGGGAGTGTTGGGGGCGGAGCTGAGTGCCATGTCCCAGCAATTTGTAAAAAATAATCTATACAGTATATGTATATTTGTTGCTTGTGCATGATTGATGGTGGGAAACCATCTGGTTCTCCCCCATCGATGGCAAAAGTATTCAACATTGGTCATAGATTATTGATTTTGAATCATCCATAGTGGATGGCCAACACTACGCAGCACTGCCATACGTGTGCCTGATGGTTCCCCTGCGTATGTGCCCAGAATGAACTGCTTGTGAGACCGGCAGGACTTTGTATGGACGTAGTGCCTCACTCACGGGCTGACCCAAAGAGAACAAAGAAGTGCTTGTTTCTCCAATACAGAGGTGGGGAGTCCTTGTTTCCATCCCTCAGAATATTTCTGCTGTCGGCGTATAAGACAGTGATATCGATATGTGCTGCTGCGGGAATCGCTGCTGATCTCATTCATTTGTCCTGTGCATAAGACGCTGCTGAATGTTCCTCTGGAGAGTTTGTAGCTGTTACCTTCAGGATCTCTAATGGATAAAGCTAAAGAGAAACACATCATACTCATTACCTGGGGCCTATGAGCGGCATGTCACACCATCTCTCTTCATCTTCTCCAAGTCTATGTCCTTAATCACTACTGAGTATGGGTCATAGTGTCAACACTATGAAGGTCGACGAGGCTGAGTTCGACACATGAAATAGTTTGCTGTAGCTAAGGTCAAAAGGTCGACACAAGCATTAGGTCGACTATGGAAAGTTTGACAGTCAAAAGGTCGACATGAGTTTTTCAGAGGATTTTGTTGTCACAAATTTCGACGTAAATCGACCTGGACAGAGTGGCGGTATTTCGTCCCCTTGCATGGCTCACTGCACTCGGCACACTTTTATATTCTCCCTCTACACCCCAGTGGATGGTAGGTAATGAAATACTGCCTGTCGGCACATGTCGGCACATGTCGGCTCGAAAAAACGATTAAACTTTTGACTGTGAACCTAATGCTTTTGTCGGCATTCCGACCCTGTCGGCCTTAGGCATGTCAACCTATTTGATGTGCCGACCTAAGCCCTGTCGACATTTGGTGGTCAACTTCATGTATGTCAACCTTCATAGTGTCAACCTAGCCGCCGTTTCCTTCTGGTTGTAGCTGTTAAGGCCTGGAAATCCCTTGTCCGGTTCCTTTTGTACATTGTTTCTGGATTTGCTTTTCTAAATCCTTTTAGAACAAACACGCACACGCACACACACACGCACACACACACACCGCTCAGCATGAATAAAATCAATCGGTGTCTAAATCTGTCCCCCGTACCCTGTAGTTCCATTAACCGTTCATTGACACCATCTCCATTCTGTTCCGCTCTCCCGGGTGTATCGCCTGGGTGTTATCACCGTTCACATTCACAAAATGATTCCCATTTTTCTCTGAGACGTTACAAGGACGCCCCTCTCCTTTGTCCGTAAAACAGTAATTGCCGCCCTAATTCTGTCCTTTCTTGATGACTGTAATTTTCCTGTTTCCCCGTCTCTCATCTTCTCTGCTATCCGTCTGCGATGTTCTCAGGCTGCTGCAATATAAAGAAAAGCGCAGAACACAAATTATTTGGGCTGACCTAATGAAATCGTCAGCACTTGACAGGTTCGGTGAATCGCTGTATTTGTTTTCGGGGAGTAAATGTATTCTTAGAACATTTTAAGACTCCAACATAGTGTACACAGAGGCATACATGGTAAATCTAGAAAACATTTCATAGTAACAGGGTATCAGAGCCTTGGTACAGTACGCAATGACCTACACTAGAATTAAGTCCATAGTACAGTAAATAGGAGTCCCGGGTGGGTATCCATTCTACACTTGGTGATCCCAATGTATGGACAAGCAGACGGAGACAAGGGTGCAGAACACTAGGTAACATGGACTGTGGAAGAACATGGGGAGGAGGGCCCTGTCTGTAAGAGCGTACATTGTAAGAGGAAGGGATGAACCGTTGAAAGGTGGGGGGAGAGCAGTTTAGGAGAAGCGACATCTATGGGATTGCTCAGCAGGATACTGAAGTCACCCAGCATAAGAGAGTAAAGTTGGAAGGAGATGAGAGAAGTTAGGCGTAAAAGTTATCTAAAAAGTGATGGGAGAAACCAGACGTGCTGTTGAGTGGGACAGAAGATGAATGGGGCGGAAGAGGTTATAGAGCGTATCTCAAAAGAGGTAGGGCCAGTGAGTGTGTGCAATGTAAAACAGTGCAAAGAAAGTTAGGGGCCAGGTAAGTCTTAAAACTACTAGGTGGGAGGGTCCAATAGTATACAAATGGGTTGTGACCAGATGGGTGATACACTGATTGGCAATGATGCTGTAAAGCCCGCCACACACCCACTGCCACAATATCAGAGAATTGACCCAGGGTTGTCCCTAACACAACTGCAGTCCTATTGATTGAATCAGAATCCTCTGTATGGTCATTGGCTGTTCTCGTAGATCCATTCTTTATCCTGTACGAGTGATCACCTTTGGACCATAGAACCAGCCGCTCTTCTCGAGACCTTGTTCAATCAGGTTGCCCATGACTTTGGCCAAGCGCGCACTGAGCAAACCTGATGAATACAGATACTTTGTAACCTTTTTATAAAATGTTCTATCGGTGTCATTAGCTTCCCGACAAAGATGTTCCTCATTGAAATATTAGTTAATTATTTACTTTGTCTGACTTTTCTATCCGTGGCATTGATGCTGGAACATCAAAGCACTTCTGACTCTTATAACCACTGAGATCTATGGGTTATGCGTCAGACGTCCTTCACTGGATATCCTGCTGATGCTCATTATGGCAGCTTCTCTGATCATAGCAATATAAGAAATGTTCTAATTCTTTCTAAGTAACCGGGGGGAAATAATTATGGATACTTTCCTGAAACAAATTATATAATGGAAAGTCTCGCTAGGTCTCCTATCATAATTCCTCTGTGTATACCCAGTTTTGAACTGTGCAGGGATGAAAGCACGGATTGGGTGAGGAGAGGAGTTCTCTGGTCTTGTAGGATGCAGGAAACCACAGACTGAGGGCAGTATTCAATGAGAAAAATTTGCCGTGTTTTATGGCGAGTTTGTGCTATTTTCGCGTTGGAAAGAGCATTTTGCTCTCCAAAAGTGAACCATCTTATTCAATGTGATATTTTCGCCGTCTTTTTAAGTGATTTTCGCCGTGTCTCTCCGTGTAGCAATTCTCCATCTTTTCATGGAGAACTGGAATGTGAACTTTCCAGGTCCCCCGCTGGCTATAGGGGGGGGGGGGGGGCAGCTTTTGCTGCCTGGGTCCCGGGGAGCCCTCCTCCCCTCCACATATGTTCTGGGGCAGCCAGGGAGACTTTAATCTCACTGGCTGCCACCGTCCCCCGGCTCCCTGCCAGCTCCCTGCCGCGGACGCTCGTCCGCTGCAGGGGTTAAGACTCGCCGGTAGTGGCGGCGAGTCTTAACCACATTGAAAAGTGGGAGCAGGAGTGGCAGCGAGCCCTCCGGAACAGGGCGAGTGCATGGCGAGAGAAAAAATCTCTCGCCATGCACGGAGAATTTTTCTCATTGAATACTGCCCTGAGAGTTATATAGTGTGAGGAGCAGGGTCCCCAGCAGCACAGAATATATCAGGAAATAAGTGATGTGTCAGTGAGGACAGGGCTGCATGTAAAAGGGGCAGATACATGATATGAGGATTGGAATGGGGCAGCAGGAAGCCACAGACTGAGGGTTATATAATGGGAGGAGCAGGGTTCCCAGCACAAAGTATATCAGGAGATGAGTGATGTGTCAGTAAGCACAGGGCTGCATGTGATGGGGCAGTGACATGATTTGAGGAGGGGAATGGAGGTAGCAGGAAGCCATAGACTGAGGTTTATATAGTGGGAGGAGCAGGGTCCCCAGCAGCACAAAGTATATCAGGAGACGAAGGATGTGTCAGTGAGGACCAGGCTGCATGTGGCAGGGGCAGTGACATGATGTGAGGAGGGGAATGGAGGCAGCAGGAAGCCACAGACTGAGATTTATATAGTGGGAGGAGCAGGGTCCCCAGCAGCACAAAGTATATCAGGAGACGAAGGATGTGTCAGAGTAAACCAGGCTGCATGTGACAGGGGCAGTGACATGATGTGAGGAGGGGAATGGAGGCAGCAGGAAGCCACAGGCTGAGATTTATATAGTGAGAGGAGCAGGGTCCCCAGCAGCACACAGTATATCAGGAGATGAAGGATGTGTCAGTGAGGGCAGGGCTGCATGTGACAGGGGGCAGTGACATGATGTGAGGAGGGAAATGGAGGCAGCAGTTAGCCACAGACTGAGAGTTCTATAGTGAGAGGAGCAGGGTCCCCAGCAGCACACAGTATATCAGGAGATGAAGGATGTGTCAGTGAGGACAGGACTGCATGTGACAGGGGCAGTGACATAATGTGAGGAGGGGAATGGAGGCAGCAGGAAGCCACAGCCTGAGAGTTCTATAGTGGGAGCAGAAGGGTGCAGTTATGATGTGAGGCGGCCAGCGGTGGTTCGTGGATAAGCCAATGAGTGTCATGTAGTGATTGGAGCATGGTCTCTGGCCTTCGTATCATGTGGATGTTATGCTACCCATACACTTGTGAGATATTGCATGCAATCGTTTGATTTCGACCACAACTGTTCGATAAATCAAATGATTGTATGCATATTTTAGGGACCATATGATGAGATACGCGGGCCCGCAGTGAAATCTCTAGTCCGTAGATAGTATGTGCGTCACATAATATATATCGAATTGAGTGATCGCATGTAGTTTTTAACCACGGGCGATCGCTCGAATGCAATCCACAGGTGAGGGTCGGAGAGAAAGTTTTCAGCGTTGTCTGTTCGGGAAGAGGGGGCCAGAGGGAGCGCTGGCTGAGTCCATTGAAAGTAGCGTAGCGGTATGCAGTAGCACTAGTGGGCACTTCGATGTCGCATCGAATCTGATCCCATAAGTGTATGGGAAGCATAAGAAGTTTGTGGTGTCAAACACTCTCCTGTATGAAATAAAGTTAGTTTAATTTGATTAGTCTACATAAGACTCGGCCTGGTTCAATAGGGTGTGGGGGATTTGGAGCAAGGACTTAGGGGGTTATTCTGGTTGATTCGCAAGGCTGAAGCCCCCGTGCGAACGAAGGGGCCGAAGCGAACGGAGCAGAATAAGGTCCTTATTAAAGCATTGAATGTTTATGTGGTATTATTCTATCCTATCATATCATTGTAGATAATAATGAAACCATTTTCTGTAGCAGCGTATATACGGCGTGTAGAGAAAAATTTATTTAGAACTGGCCCTGGGGGACAGAGCTGGGGGGCGCTCACCTAGAGTGCAATTTCCTGCAGCTGCTTGGTGGTAGGGATAGTTAGTCCCGTAGAAAAAGAAATGCAAGTAAACAAGTGTAGCAGCGCACAGCTTTGAAAGTAAAATGAAAAATGATTACAGATTGGATGATCTTAAATAAATAGATTTATTAACAATTAATTATAGGTTAAAAATTACATATATCATAAAAGAATTTGATTAAACATACATGAACACCCCAAGATAGTGTATTGGGCACCGGAGAGTCTGTTCCTAATATACCTCTGGGATAAAGTATTGGAAAAGATAATTACCACCCTTTTAGAGGGTACAGAAGTCCTCCAACAGTCCTTACTCGGTCCAAGATGGCACAAATCACCGATGGCTGTGAGGGGGTAAGTGAGTTCAGTCCACGGGTCCGTGGATGCAAAGATGGTTTAGCAGATGACAACTGCAATGGATGTAATGCATTGCAAAAGGTCCTTCAAATTTATTGGAAGGGACCCAGAGGTTGGTTCAGACTTCTATCCGGTATGGGTCAGTAAATGGGGTTATCCAAACAGCTACCTGACGCGTTTCGCCACTCCAGGTGGCTTTATCAAAGGCGTGTATACGGTTCTAGTTTGAGCTGGATATTTTTCCCTTTCAGGCCAAAGGACTGGAAGCAGAACGGCATGGAGCCTTGGCTAAGATGGTGGAGGGAAGTGTGCGTTTGGGAAGACTGGAAGAGACGGTGAAGGTAACGAGAGTTTAATCCTTTTGTGTAACAAGCAGGTACTGGAGGTTAATTGGTGGTCATACGTCCGATTATGGTTTTTATATGGAATATGGAGTTCTTCTTTCTCCATATTTAGGATAATGTGCCACCGCTTTCTGCCATTCTTAGACACGTCTATTTGGGATTGAAGCATTGGAAATGCCTGGGAAATTATTAATGGTCTCGTTGTTTTCTAGACCACCTGTAGATCGGTGGAATGCGTCAGTTCGGAATGAGTGCAGAACATCTTTTATAAAGTCACCGTAATGACTACACCTGTGCACCTGGAAAATGGTCAGAGTGGTGGCCAGCCCAGTCTCCGTGAACCCCTGTTTTGTTTTTTACATAATTTTCTCTTATAGCTTTACATTTTCATGCTGTCTTCTGGGTAATAGTGATATCGGGAACACCCTGTGTACTGGAAGGAGCAGGCTAACCATCTTATCCGATATCATGCCGTGGGAGGCCTGGCTGCTTCCAGCTCATTGGCTCTGGCTGATCACATGCTGCTAATTGTTACCTGCGCTCTGTTGTAATGTCTCTGTTACTGTTATGTTTAGTTCTGTGTATCCTGTATTGTTGTATGTAATTATAATATAATAATATTGGGTTGACAAGATGATCAGAATATACCAGAAACTACTCTATACTGTATAATGAATAATGCTTACTATCCGTGTTAATGGGGTGATACGGCATAAAACATAACATTGTTGGTAAGCTAATTACTATACAGAATCATATTCCTTTCATTCAGAGTGTAGTCTATGGGTGAGATTTAATAGGATGAGAGATTCAGAAAGTGAGAGATTTGGGAAGAAATCTCCAGTTTTTTTAAAGCGGCAGTCATTTACACTGCAAAATCAAACTGGTTTTGCAGTGTAAATGATTGCCGCTTTAAAAAAACTGGAGATTTCTTCCCAAATCTCTCACTTTCTGAATCTCTCATCCTATTAAATCTCACCCTATATCTTTGATCTAAAACTGATTTTGTGTGTTCTACATGTAAATGGGGCTGAAGGTGTAAACCATCTATTCCAGTTACTCCATTTCCGCCCAGTGCTGCAGCGTTGCATTGTTTCTTAATGGTAACATTTGTAAAAGACGTGACCTTGGTTATAAGGCCTTAGGTAGCCTGCAGGTGGCAGTGGTGCTATAACTGTCTATAAATAATAATAGGGCAGCACGGATGGTATAATGGTTAGCATCACTGCCTCACAGCACTGAAGTCATGGGTTTGATTCCCACCATGGCTCTAACTGTGTGGAGTTTGTATATTCTCCCCGTACTTGCGTGGGTTTCCTCTGGGTACTCTGGTTTCCTACCACAATCCAAAAATATACTGGTAGGCTAATTGGTACTTATGTATTATCTGGGCTCCCATGTTAAATGCACCCCATTTTTTCATACCCCTACTATCCAACTACGCATGGAGTTGATTTTATATAGTGTGGCGAGCGCAGCGAGCCACCGTGCCCGAAGCGTGGCGAGCGGACGCGGTCTCATAAGAAAAACGGGAGCCCAGATATTACATAAGTACCGGCTAATTCCCCCAACCCAGTTAACCCTAGAATGTCTGTGTGTGCGTGTACATGTGGTAGGGAATATAGATTGTAAGCTCCACTGGGGCAGGGACTGAATGTTCATATATTCTCTGTACAGCGCTGCGGAATAAGTGTTCGCTATATAAATAACTGGTAATAAATAAATATTATCTACTAACGGTGCAGAAGGGAACTGTAATTAGTCTATTGCAGGGGTAGCCAACCCTGGTCCTCGAGAGCTACCAACAGTGCATGTTTTGCAGGTCTCCTCACAGAATCACAAGTGAGCTAATTAGCTCCATCTGTGTATCTTTTAAAATGTGTCAGTGATTAATGAGTGCAGCTGTGCAGCAGCTAGGTTGTCTGGAAAATGTGAACTGTTGGTAGCTCTCGAGGGCTAGGGTTGGCTACCACTGGTCTATTGGGATCTGGTTTTTCACTTTAAATAACCCATTAGACTGAAAAATGCGCAACCAAAACAAAAACGTTGAATCCGTGTAGGCTGCTGAGTATTTCTATAATCCACTTACTCATGTTGCTTCCAGCAAAACAGCCTGTTCTGCCGCATCGCGTCCTCCCAGAATAATAAGCTGATAGTGACATTAATGAAGAGAGAGGAAAATAGCTGGATTGCGTCACACTCCCATAGTGCAGCACCCACGCAGTGACTGCCGCTCGGAGAGTTCCAAATTGTACAGTGACTTACCCAACCTGACTCTGACCGATGCTGGACTAATGAGATACATTGTACAGTGACTCACCCAACCGGACTCTGATTGGTGCTGGACTAATGGGACACATTGTACAGTGACTCACTCACCCAGACTCTGATCGGTGCTGGACACATTGTACAGTGACTCACCCAACAGTGACTCGCCCAACTGGACTCTGATCGGTGCTGGACACATTGTACAGTGACTCACCCAACTGGACTCTGATCAGTGATGGGCTAACAGGACACATTGTACAGTGACTCACCCAACCGGACTCTGATCGGTGCTGGACAAATTGTATAGTGACTCACCCAACCGGACTCTGATTGGTGCTGGACTAACGGAACACATTGTATAGTGATTCACCCAACCCTACTCTGACTGGGGCTGGACTAATGAGACGCTTTGTACAGTGGCTCACCCAACCCTACTCTGATCGGTGCTGGACTAACGGAACACATTGTATATTGACTCACCAAACCCTACTCTGACCGGGGCTGGACTAATGGGACACTTTGTACAGTGGCTCACCCAACCCTACTCTGATCGGTGCTGGACTAACGGAACACATTGTACAGTGACTCACCCAACCTGACTCTGATCAGTGCTGGATTAATGGGAGACATTGTACAGTGACTCATCCAACCGGACTTTGATCGGTGCTGGATTAATAGGACACATTGTACAGTGACTCACCCAACCCGACTCTGATCGGTGCTGGACAAATTGTACAATGACTCACCCAACCGGACTCTGATCGGTTGTGGACACATTGTATAGTGACTCACCCAACCGGACTCTGATTGGTGCTGGACTAACGGAACACATTGTATAGTGACTCACCCAACCCTACTCTGACTGGGGCTGGACTAATGAGACGCTTTGTACAGTGGCTCACCCAACCCTACTCTGATCGGTGCTGGACTAACGGAACACATTGTACAGTGACTCATCCAACCTGACTCTGATCGGTGCTGGACTAATGGGAGGCATTGTACAGTGACTCACCCAACCAGACTCTGATCGGTGCTGGACTAATGGGAGACAGATTGCACAGATCTTTGGGTGAACTCCTACAGAGATGTTTGTGTTGTGAATCGTGGCCTCACAGTTACTATATCTCATACGTGAAAACTGTCAGGTTCTTTTGACAATTCAGACACTAATAGGCTGTGTCAGGGAGCCTATAATACGTCTATGTCGACACAGACACCCAAAAACCTTAAAAATTCTGGTTGACCTTTTCCCATGTCGACCACCTTCATGTGTCCACCTTTATGCTTGTCAATCCTAATGATTTGCATCTCAGTCCAAACTAAGCTCTGCACACAGAACTGCTCCAGCGCTATAATGGGCTGAACATACTTACCGATTCCTCGGTACCCTGAAAAGGAAAATGGACACATGTCTAAAACCCTTTAGAGCACATTTTCTGGCTCAGCTTCCAAAGTGGCTGCGACCCAGGAGCTGTGCATGCCAGGGGACTCGGACGATGAGTCATGTAGAGTAGAAACATTGCAGCAGGCCGCAGACGCTTGTCTTGGATGTGATCGCTTTGCCCTCTACAGAGGACTTTACAAAGTAAGATGCATCAACCTACTGATGCATATAAAGAGGACAATCCCCTACAGATGCGTCCTTCTTCATGTAGCCTCTCTGCGTAATGAGTCACGGCACACAGGGCGCAGGAGAGCCGCCAGCGGCAAGCATCCTTTATTTTTTCCCCTGAAAATTTGGCATCTTTGCACCACTATGCACAGGACTGCCACAAGACCCGGGACTGGCAAATAGGCATGATCGCCCATCTGCTTGCTGGGTCCTTCTCCTTGCATGCAGCATGCCATTTAGGGGTGGCCATCGACCATTGATGATTTGAAATCATCGATGGTTTATGGGCGATGTCTAATAACTTTTGCCATCGATGGTGAGAACCAGGTGGTTTCCCTACATCGATGGCACAATAGAAACAATGTTTATTTTTTTTAATTATTTTTCAAGGTGCCGGGCCACAAAGCATAGCTCCACCCCCGACAGCCCAGAAGCCCCACCCCCACATTCTGATTGGCATATGGGTCAGTGAGAGAGAATAGATTACCATTGATAGCAGAATCGTATACTGCATCGATGGTGACTACACTGATGGCCATCCCTAATGCCATTTACCAGCCGAACTCCTCCCGTCCTGAGCAGCTGCAGGCATTGTTTAGTTTAGTCTGTTCCAGACAGTAAGGGCTGCTGGGACATGTAGTCTTTTAAAGAGTTTTTGGCTGCATGGGGCCTTATTGCAGGAGCGCAGCTATTTCATCTGTAATCATGTAAATGGTGTAAGACAGGGCTATTGTAAGCTCTTACGAGCAGGGCCCTCTCCCCTCATGTGCTGACTATGCGGAATGTGTATTTTGTGTATGATTTGTAGCTGTGTCTGTATATAAAATGTAAATGTTACATTATTTAACCAGGAGAGCATGCAATTAAGATTGCATAGTAAGTGCGACTAGATGGGCTGTTTTATATGACTGCAGCAGTGACATCTGTGTAATAACCAGAGGCTGCAATCTCAGAATGACATATATCAGTGCACTAAAGCTCCGTACACACGGTGCAATATATTGCTCAGTGTCTCGTTTTCATCAGTGACCAGAGATGGTTGCTGTTGAAAATGAGACAGTCGGTGGAAGAGGCAGAGAAATGCCTGACTGCCAGGGGAAGTCCTGATCACAGGAGCATGCGACCATCCCAGGGCTGGTCGCCGGAGTGCGCTCCCGATGACCTTCATCCTGTACACACGGGGATATGGTCGCTTAGCGCTAAAATCGCACTGTGTGTATGGGCTTTAAGTCATGTCGCCCAGGGTGATCGTACGGCTTCTATCTGTTGTTTGATGTTCCAAGGTATACTATAGAGGAAATAAAATGCTACTTTGTAGCGGGCACATAACAGGCTAAATGGATTATATATCCGTTGCAGCAGAGACCAACGTAATACCATAATGAAATGTACATATGTTACTGAAGTGGTATATTCTGATTGGGGATAGATACAGTACGATATCCCAGAGGTCAAAAGGCCGACCGCAGCATCTCGATACAGAGGGGGAAATTTACTAAGACGGGAGTTCTATGTCACTCAAGATGTTGCTAGGCAACCAATCAGAACCTACTTCTTATTTATTTATCACCTTCTCGAAGATAGTATCTGATTAGTTGCCCATAGCAACATCCCTTCTGAAATAGAGCTCACATCTCAGTCAATTTCTTCCAGAGAATCTAAAAAAGGGTCTCTGTCTGCCCCCTAATCCTCTCCCCCTACTGTATACCTAAGTCTGGAGGAATCATGTGCTTAGTCCATCTGTACATGTTTATAGAAGCGATCCCTCAGTATGGATGGTGTGATCATCAGATATACCATATTATCATGTTACAGCATAGATTAGACCATTGCTGTAGCAGATGCTGAGCCAGGAGAGAGCCACAGCCAAGGCCGTTCCCAGCTACAGGACAGCAGAGGACCACATCCTGACTACCTGGGGGTACAGCCATATCTTCTGGGTCCTCTGATCCAGCAACATTCCTGGCGCTCCTACTCCCGGGTATGGGTCATTGAGTCCACCCATATTAGGTCAACGTGCCGACCACCGAATGTAGACATGGCTTAGGTTGACACATAAAATAGGTTAACATGGCTAAGGTCAAGAGGGTTGAAAGGTTGGCAAAAGCATTAGGTCGACATGAGTTTTTCACTTTTTCTTTGTCCCGAGTGTCAACATAGTCGACACCATGCTGTAGTGGATGGTAGGGTATGAAATACCACCTGTCGGCACATGTTGGCTAAAAAAACCCTCATGTCAACCTTTTGACTGTCGAACTTCCCATTATCGACCTAATGCTTGTGTCGACCATCCAACCATGTTGACCTTAGCCATGTCGACCTATTTCAGGTGTCGGCCTAAGCCCTGTCGGCCTTCAGTGGTCGACGCAATGCATGTTGACCTAGTGACCATATCCCCTACTCCCTAACACTGGTGCCCAGGGGCGGGCTGGGCCGGGGGTAGGGTGCCATGTGCCCCCCGGGCCGCTTAGCCAGTCACTGGCTGCGGGCCGCGCTGGATCACCACCCACCTCCTCCAGGCAGCCCTTCTGCGCTGGCCGCGGCTTCCAGAACACGGCCGCGGCTACAGGAAAATGGCCGCCGGCCTCCTGCACTATGTCCTCAGTGCAGGAGGCCGGCGGCCATTTTCCTGTAGCCGCGGCCGTGTTCTGGAAGCCATGGCCAGCACAGGAGGGCTTCCTGGAGGAGGTGGACGGTGATCCAGCGCGGCCCGCAGCCAGTGACTGGCTAAGCGGCCTAGAGGAGCAGGAGGGCTGTCGGACCCCCCCCCGCCCAGCAGCAGCAGCAGATGGAGATAGGAACAATGGTGAGTTGCTGGTGGGAAATTCTGGCACTGTGGGGCATATGCGTTTCTGGCACTGTGGGGGCATTTCTGGCACTGTGGGGGCATATGTGTATTTGGCACTGTGGGGGCATATGTGTCTCTGGCACTGTGGGGGAATATCTGGCACTGTGGGGGGCATATGTGTATTTGTCACTGTGGGGGAATATCTGGCACTGTGGGGGGCATATGTGTATTTGTCACTGTGGGGGCATATCTGGCACTGTGGGGGCATATGTGTATCTGGCACTGTGGGGGGAATATCTGGCACTGTGGGGGCATATGTGTCTCTGGCACTGTGGGGGCATATCTGGCACTGTGGGGGCATATGTGTATTTGGCACTGTGGCGGAATATCTGGCACTGTGGGGGCAAATATGGCACTGTGGACATCACATTGTGCGGTGTAATGGGCATCATGGTATGGGGCGTAATGGGCATTACGGTGTGGGGCATAATGTGTAATTAGCATCACAATGTGCAATCTGCAGGTACACAATACAATCAAGGTACAGGGCACGTCCCCTTATGATAGGCCACACGCCAAACATTCAGTCTTTCAGAGAGATGGGGGGTATGGGCCAGTGCTCTGGACTTGCCCCCTAGGCTAAAAGTTGCCAGCCAGCCCCTGCTGGTGCCTGTCTTCTGCAGAACGGCCACACTTACTGACATTCATTATTGAGGTGTCTGCGTCCCTGTTATTTCTTTCCTGCCAGTAAGCCTGCAGCTCAGTGTTATGTCACCTACGGGGCTGACTAGAACACACTTCTCTAACCCTCCGTCACCTATAGACACACGCTTCAGTATTATTAATGTAGCTGTCCTCCTCAGTGTCAGGGAATGCACGTTCCTAACCTCATTACATTATGTACCCAGCTCAACTTACAATGTCTATCAGCGGTAAATGGAAACATTGTAACGGTTCAAGATTAGACTGCAAAGGAAATGTCCCAATATTATGAAAATTGCAACAAAAGATGATAATGGCAGAGCGGGACGATGAAAATGGAAACTCATTACAGGCTCTTTTTAGTCTAGACTGGATCAAAGGGAAATGGATATTTTATAATTTTATAAACATAAGCTAATTCTTTGGAGCAGCATTCAGAGATGTTCTCTATTGACGATTCAGATGATGGATTTAGATGGTAATGCCGAGCAACTTTGGAAACTACTGAGGAATTGGCGCAGTTCTACAACGTGACACTTTCAGCACCTACGGCCAGTGCTTTCTGCTGCTAACTCAGTAATTTCAGCACCCTTGACCCTTTGGACAGCACCCTCCCCCCCCCCCCCTGAGGAACAGCACCCTCTTCCCTGTGGACAGCACTCCCTCGCCCCTGTGGACAGCTCCCCCTCTTCCCTGTGGACAGCTCCCCCTCTTCCCTGTGGACAGCTCCCCCTCTTCCCTGTGGACAGCTCCCCCTCTTCCCTGTGGACAGCACTCCCTCTTCCCTGTGGACAGCACCCCCTCGCCCCTGTGGACAGCACCCCCTCGCCCCTGTGGACAGCACCCCCTCTTCCCCCCTGTGGACAGCACCCCCTCTTCCCCCCTGTGGACAGCACCCCCTCTTCCCCCCTGTGGACAGCACCCCCTCTTCCCCCCTGTGGACAGCACCCCCTCTTCCCCCCTGTGGACAGCACCCCCTCTTCCCCCCTGTGTACAGCACCCCCTCTTCCCCCCTGTGGACAGCACCCCCTCTTCCCCCCTGTGGACAGCACCCCCTCTTCCCCCCTGTGGACAGCACCCCCTCTTCCCCCCTGTGGACAGCACCCCCTCTTCCCCCCTGTGGACAGCACCCCCTCTTCCCCCCTGTGGACAGCACCCCCTCTTCCCCCCTGTGGACAGCACTCCCTCTTCCCCCCTGTGGACAGCACTCCCTCTTCCCCCCTGTCGACAGCACTCCCTCTTCCCCCCTGTGGACAGCACCCCCTCTTCCCCCCTGTGGACAGCACCCCCTCTTCCCCCCCTGTGGACAGCACCCCCTCTTCCCCCCCTGTGGACAGCACCCCCTCTTCCCCCCTGTGGACAGCACCCCCTCTTCCCCCCTGTGGACAGCACCCCCTCTTCCCCCCTGTGGACAGCACCCCCTCTTCCCCCCTGTGGACAGCACTCCCTCGCCCCTGTGGACAGCACCCCCTCTTCCCCCCTGTGGACAGCACCCCCTCCCCTTGTGATCGCTTCTCGATGGGCCTAATTCAGCATTAACAATCACATGAATGTACTACAGGAGGGAGGAGCTCCTGGTGCCCTCATACTGACTGCCCTGGTGAGCACCTATACCTGTGCAGTCATGTGACATTAGTATTCTACCCTGGTATGACTTCTGTGGCCCCTCTGTTCCGGAGTATCAGATGTTGAAATGAGGTTATTGTGAAACATTGATGAAAGTACTGCTCAAGTAGTTCTTAAATGGAGAGTACTTTCCCCCCTACGGAATCACTTACAAACTCTCGACTGTCTGGAAACAAACAATCTCCACATGACAAGAAGACAAACGTTTACTGTGATGTAACTTGATTTTAAGTTCTTGTAGACTTCATTATACATTATATATACATCTAATAGGTTGGTGAGTAACAAAAGCGCTCCCATTAATATCCCGGCTGGCTACCTTTCCCCAGAGATTTTGGTTTTCAAGTACTTTCAGGGCCTTTTTCAAATTATTTTCTTGCAACATTTGTCAACTTCTGGCAGAGCAGTCGCAGATACCTTGGCACAAGCACTGGCAGAAGCCATAGACCAAACAGACCGTCAGACTGGACGGGACAAGGCTGACGCACACGATCCCAAGCGTCACTTTCTGTATCACAAGCAGATAAATCCCAAGGGGCAAAGATCCAAAGTAAAAAAAGCCTAGGAGCCAGACGAGTATCCGCGGGACGTGGTTGCAGAGCTTGGAGAAAAGGTCGTAGTCCGTTTGGCCATGTGAGCTTACAGAAGCCGAGTCCAAGCTGTGCTCCGTGTAGTAGTCAGAGATGGTATTCTGACTTGTAGTCCTAGTGGAGTCCCTTTGTACTTCCATTATTGTGATCACAAGGCAGTTGGAAGATCCGTGAGAGGGGCTAGGAGAGGACAGAGTTTTGGGTGTTAAGACCACTTCGTTGCTGTCCGAATTGCAAAGCGCCCTCTCTGCCAGCTTGGACAAGATGTTGGTGTCATCCGGGAGCCCCGATACCTCATCCTCCTGTAGTTCAGTCTCATTGCGACAGAAGGGGCAGCTGATGCACGAAGGCCCACCTGCTATAGTGAGGATCTTGGATAGACATTTCTCACAGACGCGGTGAAGGCAGTCTAGGATCTTAGGCTTGCGGCTGTGACTGTTGTACTTCTGGTAACATATCTTACACTCCAGCTCGTCCGTCGGCGCTGGTTCCCCTGCGCTCATCTTTTCCATTCGGCGGGCAGCTGGAAAATAAAATGGGTGTTACACCAATCGGATTTACCATGTGCTACAGCAGCGGTAGTCAGTGTGGGTGATTAATGCAGTATCCAGCCTACGAAATCACTGAGCTGTGGTGACGTGGTGAGCAGTTTTCTGGCCTAAAGCACCTTACCTACTAATTACCAGTTATGTCACCTTATTAGCCAATAGTTTCTATGCTCTGTGCACACATAACGTTCGCCTCTCGATGGGCCTAAGCCTGAATTGATAACTCTAGTGCAAAGGCAATAAATCACAGTAGTGGTTTAGGGCCTGCTAGTGGCTACAGAATCTGGGGTGCCCCTGAGTCTATCACAAAAGTAAGGATTACATTGAGGCAGATTGATATAAAGTAGAAGGTATTAACGCACCAGCCAATCAGCAATTTTTCAAATATGACCAAGTTGATTGGCTGGTGCGTCATCCTTGTTGAACATAATGCAAGTGACAGGTGCTGAACTCCACACGTTCACCTGAGGCTCTGGAAAGTCGGCATTGGTGTGCGGTACTGGTGGGAGCAGCAAGCTGAAGTTTTGCCATTGAGTTTTTTATACAGTGGTCAATTACCGATACACTGTGTCTGGGCTGCAATACATCCGTCCAGCGATGAAATCCTGCTACTTTTTCTTCCTTTGCTTGGTGACTGGCTAAATGCCGGCGTCTGTTGGTGGTAACTGCCCGTTTCATGGGAGCGTGGGGGAAAACACAGGCGTGCCCAAGTGTTTTAGGGGAGGGTGTGTGTGACATCCGTTGTCTATAGACAGTACATTTTTGTGTTTATGGTTAAATGTCGACATGATCATGTCAACATTTTTATCATATCCACAAGTCTATTGACATTTTGCTTGTCGACTTCATGGCGTTGTCAATTGCTTGTCGACATAATGTCAGTGAAGTGAAGCCTGTCCCTATGTAACCTGGAAGTGACTCTACTCCCCCCATAATAATGGCTGCTCAATTACTGCAAGGAAAGGGAATTACTGGTAAATGTAATTAGCTGTTTTTCCTCCTTCCATGTAAATTGCACATTAGCTGCTGTTTTCCCTGTGCCAATAAAGCTGTAATGGGTTCAGCAGTGTCTTCAATTCTTATTTTTTATCTGTGCCAACAAACTCAAACATTCTGCAAAAGCCTGCGCCCCTTGGGCGGACACAGTGGCAGAAGGGCACTCGCGGCCTGTCACTAGGAATCCGCAGGACTGTCACAGTAATGATCCCGCTGCCTGCAATCACGTCCTGCGTCTTGCTGTGTGATTTTTACATTCTGAATAATTCATGGAAGCCGCCCTGCAGGCGATGGGGTGGGGTGCGGCAGGCCAGCTGGGTGCACACCACAATCTATAGAATGCTCATTAATGGCTGTATTTACAGATTACTAGGAATATACTGTGGCTGTAATGGTCAGCAGCATCTGCCGCTGCTTGTGTACCAGACCGGCTGAAACGTCATCTCCTATTAGCTGTCAGTAGGCCACAGTCTGCAGCCTTTTGGGTGCAGGGAGGGGGTCAATGTTGGCTTCAGTTTCCCAAAATGGAGGCATGTTGCTGCCTTTTCTGATTAAATCTATGGGATTAATGTATCAAGCAGGGAAGGAAACCAATCAGCTGCGAGGAAACCTGTGTCAAGTTAATTGTGTGAAATTATAACTAGAAGCTGATTCGTTGCTATGGGTTACGGGTATGGGTACCACTGCTTGATATGTTTCTTTTATAGAACATCCTTATAATAATTATTATTATAGCAGCAGGGATGCAGCAGACTGTGGTAGAGCAACATGTCTACGAGTCTGCACATTTGTGTTGTCGGTTTGCTTAATATACCGTCTAAATCACAGTGATGGCGGTTTAACGGTACAGACTGCTGTATGATATTACCTAGATTCTATAATAGTGTTGGTTAGTTTATTACAGAGGTCCGCATGCAGTACAGGTGCCATTACTTGTGTTCTCTTCCCCATATACCTGTGCTAGAGCTTTCCAGTCCATCCTATTGCCCCTGACAGTGCAACTCTGGCAGATGTGTGACCTGGCTCAGAGCAGGGTAGGATATTATTGGGGTAGATATGAGGGTAATTTAGTACATACTGTAGCAGGCCAGCTCATCCAGCTTGTCTGTAGCCACCTACATTGCATGTGTTCAGCAGCCCCCAGCCATAGTGTAATACCCCCAGCCTAGGTGGCTAGTGCAATATTAGCATCCCTGTCGACTTATCATCCAGAAACTGCACATGGGGCCTAATTCAGACAGGGGTAGCAGATGTAACATGTGCAGAGAGAGTTAGATTTGGGGGAGTTATTTTGTTTCTAAGCAGGGTAAATACTGGCTGCTTTATTTTTACACTGCAATATAGATGTCAGTTTGAACACCCCCACACAAAGCTAACTCTCTCTGCACATGTTACATCTGCCCCACCTGCAACGCACCATGCTTCAGGCTGGGTGCCTTGCTGAGCTCAGCACACTATTATATTCTCCCTCCGCGGTCTAGTGGATGGTAGGGCATAAAATACCGCCTGTCCGCACATGCCGGCTCAACAAAAAAAGTGAAAAACCCATGTCAATGTCAGCCTCATGCTTGTGTTGACCTTTTGACCATGTCAACCTTTTGTCTGTGTCGACCTAAGGCCTGGCGACCTTCAGTGGTCGACCTAATGTATTTTGACCTTAAAAGTGCCAACCTAACGACCATTAACCCATGGTTTTACCCATTTTGAGTACAAATTTGCCCTGCGGTCAGGTCTGAATTGGCCCATAATCCCTCCTCCCAAATCAAGCAAGTAGCCCCCTTGGCAGGTGGATCATTAGGTTGACAAGAATAAGGTCAGCATGGACACCGTATAAGTGCACAGCGCCCCCACATGGCAACCTTTTTTATGTTAACCTTTTGCTTGACTGTCGACCCAATGACCACATAGGACAGGGCTTGGCAACACCGGCCCTCCAGATGTTGATGAACTACACATCCCAGCATGCCTTGCATCAGTTTCAGCATGGCCACATAGCAAAACTAATGCAAAGCATCCTGGGATGTGTAGTTCATTAACATCTGGAGGGCCAATGTTGCCCAGCCCTGCACATACTACAACCCCTCCGGTCAGCGCGGCCTGTTCTGCGGCCATGCCCAGGATATTCCAGTTGGCCCATTTACACTACACAAACGCGTGTACAGTCTGGAAGCGTTTCCATAAGTATTCCTGTGTGTGTATACTGCTGAGTTATTGCACAATGACACCCTGTATCACCGGCACTCTTACCCAGTGATTATCACACACAACAGTCATCTCAGTAAAGGTGTCGGCGTGGGATGGAACCTGACAGATCACTGATTTGATTCCTAGGGGAGCCCTCGTGTAACAAGCCGTCACGGGTGCGGCTTTCTAAAGACCTCATTAATATTAATTTCAGCTATTAGAATATCTGACCATGATTCCTCCATTATGAATACAGGGGGAGAGTGTTAGAGCGCATTAGCTGTCTGACAAATGTTCTTCACAGGAGACTAGATTAGCGTTATCATTTGTCCTCGCACATCTGCGCCTGGTGACAGACTGCTATTATCAGCGCCGGCTATGGCTAAATAGTATCAATGTCGGGTAATTAAAGCTGCTGGTGAGGACGCGGCAGAGCGAGCGCAGATCATTAGTAGCACCGGGGCTAGGCGTCTGGTGACCTATGCGGACCGTGCTGCAGTCATCCCCAGATCCAGCCAGTCTGAGGTCTGTACAGAGTAATGCTCGCAGTTATCATCTATGTGACATCATAGCATCCTCCTCATAATAATAACTGCGGGGAGGTTCTCCTGTGTATAATGGTCACACCATTATGGGGAGATTTATCACAGCTTGGAGAGAGATAAATTACCTACCTGCCTGGTAGCTGCCTGCTTCTAACTGTCATTTTTACAGACATCGGGACAGAAGTATTAAGCCTTAACAAGAGATAAATTGGAGAGTGATAAAGTACTCACCAATCAGCTCCTGTCATTTCTCAAACCCAGCCTGTAACATGGCAGTTAGTGAATTGGCTGGTACTTTATCACTCTCCACTTTATCACCTGTTAAGGCTTAGTACATCTGGCCCCGCGTTTGATAAAATCAGGAGCGTCTGTTTTTGGTACTTTATCTCTCTCCACTTTGATAAAGTTTTTTGCTACTTCCTCATCTTAGCGGCCACCGCTTACGCTACGGAACTTAGATACTTTGTCCATGCCACCCTCCTGTGTCCACGCCACCATCTATTACCTTTAGTAAAGTTGTGGTGAGCAGAGCGGAGCATGCCACCGAACCTTAAGTATGGCGAGCGAAGATGAGGAAGTACTATTATTTAAGGGATTCATACAGATAACAGGCGGTGGGAATGCTGGCAGTGTAATACTGACACAGTCATGCCAACTGGGGGAATCCCAACTGGGGTCAAGTAAGTATACTTACCTGCCCCTTGCACCCCCCTATCCCTCCCTCCCCGCAGCCCAACCCTCCCTCCCCGCAGCCCAACCCTCCCACCCTGTAGCTTAAATCTCCCTCCCCATAGACTAACCCTAAACCTCCCCACAGCCTAACGCTAACCCTCCCCGCAGCCTAATTCTCCCCCTCTGTAGCCTAATTCTCCCCTTCCGCAGCCTAACCCTCCCCTCTGCAGCCTATCCCTCCCCATTCCTGCAGCCTAACCCGCCCCATCCCTGCAGCCTAACCCTCCCCATCCCTGCAACCTAACCCTCCCCATCCCTGCAACCTAACCCTCCCCATCCCTTCAGCCTAACCCTCCCCATCCCTTCAGCCTAACCCTCCCCATCCCTGCAGCCTAACCCTCCCCATCCCTGCAGCCTAACCCTCCCCATCCCTGCAGCCTAACCCTCCCCATCCCTGCAGCCTAACCCTCCCCATCCCTGCAGCCTAACCCTCCCCATCCATGCAATCTAACCCTCCCCATCCCTGCAGCCTAACCCTCCCCATCCCTGCAGCCTAACCCTCCCTCCAAGCAGCCTAACCCTCCCTGCAACCTAACCCTCCCTCTCCGCAGCCTAACCCTCCTTTTTCCCATGGCCTAACCCTTCCACCCCACCCTAACCCTTTCCCCATAGTGCCTATCCCTCGCCATACCCCACCACCTTACCTCCCCCATTATGCAGCCTAACCCTAAGTTGCCCCCCCCCCCTGGGCACACACATCCTCACTAATGTCGGCTTTCCACACCAGTCTCCTGTCTGTGCTCACGATGCTGGCCTCTGTATTGTGACTGCCGGCATCCTATTTGCCAGAATGTTGAACGCATCCCGTTATGGCCTCTGATCCCCAGACGTAAAGTTGTGGAACAGTGCAGGAACCGTGGGTTCAGTTCCAAACAGTGCACACCATCTGTGTGGAGTTTGTATGTTCTTCCCATTTTCATGTGGTTTGCTCCAGTGTTCTACATATCTGCAGGTAATTGGCTTTAGAACAGAACTGGCCCAGTGTGTCTGTGTGGTAGAGAATGTGGACCTGCTGGGGCACAGACTGGCATGCACGACTAAGGGGGCAAGGCAATACGTTGGTATTAATAGAGAAAATTTATCTAGGAGCAAACATTAAACAATGCACGCGTATTGCAGACTGGTTAAGAGAACATAATGATATGTATAATGTATCGCTTTCTCTTATTGTCAGACCTCTAAAAGCGCTTTCATGACCCCCTGCTGGCGTAATTATATGACATGTGTAGGTCAGCCTTATGCTGGGCATTGGTGATGTCACTCCTGTGCCAAGTTCTGATGCTTAGTGATTTAATTACATGTTTAGTGATCTATAAATCAGAGATCACTGTCAGTATTACATGTAAAACTATTTTTAGTACAAAAGTGCCTCCGGGGGGCTCTTTGTCGGACAGGGTGGTTATAACCTGAAAAATGCACCTTGCCACTCATCCCCCTGGCACCAGGGACTGCTCTGTCTGCAGTCTGAGCGCTGCCTGTTCCATCACATCCTACTTGTAGCATGCACTCCACTAGTGAGCCAACTGTTAAATGCTGCAGGCTTTGCCGTCATTAATAAAATATCGCTGTGGATTTTATATGTAGGTCGCAAACTTAAAGCCTCTGTACCGTATCTCAGGAGAGAGCTTCTCTCAGCCTAAACTGGTTATCGGTAAATGCTCAATTTTTTACAATTCATGCAAATGTCTTTTAAGAAAGCAGCCTGCGCTAACGACCCTGCATCTATTTAGTACATAGATTGCAGGCAGCGAGCATTTAGCAAGGGGTGTTGCAGAAAGGGACAGTTTGGGGGTGGGGTACAGCAGACTTACCTGTCTTAGGGTGTCAGTAGGAGCTGGACGGTGCTGTGCTTCTGTATCATCCTGAGAACTGCCGCCTGCAGTATATAACTGTCACTCCTCACCGCTTCCAGGTGTACAAGCAGAAGGCTGCGAGCGCGGTGAAAGGCATCGCTCACAAGCTGACGGAGCAGGAGGAAGACTTTGTTGGCAAGGCTGCCCGGTACCAGCGTGAAATGAAGCACCTCCACTGGCTTCTGCGAGACAGGCAGGAAACCCTGGACGGCGTCTTGCAGCAGAAAAGGTAAAGTCTGTGACAAAACAAAAGCAAGCCAATTAGATGTGACTGGTAGGAGGAGGGCAGCTGCGGTGCTTTGGGCATTCTTCTCATCCAAGTCCCATCTGCTGGGGATTTGCTCACTCCCTCCTTACATTCTGAGTCTTATTCATGCAGAAAATGGTGGATTTCATCCCCCACCTCCCAAAAGAAATTCTGCTTCCAAAAGATAAGGATCAAGTAGCGGCTGCGGAAGCTGAGCCCTGGCTGGGACATGCATCTCAGTGACTGGCCGTACATGTTACTCTGTGCATGTTAGTTGTGACGGCGTCTGATCTAGAGATCGAGTAGTGGGGGGGATTGATTGCATTCATGCATTGCTTATGTGTGCAGCAGGACTCGCTGCCTTGTGTGGCATAACCCTGGCTTTGGTGTAATAAGTCATTGGTGACGGCGGCGCTGGGAACAGAACGCTGCATTTGTCTCTCCTGGGAATTAATAAACAGTTGTTTGGAATTCTTCCGTCGCTGCTTTCATCAGGGAGACGTGTCAGTAGGTTCCTGACGCTTACTGAGGACACCGGGAGCTCCCTGGTTAGATCACTTATTTATGTCTGCGTTACAGACTAGGCCGCGGCGCTGTGCGCTGAAGTGTGTGAGTTGCAATTAGCAAACGCAATATTGATTTTTCTCATTACTGTACAAGTTCTGCCCCCAGATGAGGTCTGCGGAGGTTAGCAGATAGGAGCAGTGGTAAATCCTCCATGTTTTTATTGTGGACTTTTTAGCTCCTGTCATTTATTGTAAGGAAAGAACATCCCGTGAGTGGGTTCTGAGAAGTGCTCGATTGATGAGGCTAGTCCCCACTCGGCAATCCTTGTATGTTCCAGTCGAGTTCGTATCAAAATCACGACAATCACTAATCTGATCATCAGATTGACAACAGCTCCCGGTACCTATTCTAACCGTACCCATGCCCTCCTGGAGCATAACCATCCCCTCCAGTAACCTAGCTACACCCCCACCTCCCCCTACAGCCTATCTCTAACCCCCACCCAAGGAGTTTAACTAACCACCCCACTGCTTAACCCTCCCATGCAGCCTAACCCTAACATTCCCCCCACACCACAGCCTAACCTTAATCCCTCCCCCTGCTTTGTAGCCTGATGCTAACCATCCCTTCCGCTAAACTGCATGCTATGTCTTACCCCCCCCCCCCCCCACACACACACACACAGTCTAACGCTAGCCTGAACACAACACCCTACCTGCAGCCTGCCCTCCTCAGTCTAACCCTAATCTCCCACCCTCCACAGCATAACCCTAAACATCCCCCCCCCCCCGCCCCTCTGCACAGCCAAAAGCCAACCGCCCTGGCTCGCAGTCTGATCCTAACCCTCCCCCCATCCTCCACTAAAGGTCCTTTTCCACCAGGGTTTGGAAGCAAACGGGTGCTACAATACATTACCAGACTTTTGTTCCCATTAGACAGATTGGACAGATAAATCTTTAGGTGTGTGCCCAACTTTAGTATCTGTGGTGGGTAAGGGGCACTGTAGTGCAAGTGTACGTAGTGGGGGGGTAGTGCAGTGCAAGTGTACGTAGTGGGGGGACCAATGGGGTGTAAGTGTACGTAGTGGGGGGACCATTGGGGTGCAAGTATACGTGGTGGGGGGGGGCAGTGTATTGTAATTGTACGTGTGTCGGGGTGGGGGGGGCAGTGTAGTGCAAGTGTACGTGGTGTGGAGGCAGTGTTGGTGTAAGTGTACATGTGGGGGGGAGGCAGTGTGGTGTAAGGGTACATGTGGGGGGGAGGCAGTGCGGTGTAAGTGTACATGTGGGGGGGAGGCAGTGCAGTGTAAGTGTATGTAGTGGGCGGCCACTATAGTATAAGTGTACACGGTGGGGTGGGGGAAGACAAACAGTGGCACTGTACTAAAGAATAAATGATTAGCACAGTCATAATAGCTTAGTAAAGATTTAAAACCGTGTTTATTTACTCATCCCTAAGTATTTGCATTAGACAAATATAATAGAAAATAGGGTTGGGTCCCTTATAACAAAGGTGTCGTCCATCAGCTCCTCAAAGCCAGAGATAAAGTGAATAATTTCCCTTACTTGAAGGACAGGAGTTTGTTATCCGTCCACCCGGCCAGATCCCATACACCCCTACACCCAATGTCTTCATAGGAATAAAATATGATGTGTACAGAACTGGATAGCTTAACAATTGTTTCTATGTTCTTTTCCTACTGGAGATAAAGGCAGCTGCCAGTGACTGGCAATGGGGATATTTCTGTCTCTCTGGAAGCTGCTTTATGTACATCATTTCCTATTATCTCTATAAAGGAAGTAAAGCATTGTGAATTCAGATAAGAGCAATCCATCTCTGAAGCTGTAATCAAAGCAAAGCAACGTCAACATTACTGAACCTTCCGGAAGTTAATCGCCAGTTCCAGATAGCCAAATGCATCTGGTAATGGCACCCATAAACTGCAACTGCAGAGAGGCCAAGAACTCCCCTATTGTTTAGCATTCCTAATGCCAATCCCTCACTACATGGTTGGTTGGCATTTGAGCAAGAAGAGGCGGCTGCAGGAAGTCCTAGACCGTGGGGTCTCTGTGTCCTTATTGCAAACATTAAGCAATCGGGATGCATTAGCAGCTAGACCAGCAGTATATCTGTAGGATGGGAGGGTAGTGGGGGGAACCGCACAATAAGCAGTCCTCCTGATTCTGTGAACTGGATGCCCTGTGACAGGTAAGGAGGGTATGCATGGTTTGGCGTGTGTGAAGTTTGACAAAAATTGTTAAATGCGTTGTCATTTTGGCTCAGAATCAGACTCCACTAGCTGTTGTGCCCCGTTTCACCCCGACCAAAAGTTTGCTTTGTTGATGCAAATAACTGTCACGGTTCCCAGACCACCCAGCAGCTCCCTTGTTCCAGGTCAACCAACAGGTTTGCTGGGTCGCTGCAAATAACCGTCACAGTTTCCAGACCACCCGTCAGGTTACATGTTCCAGGTCACCCAGGGAGATTTTACGAATTGTCGCATTCTCCAGAGCACAATGGTGATGCATTGAAAATGGCAGGCAAATGCTCTGTAACAAACCGACCAATTGCAGCACCAATATTTGTCTGCAAATCTACAGACCAATACCCTTCATTTGGTATATGTGCCTTGCTCAAGCACCAGCATCATGGAAATATGTCACTATTAATATATAGATATATGGCAGGTGGAATCAGTGAGGCAAAGAGAGCAGATGGTAGGTGGAGTCACGATGGGCAGGCATATGAAGAGCAGGTGGAGAGATGGGGGATCAGACAAGCTGACAGTGCGCACAGAGGACACTACGGGGTCACTCTAATTAGGTGCAAGTCCGTGACTCCTGAAGATTCCGCACATGCGTGCACCTGGGGATTCTCCAACCAGCTACAAATGTCTATATTTAGCTGAAATAAATGCTCTCATTACATTTGGGGTGCGTAATCTAACAAATAGGTTTTGAGATAATCTGAGGACATTTTTTTTTACTCGAAAAATGACATGTAACTATTGGGCCAATGAAGCTAATGCACAACTTCCAAATGCCTAAGTAGCCATTTTTAGAAGCTTTACATTTATAGCTTGGCATCTGGGCTTATTGCTTATCGTGTTACTGCACATGTTATCTGGTCCCAGCGACATCACTGAACGATATTGTTTACTGGTATCGTTCAGTGCGTACACTCAGGGGGGTATTCTGGTCTACTCACTCGGAGGCAAATTCGCACCCTTGCAAGTCCACCAGAACCCACCCTGCGAATGACAGTCCGCCTGCCCCCCATTCACACACAGTGCATGTTCGCATGGCCTGCAAATGGATGTTTTACATAAACATCCATTCCCAGGCCGAGGGGAAACTCCCACAACTTTCGATGGCTGCCAACCATCGAAAGATGGGGTGCGTGCACGCATATAAGTGACTCTCGGGTCACTTATATATGTGTGCACATTTTGGGAGGAAGTGGGCGGGCAGCTGCTTGCCCCCGGTGCCCACGTCAACGGGCGATTACCATGGGAACGCCCAGCGTGTTCATGGGAAGGGCCATGAAACGCTGGGCATTCCCATGGGTGAGTACCCAGTCCACCGCCCACAATGCTAGGTGCGTGCAACCAGCTAACGATCTGTTCGCCGTGGACGCACGCACCCAGCACATGTGCAGACAGCAGCGCCCGAATAATCCGTTATTTAGCGGCAATTACCTGGCTTTTGAAACGCCAGGTTATTTGGCAATTGCTGTCAGACCCCTCTTCACACAGGAGAGCAAATCTCCGGGTCTTATATTTAAGAAACCTGATATTTGCTCTATTGCACAATGTTTTCTTCTGTGGGTCGATCCGGATCTTGAGCACCAGGTCTCCGACCCTGGTCTTTTACAGGGTTGGAGACACAGAGTTTAAGATCCGGATCGACCCTTTCACACAGAAAAAGGACCTGTGTATTTCATGAAATTCCCGGGTGGAACTGCTTCACCTGGGATTCTCATTTTCTGTGTGAAAGGTGTACTGGTATCTAGGATAATTGTGTCACTGCACAGTACTACTTCTCTTGTTTCTATGCTGAACGCATGTCTTGGTACCTGTGATTATTGTGTCACTGCACAGTACTACTTCTCTTGTTTCTATGCTGAATGCAAGTCTTGGTACCTGTGATTATTGTGTCACTGCCCAGTACTACTTCTCTTGTTTCTATGCTGAATGCGAGTCTTGGTACCTGTGATTATTGTGTCACTGCACAGTACCACTTCTCTTGTTTCTATGCTGAATGTGAGTCTTGGTATCTGGGATTATTGTGTCACTGCACAGTACTACTTCTATTGTTTTTATGCTGAATGTAAGTCTTGGTACCTGTGATTATTGTGTCACTGCACAGTACTACTTCTCTTGTTTCTATGCTGAATGTGAGTCTTGGTACCTGGGATTATTGTGTCACTGCCCAGTACTACTCTTGTTTCTATGCTGAATGTGAGTCTTGGTATCTAGGATTATTGTATCACTGCACAGTACCACTTCTATTGTTTCTATGCTGAATGCGAGTCTTGGTACCTGTGATTATTGTGTCACTGCACAGTACCACTTCTCTTGTTTCTGTGCTGAATGTGAGTCTTGGGATCTGGGATTATTGTGTCACTGCCCAGTATTACTTATTTTGTTTCTATGATGAATGCAAGTCTTGGTATCTGGGATTATTGTGTCACTGCACAGTACCACTTCTATTGTTTCTATACTGAATGTGACTCTTGGTATCTGGGATAATTGTGTCACTGCACAGTACCACTTCTCTTGTTTCTATGCTGAATGTGAGTCTTGGGATCTGGGATTATTTTGTCACTGCCCAGTACTACTTCTCTTGTTTCTATGATGAATGTGAGTCTTGGGATCTGGGATTATTTTGTCACTGCCCAGTACTACTTCTCTTGTTTCTATGCTGAATGTGAGTCCTGGCATTATTGTGTCACTGCCCAGTACTACTTCTCTTGTTTCTATGATGAATGCAAGTTTTGGGATCTGGGATTATTGTGTCACTGCCCAGTATTAATCATCTTGTTTCTATGATGAATGCGAGTCTTGGTATCTGGGATTATTGTGTCACTGCACAGTACTACTTCTCTTGTTTCTATGCTGAATGTGAGTCTTGGTACCTGGGATTATTTTGTCACTGCCCAGTACTACTTCTCTTGTTTCTATGCTGAATGCGAGTTTTGGGATCTGGGATTATTGTGTCACTGCACAGTACTACTTCTCTTGTTTCTGTGCTGAATGTGAGTCTTGGGATCTGGGATTATTGTGTCACTGCCCAGTATTACTTATTTTGTTTCTATGATGAATGCAAGTCTTGGTATCTGGGATTATTGTGTCACTGGACAGTAATTCTATTGTTTCTATACTGAATGTGACTCTTGGTATCTGCGATAATTGTGTCACTGCACAGTACCACTACTCTTGTTTCTATGCTGATTGTGAGTCTTGGGATCTGGGATTATTTTGTCACTGCCCAGTACTACTACTCTTGTTTCTATGCTAAATGTGAGTCTTGGGATCTGGGATTATTGTGTCACTGCCCAGTACTACTACTCTTGTTTCTATGCTGAATGTGAGTCTTGGGATCTGGGATTATTGTGTCACTGCCCAGTAGTAATTATCTTGTTTCTATGATGAAAGCTAGTCTTGGTATCTGGGATTATTGTGTCACTGCACAGTACTACTTCTCTTGTTTCTATGCTGAATGCGAGTCTTGGTATCTTTGATTATTGTGTCACTGCACAGTACCACTTCTATTGTTTCTATACTGAATGTGAGTCTTGGGATCTGGGATAATTGTGTCACTGCACAGTACTACTTCTCTTGTTTCTATGCTGAATGCGAGTCTTGGTTCCTGTGATTATTGTGTCACTGCACAGTACCACTTCTCTTGTTTCTATGCTGAATGTGAGTCTTGGGATCTGGGATTATTGTGTCACTGCCCAGTACTACTTATTTTGTTTCTATGATGAATGCAAGTCTTGGCATCTGGGATTATTGTGTCACTGCACAGTACCACCTATCTTGTTTCTATACTGAATGTGAGTTTTAGGATCTGGGATTATTGTGTCACTGCCCAGTACTACTCTTGTTTCTATGCTGAATGCAAGTCTTGGGATCTGGGATTATTGTGTCACTGCCCAGTATTAATTATCTTGTTTCTATGATGAATGTGAGTCTTGGTATCTGGGATTATTGTGTCACTGCACAGTACTACTTCTCTTGTTTCTATGCTGAATGTGAGTCTTGGTATCTAGGATTATTGTGTCACTGCACAGTACCACTTCTATTGTTTCTATGCTGAATGTGAGTCTTGGTATCTGGGATTATTGTGTCACTGCACAGTACCACTTCTCTTGTTTCTATGCTGAATGTGAGTCTTGGGATCTGGGATTATTGTGTCACTGCACAGTACCACTTCTCTTGTTTCTATGCTGGATGTGAGTCTTGGGATCTGGGATTATTTTGTCACTGCCCAGTACTACTTCTTTTGTTTCTATGCTGAATGTGAGTCTTGGGATCTGGGATTATTGTGTCACTGCCCAGTACTACTTCTCTTGTTTCTATGCTGAATGCGAATCTTGGGATCTGGGATTATTGTGTTACTGCCCAGTATTATCTTGTTTCTATGATGAATGCGAATCTTGGTATCTGGGATTATTGTGTCACTGCACAGTACTACTCTTGTTTCAATGCTGAATGCGAGTCTTGGTATCTGGGATTATTGTGTCACTGCGGGTATGGGTCATTAGGTCGACATGACTGTAGGTTGACATGGGTTAAGTCGTGTTATAAGCTGAGTGTCCCTCACCAGTGGTTACCCTGAGTGGAGTGCTGACATTATTTCCTATGTGCACAAGGGTTACGCTGGAAGATGCGGCCGGTTGATGCGTTGGTACATAGTAATAAGTGTGCATGTGCCGCCGACATAACAGTCACTAAAGTGAGTGAGAAAGTGATAAGTGGTATTGCAGGCCAGTGACGCAGACTAGCCCTGTGATTTATACAGGAAGGAGTGAGAGGGCCAAAGACAGGAGCTTGGGGTGGAGGTCAGAGGGGTTGAATGGTGGTGGGGATGACACAGTTTCCCCCATCGCCATGGGAATCTGTTTATTTAGAAATTGCTTTGTGTGTAGGAGGGTGGAAGTTACTGCTTCATGATACAGTTACAAAGTAATGATATAATAACTGTCCTTGTTTAGTATCCTGCAGATTAAGCGTCAGAGACATGACGTTCTGTCAGCTGCTATATAGTCACCCATCTCCCATCCCTGCATGTATTTACACTTCCAGCTGACGGCACGCTGGGCCTCATTCTAGTTTGTTTGCAAAAACAAACGTCTTTAATGGACAAAACCATGTGCACTGCAGGTGGGGCCGATGTAACATGTATAGAGAGAGTTAGATGTGGGTGGGGGGTGTTCAAACTGAAATCTAAATTGCAGTGTAATAATAAAGCAGCCTGTATTTACCCTGCACATAAACAAAATAACTCACCCAAATCTAACTCTCTCTCTATACATGTTACATCTGCCCCACCTGCAGTGCAGCATGGTTTTGTCCATTAAAGGAGTCTGCTTTTGCAAACCAACCAGATTCACCCCCACAATGTGTCTTTCCTCTTTTACTTCTACAGTTATTCAGTGTTGTTGGTCAGGTGACGGGAGTGGGGCCCATTATCTCTGACCGGCCCTGCCCCCTACAAGCTCCATTGCATCTCTTCAGCTCTGTCCCGCTCCTCATCACCCCATCCCAAATTTACCATGACAGCCGGTTCTCCTGTCCCAAGTCTGTCCAATCTTCCTCGCAGTGGGAGCCGCTGGGGTGGGCGCACACAGGATTGCACTGCGCACACATTGAGGAGACAGACTATGCACGTTTCACCAGCATTTCAGTGGGACTGCACCATGAGGAAAGTCCCACTGAAATGTCGGTGAAACGTGCATTTGTGATTTATTATTGAATATGAAGTCTCTTTTTGTCATTTTATCATTCAAGTCCCTGAGTGTCATCTATTATTCAGTTCCTTCATGACTAGGACACCGTGTCATTTAGATATACGGTGTATACTGTACATAATATTTCTTATACAGAGATATTTCCATACATTGGTATATGTTCTGATTCTCCTGCACGCTTTGCTAGATGGAGGCAGCATTCTTTAGTTATAATATCCGATTGGTACGTACCCTTACACAATACCGCGTGTACCTGACAGACAACCCTTATACACGCAGACCCATATACAGACCTCTTATCTGTCAGCAGGGCCGGCGCTACCCACTCAGCAGCTCCTGCAAAGCAGGGAGGCGCCATGCTGGAAAGGCGCTGTCTCCCTCCCTGCTCTGCTAAAGCTGCCTCAGCCCTCACTGTCACTGCCTCCTGCACGCCGCCCACGGGCGGGCGGCAGTATAAAGATTTGCTCCCTGCACCGCGAGTGCACACAGCCTGCATGCCGCCCGCAGTGCATGTCTGACAGCGGGCGGCAGTATGGAGAGGCTGAGCAGCTCCCTGCACCGCGCACACACTGTCCTCCTCCTGTGACCTGCCTCCTCTTCCTCACGGACACTTGCGCTGAGGAATGTAGCGATGTCTGTGAATGCCTGGATGACATGTCATGTCCGGATCCACCCCCTACCCATTGCTCCCTGCGCCAGTCAACTGTCAATCAAATGACGAACAGGCAGCAGCGCCGCCTCCCCTTCCTTCCCTCTTCTCAGTGTGCTGTGCCAGTGCCACTGCCAGTACTCAACACTCCGCCCCCTCTATCTCCTCCCCTCTTCTTCCATCTCCTTCTTTCCCCCTCAGTCACGAGTACTGCTTTCGGATCGCATTGCGCACACATTGCATGCATGTCGTGCGATGCGATCTAGCCCATAACGTATGTGATTCTCGCAGCGCGTATGGGCACCTTTAGTGCCAGCAACATTTTGCGGACACAGCACTGAGATGGTGTATGCATACATGTACCCGAGATCCTCCATAGGATTGCATGTTGCATACGCTCCCACAATCGGGCTGCAGCTTGTTGCAATGGCAATGTGAAAGGGCGCAAAATTTATGGTTTGCAGGAGGGCGCCGGACACCCTAGCACCGGCCCTGTCTGTCAGCATTGGACAAAACGATTCTCCTAAATCTCATGAGGCCTCTTGTAAAGAGCTATAAATAGGGATAAGGCGGAAGAGGCCTGGTTGTAATTTCAGCCCTTTTTGCTTTCTGAATCAATTCTCTGAAATTCTTCTTTCAGGCAAGTGGAAGGAGACCTTGAAGTCATGTGGGAATCGGTGTCCAATGAGAACAAGCAGCTGAAGGCTCTTCTACATAGCGCTTTGAAGCAGAGGAGGCCAGACGACGGCGACTCTTCCTTACAGCGCGGCGATTCTGTCATCCTGTGCGATTTCAGTTACTGCAATGTGAATTCCTCGCCACGCAGAGACGAGCCGGCGAGGCCGGGCGCCTGATAGAGAGTGTGTAATGTCTCTGATAAAATACATAGGGAAGACCAGTTTCCGGGCTTACCACAGCACTCATAGCCTTATTGTCAGGTCTGGCGCAGCCCCTCATTCCGCCACCGGAAATCACTGTATGTGACCGGCCATCTCCGTCTGTCATTTATATTCCAAGGTATACTATATTTAAGCAGAATTAATTACCAATCAATAATAATACACTGACCTTGATGTTCTCATTAACCTCCCTGTTGCTTATTGCTGGGAGTATAAAATAATTAGATTCTACCCTATCTACTCATGGACCAGGTTTTTAAAATGACCTGTGTTACATGAGACGGGATCTCTCTCCTCCCTAGCCATTACAGGATTACTATTGGTGTTTATTTTAGGTGAAACAATGGCGCAGTTGTCTGCGAAACCGCTGACCACCTCATGATTTCGTCAGCCAATGAGATGGTGACGAGCTCGGAACGTCTGTAGGATTTCCATCCAGAAGGCTGCAGATTATCAGTCTATTCTCAATTCAAGTAGACACAAGACAGATTTATGTAGCTCCTCACTTATATAAGGCTTGGGCAGTGGCTGTGTTACTTACAAGGGTACGACGCTTCTATTGAGCCAGCAGAACCGTATTGCAATAGCACATCCCATGCAGTAATAATTATCAAGAAAAGGGAAACAAATATACTATATACTGGTAATATATTTATACTTAGCGGCTGGGCACCTAGTGGCTCATACAGTATAACCTGCAGAGCAATGATATAATTTTATGGACGTTATATAATAGGCTATATTTTCTTATGTTAATGAAATACCTGTATATGTATTTTTTATGCTAAAGTCCAATTTTTTCATCTAAAATATACAAAGATGGATGATCGGTCCGTGCAATAATGATGTGATCTAGTATTGTGTCCGTGATTTGGGATGACTGTTGATTCCAGAAACCCTATGAATGCTAATTCTATTGCTGCAGATCATTTCTGACACACATAAAACAATGCAAATCTAATGGAGCAGTTTTAAATTACTTTTAATTAAAATCAACATGTTGCACTTGTATATGTTTTTGACCAACTCTCCCTCCGCAAGTGTGAATATCGGGGACGGAGACTAATTCAGCCCCAAACGTACTGCTCTGAATCGACCCGAATGTGTGTATGACTAATATCCAGGGTTACAGCATGGTCAGTAATAGGCGTCTGGAGAAAATGAGATCTACAAATGATATTGAAGGTCAGAGCTGGCACACTGGAGTGATGCCAGTACACCCCATGAGAATGGCACAGAGTACACCCGCAGCCAGTACACCCCATGAGAATGGCACAGAGTACACCTACAGCCAGTAACACCCCATGAGAATGGCACAGAGTACACCAGCAGCCAGTGCACCCCATGAGAATAGCACAGAGTACACCTACAGCCAGTACACCCCATAATAATGGCACAGAGTACACCTGCAGCCAGTACACCCCATGAGAATAGCACAGAGTACACCTGCAGCCAGTACACCCCATGAGAATAGCACAGAGTACACCTACAGCCAGTAAACCTCATAATAATGGCACAGAGTACACCAGCAGCCAGTACACCTGATGTGTATGGCACAGAGTGCACCTGTAGCCAGTACACCCCATGAGAATGGCGCAGAGTAAACCCGAAGCCAGTACACCCCATGAGAATGGCGCAGAGTACACCCGCAGCCAGTACACCCCATGAGAATGGCACAGAGTACACCCGCAGCCAGTACACCCCATGAGAATGGCACAGAGTACACCCCATGAGGATGGCACAGAGTACACCTGCAGCCAGTACACCCCATGAGGATGGCACAGAGAACACCCGCAGCCAGTACACCCCATGAGAATGGCGCAGAGAACACCCGCAGCCAGTACACCTGATGTGTATGACAGAGTACAGCGGCAGCCAGTACAGCCGATGTGAATGGCGCAGAGTACACCTGCAGCCCGTACACCTGATGTGTATGACAGAGTACAGCGGCAGCCAGTACAGCCGATGTGAATGGCGCAGAGTACACCTGCAGCCCGTACACCTGATATGTATCGCACAGAGTACACTGGTGGCTAGTACAGCCCATGTGAATGGCACAGTACACTGGTGGCCAGAACAGCCAATGTAACTTGCACAGAGTACACCTGCAGCCCGTACAGCTGATGTGAAATCTGAGCTGTCCTGTAACAGAGCGTCTTTGTCCTGATACCTGGATTGCGCATCACATAATCCTCCTCCATCTGTCTCCATCGGAATTCCTGTGTCCTGTGCTCGGTAAGTCTGATTTCTGTCCTTTATACCAATAATAATCAGAACTTGTATTGATCGCACTGAATCCAGAGACCATGGATAACCTGTCCACAGTCATCATGTATGTAACTGGTCTGTGTCCGCTGGGAATGAGGGAACTGCATGATATGGAACGTCCCCCGTACCGGTGGTAGGTGCAGCCGGTCTCTCCCCCGCATTCAGCAGCACATATCATCTATGAAGTTATGTTATACAGACATAGTCAATCTTGTTAGACCTTTCCCTGGGGTGTGCCTCAGGACACATACAGGGGTGCCTCAGGACACATACAGGGGTGCCTCAGGACACATACAGGGGTGCATCGGCACACTTACAGGTGTGCCTTGGATTTGTGGTCTAGAACAAATTCATAATAGTTATGGACAAAGCATTAGGCAAAGCCAGAGTTGGTGGCCGCCAATCATGAAATATGTGGGCAAATAAAAGCAAATCTGGTTCCTCGCTACATAGCTGATACTAACTGACACTAACACATCACTAACACTAACTGACACTAACACATCAATACAATTTACTTCATTTAATATTTTTTGTACATTTATTCACAAGAAACTTTTGACCTAGGGGTGCTGTGGTTCAAATTGGTTTGGGATTAGAGGAAGGATTATTGTATTGTCCTGTTCATACAAATCTGAGCTTTAAAGGAGGCTCCCAGCAGATGCATATCCTCACTTCCATCACTAGGGGGAGCCATAGATTACCAACAAATTCTCCAAAAAGTAATGCCCAATTCTCTGGGGTATGGATCATTCAGTCACCAGCATGTTGGTCAAAAGTCATTAGGTCGACATGCACGAAGGTCAACATGGGTTAGGTCAACAGGGTCATAAGGTTGACACAAGCATAAGGTCGAAATGGGGTCAGGTCGACACAGACGGAGCACCGCGTCCCCACACTTGGCTCGCTGCGCTCAGCACACTATTTAATTCTCCCTCCATGCTCTAGTGGATAGTAGGGCATGAAATACCAGGTGTCGGCCCCCCCAAAAAAGAAAAACCCCATGTCGACCTTTGACCGTCGACCTACCCCCATGTCGACCTAGATGCATGTCGCTCTAATGACTGTCGACCAACATGCTGGTGACCCAATGACCGTTTCTCAATTCACCAAGGGACCCATTTATCATATAATGTTTGCAGAACCCGTTTGGGGGGGGGCTACAGACCGCAGTACCGGCAGTTAGTGCTAACTGCGCATAAACAGACCCCCTCGCACCAGGCAAAGCAGATTGCAGTCAGTGCTGTTCCTGCGTCTGTAAGCATAGCGTTCCCTGTTGGTGATGTCATTACTGTGCAGACATTTAGGGTAATGCTGACCGATACTCCGCTTCACCCCTTTTGTTGCTCCTGTCCTTTTCAATTTCCTTTTAAGCTTTGTAAGTAGAGCTATACTGAAGGGGTTCCGACCTATTCAGTGCTGGCTGGTTTTTTCGGTATGTCGGAATGTTTCAACATGCCAAAAACCAGGTGGATTGACAGAATCCACCTGCTTTTGACGGAAACGCCATGTTTCTGGCAATCTCAATCCAACATGAAAAGATGTCGGATTGAGGAAGGGAAGAAGGCGCCGGGTGAGCAGCAGTAGCTTACACGGTGCCATCATCCTATCTGCTGCCTCCCGTACCCGCCTTACACACACCTGTCCCGCCGCCGGGCTAAGTGAGAGCAGCTCACCCAGCCCTGTCCCAGCTCGCGCTGCCTCCTGTGCAATCGTGCCACCTTCCACCACTGCACTCATCCCGTCCCCACGCCGGCCGGGTGAGTAACAATCAGCGGCCAAATCCGGCATCCGGACATAAACCCGCGAAAAACTCATGTCGACCTATTAAGTTTTGACCATGTCTATGTCGACCGTAAGCTTGTGTCAACCTTCTGTCATTGTCGACCTAAGGTAAGGCTGTAAGGGAGGAGAAAAGTTTGCCAAGGCTGCAATTGAGGAGAAGCGAGGCACTGACGGGAGTGAGGTACTGATGAGTCCCCCTTTTTAGGCCAGACCCAATTACTAAGCAGGCAATTTCAAGAGCGGAGTCCAGGGTCCCTTATACTCATGTTGACCATATGCTGTGTCAACCTTTATCATGTCGATCTTTTGACCACGTCAAAAGTGTGAGAGAGTCCTAAACAAACCCCCCACTCCCACCTATTCCGTGGGGACTACTTACATACTCCGGTGAGATAATTATGAGCATTACTTGTGTTCAGCCGGTTTATACATAATCCAGTAACTGCAGCTGCCAAAGTCCTACATACTGAATGCCGGGACGGCTGCATGTTCCTGGGTATGGGTAAAAACCGGACCAGGACAAAACCCCCGGACCGCCGGACCAGACATCAAACTCTGCATTTTGGAGCTTGTAGCGTCCGGTCCGGGAGGTGTCCTGTCCGGGGGTGTCCTGTCCTGGGGGGCTGCCTGTGACACCTGTCACCAGGTAGAGGAGGAGGGGTGGAATAAAGTCTCCCTTTATGGTCCGGGCATGTAACAAAAACCGGACGGTCCGGACCACAGGGGGAGGCTGTAATCTCCCCTTCCCCATGTCCCTAATGATAGCTATCACAGGGACCCCGCTGGACAAGACACCCCCCAACAGGACGCCCCCCGGACCGGACCCTATAAGCTCCGGACTGCAGATTTTGATGTCCTGTCCGGAGTCTAGTCCGGTCCGGTTTTTACATAGTCCCCATGTTCCTCCACATGTACACATTAGTCATTAGCACTGCTATATAGTAATAAACATAAAGCTTATCCAGTGGCTGGTAATAGCTGCAATATACTGGAGGTAGAGTAGGTTATATAGCAGATAATTGCTTGCTTAATGGCATCTGAAGAGATACGGAGTGACAAATGCACAAAGGAAAGAATTTATGCTGGAAGAGGATGCAGTGCAGCATGGCACTGTTGTGATGAGTCTCTGTGACTGGGATACACTACACTCTAATGTGCTGGGGTGGGGGGCTGCGGAGTTGCTGTACCGTGTAAACCTTGCTAGGGATCCCGAGGCTGAAACAGCATCCATGGACCCAGTATCACATCAGCTGCATGAACATGGGGCATCTGAGAGCTGGCCATACATCTGCAGATGCGTTAAGAGCTGTCTTTGCGGTTAGCCGGCGATGTGCAGAGGGTCCGGCGGCTCCCCCTCCCTCCCTATGGTTATGTGCCCTGTACTTGTCCTCAATTGTATTCAGCTGTAAGTCACTGTCTCCTGGGTGTTATATAATCTGTAATGGGGCACTGCGGATCCCTTGTTCTCTGCCCCCTGATACTTATGTCAGTGTCCTCTGCTGATGCAGCTATGGATGTGTCCTGTACCTGTCCTCTATTGCAGGGGTCCTCAAACTATTTTGCTCTGGGACCCCATCAGACAATAAAAATAATGACAGGACCCCAGCAAGTTACTGCAGAAGGTCATCACATCACATGTGTAGTCAGCAGACATCACATACATGGCAGCATTGTGGAGGCACAGAGTGATGGGAGGAGTCTGAAGTAACAGACAATTCAACAGATCTTTCAGAATCCTTGAATCATTGACTGAGATTAGAAAAGTCATCAGCCTGATGGTCAGCAACATGGAGTCGCGACCCCATGCTGAGAAGGTCGGGACCCACTTTGGGGTCAGGACGCATAGTTTGAGAACCGCTGCTCTATTGTATTTACCTGTAAGTCACTGTCTCCTGGATTGTTTGTTCAATTCATTTATGGACATAGTTTAATTTTAAGAATTGGTAATTGGGATATAGGATGAGCCAGGAGCTGGCAATCAGATTAACATCAGACTGTCACCGTACTAACCAGATCACCCAGTCTGCTGGACAATGGTAGTTTGTCTCTTCAGTGAATTCTGCCACTCACAACAGAAGCAAGAAAGTTATGCCCCAATATGTGAAGGGGACTTATAGGCTGGTTTCACACACTCCGGTTTTGTCCGGAAGGCAAAAAGCCGGACACATTTTGTCCGGCTTTTTGCCTGACAGTTGTCTCTTTCACATGCACCGGCTCAGTGAGCCGGTGCTATGTAAATTTGAGGGTAAAAACTGAAGTGACGTCAGTTTGGGGGCGGTGGAGAGCTAAAACCGGACACCAAATGACCGGTGTGTGTGAAAGGCCCCCATCGCCCTCAGCACACACTGACCTGTGAGGACGGGACGGCCACGGCACGGCAGCCGGACACTGCAGTGGAAAGATCCGGCTGCTACCCGGTAGCCGTGCCGTGGCCGTCCTGTGTGAATGGACACATAGCAGTCCATTACACACTGCAGGGACGGCACGGCTTTTAAGCCATGCAGGATTTCACCGTCCGGCAGGAGCCGGACAGTGTGAAACCACCCATAAATCAGTAGAGCCTGTCCTGGGAGGTATCAGGTTACACCACTGGAATCCGCCCATCACCTGGGTGGGAGACCCTGGGGGGAGGTAAAGGGCGATGACCCATTGTTCTAGGATGAAACCTGAAGGTGTATAACACAGGCTTTCACCTGTAGTCTTTACATACTGTACATTTATCCCCGTTACCCTGTGGACAGGCCTGCCTGCACGTTCCGGCTGTAAGTTACCTATATGTTTTCTTACCCTTTGCTTACCTGTATGTGTATTCTGTCCATACACTACTGCAATGTATCCTATCCTATGAGTCGAGGGTTGGACCTGGATGCATCTGATTTCTTGTCCCGATCCGTCGTAATTGGGTCAAATCGGACTAGTGGGGGTCTTAACTCTTTTCTTGTAACTCAGTGGTTCCCAAACTGTGTGCCGTGGCTCCCTGGGGTGCCTCGGGACACTTACAGGGGTGCCCTGGGTTGGTGGTCCAGGACCAATTCAATTTATTTATGGTTAATTATTTATGGGCCAAACCAGTGCTGGTGGCTGCCAATCATAAAATATGTACAAACAGAAGCAAATTCTGCCCTTTACCACATAACTGACCCTTAAGGCCCATACACACTTGTAGACTTTCATTTCAAAAGACTTTGCCAAAATCTTTGATAGATTTATCTTTCCCCAAAGTAGTGCGTACACACTGAGTTATTTTCCCCAAAGAGTAAGAGATTTTCAGGAGACGAAAGACTTTGCTGAAAATCTTTCATATAAAAGGCGATTTACATAATAGGCTGGGTTTGTATTCCAAGGGTGGGAGCAGCGGCCATTTTATTCAGTGCATTTCTGTTCTTGGTGCCTGATTCAGAACGGATTGCTGGGCTGCGTATATGTGGAGCCCAGCAATCAGGTAAACTCCACCCCATGCCGCCCTGACCGGGGAAAATCCCACCCATGTGCACTGCAAACGTTTCATTTGCAGCTGTGCATGTAGGGAGAAATCCATTCACTTGCGACAGCAATGTATATTTTACGCCATAACAAAATATACATTCGGGGGGGGGGGGGGGGGGATAACATATACATTGCTGGCCTGCAAAAAATTTAAGGCATGGCTTTGTGGGTCAGGGGACTATGCACACCGTAATGCCCATTACACATATGCAACACACCGTAATGCCCATTATATATAATGCCACATAATTGCCGTTTACCTACAGTGCTCATTGCTAGGGTTTTCATGCACTGTGCCAGGGGTAACATGCTATGTGCACTGCACTGTGCGGTTCTGCCTCCCTACGCTCACCGTGCCCTGCTGTCTGTCCCTGCCTGCATCACTAAAGTAGACCGCCGAGCAGAACGGTGGGGAAATCCGACTGTCTCAGAGCAGGTCCATCTGTCCGAGACTCGCAGCCAATCAGGCAACGGTGGCTCGCAAATTCCAAGCCGGCGTGCCATTTGAAATAGAGCAGGCCCAACCATCTGCTTTGCGGCTGAGACAGCCGGGTTTAACACTGCTCTGCCGGCTGTCTCCTTTAACGATGCAGGCAGGGACAGACAGCAGGGCAAGGTGAGCGGAGGTTCCGCCTCCACAATTAACTGACGGAACGCAGTTATGCCCCGTGCCGGCTCAATTTAACCCATGGTAGGCAGTAATGCCAGTAATATATACGTTGCTGGCCTGTGCCAGCAACGTATATATTACTGGCTAATAAATCATCACTGGTGAGCAGTGGTGGCAGTAATATATACATAGCTGGCATATGCCAGCTATGTATATACAGTATTACTGGATAAAAACGAATTCATTGGTGGCAGTGGTGCCAGTAATATATACACTGCTGGCATGTGCCAGCTATGAATAAATTACTGGCTAATAACTACTGTAACTCATTGGTGGCACTGGTGGCAGTAATATATACATTGCTGGCATGTGGCAGCAATGTATATATTACTGGATAAAAAACAAATTCATTGGTGGCAATGGTGGCAGTAATATATACATTGCTGGCATGTGCCAGCTATGTATATATTACTGGATAAAAACAAATTCATTGGTGGCAGTGTGTGGAGCACGGCGGCAGGGGGCAGGGCGTATGACAGGCTGTGCTATGGGCAGGGACCAGTATGTATGAAGCAGAGTGGCGCAGCGGTGTGACTACGCGCGTGGAGCAGGGGGAGGGAGCGGCAGAGTCACCGAGGTGGTGAGTATGCTCCAGCGCCGGGGAGAAGGGGGAGGGAGCAGGGGGAGGGAGGAGGCGGTCAGTCGAGCTGAAAGTCTCTGATTCTTCAGCCCGGCTGCCGTACACACCTGGCGATGATGGCTCAAATATGAGCCATCATCGCCAGACATGCTGGTAAAACCAGCAGATAGCCCACTTTTAGGGTAGGCGATTTCCTGGTGTACAGATCTCCCATGGGGAGCACATACACATGCAAAGATTTGTGCTAAGCAATTTTGCTTAAGCAAGAAAAGGGCCAGGAAGTTCAGAATGAGAGATTGCGATCAGAATCTCTCATTCTGTACACAGAGAGATTTGCACTCACTTGTAAGTAATTTGACTAGATTTTGACTGCATGCACTGACTTAAGGGGCATACACATGGAGCAAATTTGTGCTATTTTCTAAGCAATCTGACTAGATTGCTTAGAAAGTATGCACAGATCTCTGTGTGTATGCTCCTAGAGATTATTATCTCTTACTAAGTCAGTGCATGCAGTCAAAAATCTAGTATATTGCTTAGCAAATGACTGCAAATCTCTCTGTGTGTACAGATGAGAGATACTGATAGCAATCTCTCATTCTGAACCACTACCCGGACTTTTTTTTTTGCTTAAGCAAAATTGCTTAGCACAAATCTCTGCGTGTGTGTGTATGCTCTCCATGGGAGATCTTGACACCAGCAAAATTGCTAAGCACAGATCTCTACGTGTGTATGCCCCTTAATTTAGACATGTTAAATCTGAAGCAGAGCATGCTGGGATGTGTAGTTCAACAACAGCTGGAGTGTCAAGGTTAGCCATCAAGGGCCTAGGTCACATTCAGCATTGACAGTCCACCCCATTTCAGTCCGTTCCTAACATTGCTAATAGGCAATCCTGCAATTCCTGTCCTGTTTGCTCGCAGCGGGTTCACACTTTCTCACAGTATATCTTGCAGCATTATTTCGCGTTTTTGCGGCTCGGTAAATGACCTGTACCACACTCTTGTAATTGGCTGACAATATAGTATAAGGATATTGGGACACCCAGGACCCTGCAGGATAAGAGTAAATTCATTCATTGAGCTGTTCCCCCCCAATATCTCTTGTCCCCGAAGCATCCATCCCATTGGCCAGCCCCTAGTGTCGCTCTGTATCACACTAGATTTATCACATTGGTGCTATGTGTGTGCACGCTTGTGAGTACAAAGTACACCGTGTCCTTTTCCCAGATGCCACATTTGTTGCACACTCACAGCATTCTTCCCTGGCAGTTTAGCACATGGAATACAAATTATATTTTAAGCACAAATGTGACCTTTATTCCCTGATTGCAGAACAGAAAGCTGGCACCTGGGAACCGTGAAGCCGGTCAGCGTAGCGTGTCGGCAGGTCAGGGGTCATGGCCGGTGCTATAATGGATCTACACCTAGGTTAGTCTTTAAGGTGTGACTAGAGTCAGTACATTGAAGTGAGCAGGTAGATCCGGCCGTATGGTTTACGTATGGAGATCTGTGCAAATTCCTCAGTGCGCATATATACAGGTGTCCTCCGCCGAGATCGCTGTCATGTTCCCCAAGCCACAGCATGGTTGCCTGTGTTTCCAGAAAATAGGGACGTCGGCCAGTGTTCCCTCTAAGCTGTGCGCACATGCGCGCGCACACAACTCGACGAGCGTGCGCACAGACATTACAATAGAGCGCACAAAGCAGCAGTGGTCCCTTGTTGCAGTTCTAGACTCAATTAATGTGTGTTTCACCCATTAACTACTGAATGTTTAAATGTTTAATATAATTAAAGTAAAGTTAACACAAATGCTGAACGTCATTTTCCAGTTATATAAGTGACGCACAAAATTTTTAATTTCCTTCCAAAATTGCACAGCCAAAATTTTTTGCCGCACACAGCCTTTGTAAAATTAGAGGGAACATTGACGTCGGCCCTGTTTTCTGGGATTGACGAGGCTAGTGCCTGTGTTTGCCAATGCACAGTGGTGTAGGTACAAAAATGTCTGCCCCCTGCCCAAACATTAATTATCACGCTCGTTGGCAGGGGTTTCATGCTCGTCAGGCACTTCTAGGTAGCGATGTACACGCTGTGCTTCCCTGACAGGTGGTAGAGGTTTTACTAGCACCTCTATCATCTGTCTTCAATAAGGTAGCGGACATTTTTGAAAGGCCATTTTAGCCGGTTCCAGAGGCATAACAAGCAAAATCTTGGACGGGGCCACCCATTGTCGCTACAATGCCCATGGGGGTAGGTGCCAAAAGAAAAAGATTGAGAGTGTAAGAGACAAATGGTGTCGGGAGAGAAACCGTGCCGAGTAGAGTTGGGGAGAAAGACTGTCAGAGAGTGATATGGAGGAAAGAGTGAGGGAGAAAGCGTGGCAAAAGAAGTGGGGAGAAGAGAGGAGAAAGACTAGGGGCAAAGAGACAGGTGGAGTGAGAGATTGGATGGGTTTTGAGCAACGCTGGGCTTCACTGAGAGAATCACGATTGTAAAATTGAAAAAGTTATTGTGTATACAAATACAAACAAGATATAAAAAAAATGTCTGCGTGTGTGTGTACATGTGGTAGGGAATATAGATTGTAAGCTCCACTGGGGCAGGGACTGATGTGAATGAGCAACTATACTCTGTAAAGCGCTGCGGAATCTGTATGCGCTATATAAGAAACTGTTAATAAATAAAATACTTGTTTCCTAGCACGGCACCCATCGCATTGTATACCATAAATATGGTATGCGATGCGATGCTGCGCGATGTTGTACAATAAAAAATTGTATGCCATACAATGGCATACAATGTGATGGTATAAGATTTTTTATTGTACAACCACCCAGATGGGTCCTTACAATGTTAAATGCCCCCCACTATCAACGCCAACCCAAAGCGTGGCGAGCGGCGGCGGTATGCGTCCTCCGACCTTTTCATACCCCCACTATCCATGTCGGCGTGGAGTTGATGTTATATAGTGTGGTGAGCGGACGCGAAATACATGTAAAGTAATACGCGTCCCCTCGCGGGGCTCGCTGCGCTTGCCACGGCTATGCGGCTATATGGCATGCGATGCGATGGCATAAGATGCAATAAGATGAAAAAATTGGGTGCCGTGCTAGGAAACAAGTACCAAAAAAATATATATAAAAAAACAGAATAAATAAATGTGATAAATCCTAATCACGTGTAGGTGTAGGTGGCTGGTACCTGAGACTCCGGACTCCTCTTCTGGCACTGCTCTGCTGGATCTTGCCGGCTTCACTCGCCTGCAGTTCGGAGGGTGGAGGGACAAAGTTCCCCGGGGAAAACAATACCTCAAGACAACCCCACAAATCGGCCAGCACTCGTTAGGGCGGTGAACAGAATATTTTATTAAGCTGAGTCAAAAGTCGAAGATCACCGCTATAACCGAAATTTCTCAATCAATGTAATAACAGTAAACTGGTAATCAATAATAGGTATACAATCTGGACAATCACTTTTTGGCAGAGACTACAAAAATAAGAGAAAATGTCCTGTCCCAGAAATACCGTGCGCGGCGAGGTCACCGTGGGACTGGTAGGCCGCACCCCGCACAGCACCCCGAGGAGAGTGCTAAACACAGTGTTGACATTAACTTAACATGAAGCCGCAAGAATATGAAAGGACATCTCGCAGCAAAAGATATCGTGCGCGATGGGGCCACCGGTAACACCCGTAGGCCGCAATTCGCACGATATATCCGAGCTACGGTACCACCACACAATCGATCCACAGTTCGATGATACCAAAGGTTCAAAACATCAAAAGGTTAGCAAATGATTCTCTGAGTGAACAACAGAAATAGGCATCAATTTACACTTAATACAAATAACAATAAATGTCCGGGTACACAATAAGTCCTGTAAGTCCCTGAACTGCGCAGTTCTATAACTATTAGGTACCTGTTCTGGCCTAGGTGCACCGTGTTCCTTGAACAACTAACGAGGGAGTGGTATTCCTGAGGCACAAGGGTAGGGGTAGTTTCTGACTCAAGGCCAGGACGGTAAAGTCACTCCAGACAAAGTTCCTCAGGAGGTGGAACTAGCCTAGGGGCTGTAAGGCAATCAGTGGCTGAGCTGACCCAGAGGGTAGGTGTCAGTGCGCTGGGCGTGAAACGGGCCCTGGCTGGGATAGAGGTTGGTGGTACCCCCTGTGGGCGCAGTGGGGGTGATTCCCAGGGTAGGCAGGGGAAGTTTTTAGTGGCTCTCTGAGTGGGCGCAGGCCAAGGGTGTAAATATCACTGAGGGGTGAGGCACAGGGGTGCAGAGTACCTGTGGGCAGCAACCAGTTGCCGGCTCCTGCCAGTCACGCTTAGGAGTCTTCAGGGAGTCACCGCCTGTGGCTCCCCCTTTAAGCTGGGTGAGCTGCCTCCCCTTCTCTAGCCCTCCGTCCAGGGCAGGGGCAGGTGGTCGCGCTGGGCTGCGGCTGTCGCTGTGCTGCCGGGTCTCTGCGGCGCTGCTGGTCCCCGCTGTCAGTCACCGCCGGGGGGGGGAGCGCGTCTCTTCTCTCCACAGCCGCCGGCTCTCGTTGCCGCTGTCAATCACCGCCGAGCAGCCTCGCACTCCGTCCCGACGCGTCCTCTTCTCTCTCCTCCCTGTGTTGCCGGCCAGCCGTCCTGCTTCAGCTTCCCTGCGCTCCGGGTAGGGACGACTCTGCCTCACGCTCTGCTGTCCGCTCTCCACTCTGCTCACACGGGGCGTCTTCCTCTCTGCTTTCGCGCCAGAGGCACCCTCCACCCCTCTCCGTTCCCGCTCTCCCACTGCCAATCCCAGCAGGGTTCCAGGGTCAGTCCCTCCTGGTCCCTGACATCTGCGGCTCCGGGCGGTTTGGTTGCTTGGCAACCCCATGTTAGGATGGCCGTCCGCCATTTTAGTTAAGGGCACCACTGCCCACCAATGTTCGTAAGGCAAACCCCTGGCTGGGTTCAAAAGGGGCACTCCCAAGTTCTGGGATGCCACATAAAATCAATAAAATAGGTCAAGGTTGCAACCATTTAATCCTGCATATTTGAGGACAGAGGAGAATTTCTCCGCAAAGAATCTGATCTCCAAAGAGGCCTTTAGAGTCTCCAATCACTTATTGGTAAGTAAAGTTCATCACAAAAACTTGGAGTGTAGGATAAAAGAAAGTTCCGGAATATTACCCAGCTTTAGGAATAGGTTACCTTGGTCAGTCAATGTGCAGTCCGTCTGCGATGGTCCACAGTGTGCGAATGGCACTTCGCTGGCAAAAGTGGAGACGGCAGGGTCCTGTACTGTTGGTGAAGTGCTGGTCCAGAACTGAGATGAAGAAATAGCTCAACGCGTTTCGGCACCCAAATGGCACCTTCCTCAGGAGCAGTGTGTGGGAGTGAGAGATTGGGCTGATAGTAAGATGTGCAGGAGGAAAGAGAGCAGGGAAGAAAGAGAGGGAGAGAGCACAGGAGAGAGAGCATATAGATGGTGCTGTGTACCTGCTACTTTACCCCCATTACTTACAGGTGCCTCTGTGTACCTTTTAATTACACCCCCCCCCCATACCCAGTAAAGGTGCCGCTGTGTACCCTCCCAGGACAGATGACGCTACCTCTGGCACCACGGTGTGTGTCCTCTCCAATGAGTCTTCACCCTGCCGGGTCTCCGCTCCGTAGGCGCTCCACAGCACACCACTTAATCTCCGCTACGCTGGAAGCTGCATAAGTACTGGGACTCCCGAGTCCTCACCGCAGCGCCTGGTCTCCACATCACACACCAGTGCCGGAAACTGCACATGCACTGGGTCTCCCGATCACATCATCGTGCCGGTCTCTCCACACAGCCAAATACAGTGCAGTGCACAGGCGCTATTAAAGGATGCGCTGGGGCTGGTCACTGGAAAGTGACGTTGAGCCCCAGAACAGAGTAGGAGGGGAGACCAAGGCATGACCAGCTGGAGTCCGGACTATCGCTTCGCTTCTACAGTGCTGCGCTGTCCCTGGGACAATGGACAGTGGCACTGCCAGCCTGCCATTGTCCGTGAGAGACTTTTGCGCATGCGCCTGCTATGCACAGGCTGATCATGGGTGGCAGCTCCGCAGGACTGTGCCGCGCGTGCGCACACACACAGGAGCCCCTAGCCAAAGCCGCCTGCCCTCCGCACGTCACGACTATACTTGCACTACGTACAGTACACACTCGAGTCTACACAGTGGCGTCTCTCTCTGGGCTTCCAAGCAGGCACCATCAGGAGAGGCAGGTGAGGCTTGAGCACAGGTGGAGGGCAGCGGCCCAGTCTGGATCGGGTCACGGGCCGTAGTTTGCCCACCCCTGTTCTCGAAGGTGCTAGATAAATAAGTAGAATCTGATTGGTTGCTATGGACAACATCACTTCTAAAAACCCACATCTTTGAAAATATACCCCTGTGCCTCTATGCAGGGGCATAGCGGGCCAAGGTACTTCTCAGGGGGTGTGGCCTATTTGCAGTAGGCATGGCCCCACCCCCTTATACAAATCTGTGGCATAAGAGGCCTTTTCAGTGCTGCAAAGTGTTGCTGAGCGCAGTACGAGGGGTTGACATCATGCATGATCAGTGTGATTGCTAACCGCCGCACAGGCAGAAGTCAGACTGCCCCCCTGCACCCACTACAGCCCACAGCAGTGTCTGCTAGTTGGGGAAAGCAGCAACTGCTGACAGGTAGGACTTATTGTGAGTCCTCGTGCTCAAGTATCGACATCGACACCAAAAACGTGAAAAACCCATGTCGACATGTTCATGTGTTGACCATTTTAATGTCAAATGTTTTGCTTCTGTCAATCTTTTGCCAATGTTGACTATTTGGTGTTGACCTAGACACTGTGAACTCTTAAATAGTCCCCCCTCTAGACAGAGCTGGCAGCTCCCACTCGTCGTATGACTGTAGGTACAGAGAAGATGCTGCTTTCCGAGTCTCCCGTCTTATACAACAGTTTGTTTTCTCTGCCCTTATGTGGCTGGAAATATCTTGTGTGCGGTAATGATCTTTATGAAGGATACTAGCCTGTATATTCCACACCTTATAATGTGCATCTTGTATCTTTTGCACAAGATAAACCCAGCAGGCACACGCAGATCCCTGAGTGTTTTTGTGTAGGTGTGTGAGAACAAGACCACTTTGTCTGGTCGGCCATTGTGTGTGTCACAGGGACACTAGTGTTGCAACCCTTGTGCATTGTACACAGTGCGAGGAGCTGTTAGACATACTCCGGGTGTTGTGCAAGAAGCATTTATAGCCCTGCTTTCTCCTAAGAAATAATTAGTGACCTCTGCACTGTTCCATCCTCCAGGGACTTTCACATGTACTGTACCTGCACTGCATAAAACTCCCAGATACACCCTGCAGAGACCAGAGATCGCCTGTCATCCACAACTGGGACCACAACAGGACCTCTCACAGGTAAATCTTCATTCGCCTGATTTCTTTCTGTCCAGGAATTATTGCTTGCAGTGCACCCACAATCTCAGCCCATAATAATTGCATTTAATTTGGAGTTGTGCAATTGTCGCTACTCCCAAATCATTTACATAATGCCAACAACTTCCTCAACTTAATATTCATTATCACAATTGTTCTGAATCACGTGGATCAGGATATAAGAGAGAAGACCCTTTGGTGTATTTCTTTATCCAGCACCGGTAAGTGTTGGCTGTACGTACAGGAGGCAGGTAGATGTCTGGGCGCTTGGGCTGGTACTAGTTCCATTTGTTTGTGTTCATTGTTAATTTGAAAGGCACCAGAAATTGTACACAGCACTGTCTGTACACGCATCTGTGTATCTGGGGATAAGTGTGGTACACAGCAGCGTGCCATAGCACAGGCAAATACCATAGGTGCCAAACCTGTGTAACATCCGACAGACTGGGTAACTGGGGCAAGAGCTGGGCAAATCGCTGACAGATGCTCCCTACCATGTCTTGAATGAGTCAAGGAGAGGTAGGTTACCCTGTTTATAATGTAGGTCTTCGGGGTAAATTTACTAAGATGGGAGATCTATTGAAGATGGGATGTTCAGTGGCAAACGCAGGATTTTCAGAAGGGGGTTTCCAGAGGGGCGGAGCAAAGCACGGAGATGGACACAGGTGACCCAGTATATGCCGGGTCAGTTAAAGTATTATAAATAGACCAAATGTATATAAATAATAATAATAATAATGAAAAAATATATATATACATACATATATATATATATATACATATACATACAGGGGCGTCAACAGCAGTGTAGACCCCTGGGCATAGCAATGTATTGGGGCATCTACCGATCCTCCAGCGGTAGGGGTGGGGGAAGCTTTGATGTCCCGCGGGTGGTAGGGGGTATTATATCAACCGCTCAGCATGTAGGGCCTGGATCAGTAATTTCCACTAATTACCCTATTACTGCACAGATGGTGGGAGAAGGGGGCATTGGGCTGAATGAAGGGGTCCTGATACATAACTTCCAGGGTGGTAGAGGATGTTTAATATGCAGAGGAGGGGTGCATAGTGGAGTGGGCTTATTATTCATAATTCTCTGGTGGGAGGACAGCTTGCTTGACTGCAGATATCTCCAGTTCCCAGAAATAGATTTCTTAGATTTTAATGGAATTAAAAACTAGATAATCCCACCTACCAAATGGTACTGGGGACGAGGGGATCAGAGTTCAGGAGGCAGAGCAATCTACCAACGAGTATATAAAACTACATATCAGGTGTGTGGAGCTGGAGCAGTAACCAGCTGCTGGAAGGCTGATATCTCTGGTTCTGGGAACAGTAGAGACAAGCTATTAGTGTATGTTAAAGGGGGAGAGGCCCAGCTTTTGAAATATACCCTCAGAAAAACTCTAAGACAGACAGAACCTGAAATATCTGACTGGGAAGAGCAATTAACAGGCTTGGATGGGGACCACTGCTTTGAAGTCAGATATCTCCGGTTCCCAAGGGCCAATTTTTAAAATTCTTGTACCCATGGAAAGAGGGGACCCTCAGCTTTAAGCATAGGGTCCTTAGACTCCTGGGGGGTTTCTGGGTACTCAGAAACCCCCCCTGCGTGCGCTACTGATGTTGCTATGGGCAACCAATCAAATACTACTTATTGTTTAAGCATATTCTAGAAGATAATAGATATAATCTGATTGGTTGCTATGATCCACATCCCATCTTCAATAGAACTTCCATCTTAGTAAATGTACCCCTTCATGTGCCAGGTCTAATAGGTCCTGGTGTATTTCCACCTCACGCTGCCCAAAACTGGAAGCTCCCGCTGGCAGCTGCGGTTCCCGTTACCATAAATGTACTCGATCTTAATCTGTATTGTCACTCACCATAATTCACAACTGAAATATATTGTACGCATTTATATCATGTTTATTTTTAAAGAGCTGTACACACGGTGAGATTTTGGCAGGAGATTTTGACTAGATAGTCAAAATCTCCTACAAGGTTAGTCAAAATCTCCTTGTTTTTCTCCTACTTAGTCAATATTGTCTAGAATAGATTGCTTAGCATAGATTGACTGTGCAGGCAAGGCAATTTTGACTAGATGATAGACTATCACTACTGAAGGCCCCGATACACGATGCGGTAGCAGCGCGCCCTGCGCGCTCCCGCGGTCATCGTATCACACAATACAAAAAGTATGTGCTGCACCGTACTTTTTGTACTGCCTGCGGATCGCATCTCGTCGCAGCATGTATGGGAGCCTTTAGACAAAATTGCTTAGTCCAAATCTCCACTGCATCTAGCCAAAACCTCTCTCAAAATTGCTTAGACAAAATTGTCCATTAGCCAAAGTCTACCTGTGTGTACATCCCTTAAATTAGATTCTCAAGTGCAGCAGATGTACTAAGTCTTGAAGAGTGATAACAAGAAGATTGATAAATTACCTGCCGATCAGCTTCTGTCATTTTTAAAACACAGCCTGTAATATGGCAGTTAGGAGTTGATTGTCTGGTACTATATTTCTCCACGGCTTAGTACATAGACCCTTGTGACTATTTCGTAATAACACTGTCATATAACCCTTTCCCATAGTCCAGTTGTAAATGCAAACCTAATAAATGCATTTTTACATTGTTAAGTTGCATAGCTGCTCACCGTGGCAACGGAGCTTGGCGGGGGTACCCGCTGCTTCCCCCGCCCTAGCCGCCGGTCCCCCTCGCCGCCCGACCCGACACCCCCCCCCCCCCCGAACTGGGCAGCGTCTCCCTGAAGCGGAGACGGGCAGGGAGACGCTGCTCAGCCGCCGTGATACTTGGACGCGTGTGAGACGCACGCGCGTCCCAGTCTCTATGGCCGGCGCTCGCCAGTGAAAGGGATCTGGCGAGCGCCGGCCAAGGATGGCAGTGGCTCCGTCTGTAGGCACTGATACACAAGGATAGGTGATATCTATTGCATGATGGTCATCCAATTGCAGAGGCTCTTGGTGGCTGGATGATACTGTGACCCAGCTACACAGTATGTTGGTCAGGAGGATGGTAAGTGAGGATATGTGAGAAATGTACAGTGGGGGATGGGATTGGACAGGAAAGGTATATGAAGGTTTTGTAACATAGCAATCTATTTGTGTTTGGAGACTAGAGGCCAGTCTTATTGTGCAGGGGAGGGTCACATTATTATGACCAGCAGCTAATAGCCAGAGTACCCGGCCTTTGCAGCAGAGACAGCAGCTGGACCGGCTGGCAGTCACTCAGTCAGGATATGGATCATTGGATAGACAGCAACTAGGTCAACACCACTAGGTTGACATGACTGAAGATCGACATGCAGGAAGGTCAACATGGGTTATGTCAACAGGGTCATTAGGTCGACACAAGCATTATGTTGACCTGGAAGGTCGACAGTCAAAAGGTCGACATGGGGTTTTTCAAGTTTTTTTGTCCCGACACTGAAACCTAGCACCGCACCCCCTCGCATGGCTCGCTGCACTCGGCACACTCATTTATTCTCCCATCACGCCCTAGTAGATGGTAGGGCGTTTACTGCCTGTCGGCACTTGTGGGTTCCAAAAAAAGTAAAAAGCCTCATGTTGACCTTCCCCATGTTGATTGACCTAATGCTTGTGCCGACCTAATGACCCTGTCATCCTAACCCATATCTACCTTCCTGCGTGTCGACCTTCCCACAGATGCTCAATTATCAAGTCCAGGGCCAGGGAAGCACTCGCAAGTCTTGGTCATGCTCATCCAACCAGTGTCGGACATTTCTAGCCCTGTGACAGGTCGCATTCTCCTGCTGGTCGATCCCATCCGCTCAACAGTAGACAATTAGCATTTATGGATGATACATGGTCTGCAAGGATGGATTCATAACCACATGAGTCAGGTGTGCCTTCCACATGGGGGAGTGGGCCCAGAGAGGGCAGCGCAAACATTCCCCAGACCATAACGCTGCCGCCACCAGCTTGTATTCTTCCAATAATGCTTGCAGGGTGTTTGTCCTCTAATGTTTCTCACCTGATCCACTAATGTCCATTTGCTCGATGAAGCAGAAATGTGACTCATCGGAGAAGGCAACAATGAGGTGCTCCAACAGATAGGTAGAGAAGAGGAGGTGCAATCAGAGAAGCGGACACTCAGCGGTTAGATCGATAGGATGAGAACCAAGTTGGGGCTGTGCATTGGAGACATTGTAGTGTGTGTATGAGCAGAGATGGTCACAGAGTCACATGCAGCAGAGATCTAGAAGAATAAATCCCCATACACAGTATCGTTCCGTGACATCCCCGGGACCCGCCGAACATGCCGGTTGTTGGTAATAAAGCCAGAATTAACCCTTGCATGGCTCTCTACACTCTGCACACTATTTTATTCTCCCACCACACCCTAGTGGATGGTAGGGCATGAAATACCACCTGTCGGCACATGTCAGCTCAAAAAAAGTGGAAAAACCCCATGTCGACCTTTTGACTGTCGACCTTCCCCATGTTGACCTAGTGCTTGTGTTGAGATAATGGCCCTTTCATCCTTCAGTCATGTCGACCTTCCTGCATGTCAACCTTCATGCATGTCGACGTAGTGGTGTCGACCTAATGCTTGTAGACCCAGTGGCCGAATCTCCTTTAGTTATACACTTGATTATAGCTGCCAAATGTGCAAATCTCATTAGCCTTTCTTTATTATTATTATTATTATTATTATTACTTTATCATTTCATTTATGATCAGTGGTGGGTAGCATGGTGCATTGCAATGTGATGTGCCAATCATCGCATGCATACTGCCTTTTTTTTAAAGCTGTCCTTTGCAGTTTGGGGACTTACAGGATTAAGACTCGGAGTCCGTCTGGGTCCATCCAGGTCACACTGCAGGTGGTGCTGGGAGGAGTCCAAATGAAACCATCTCATGGAGGGAAGATGAAGAGAATCCATGGGCTTCTATCGAGCATAGCTGCCTACTCTCCTGCAATCTGCAGGAGACTCCCTGAACCAGCAGCAATCTCCCTATCTCCCTCATAAGTCTAGCAATCTCCCTCATGTCACCTAGCCCACATTACACTGTTACATTTTGGGGGAAGAAAGGAATGAGATCTAGATACATTTACATTGATTCATCAGCACTATTTCCCAGCACTTTAGTGAGTCTAGTCTAACTGCTTTGGCCTCATCTACATTTGGATATAAGTCATTATAAAAGATTCCTCTCAGATGTAGCAGAACACACCCACGCTTCTAGGTGCCACATTCACAATGTCTTTTCACAATCTCTCCATATATGGAACTAGACACGCCCTTTGAGTGGAGCATGACACACCCCCTCAATGGGGCGCTGTGCAAAATTCTATTTCCAACTATAATCTCCCTGAAACTAGTTTTCAAAAGTAGGCAAGTATGCTATAGGGTAATGCCATCTAAAGATGACATTGCCCACTGCATCCAATCTCAGTAATGTATTGCATTCAGGGGCTTGGTGCATATGCGTTATGTAGCTAAACCTCCAAAACTGCATTTTTGGAGGTTGGGCTGCATTTTTAGGTATGATGTATCCTGACCTGATAGATCAACTCATGAAGAAAATGGATCAATCATTTTATGATGTTTCCGCCGTTTGGGTGGATCCCTGCGTTTACCTGGAAAACATTTATTGTGGTGATTGGGGAACAAACAGTTAACTGATTCAAAATGTTGCTTATTGCTTGTGAGGTCAAACAGATCCACTATGTAATCTGCTTTAGGCCGAAAAGAATGTAAATAGGGCAGCGCCATAGGGGCGGCGTTAGACCCTGGTAATGGTATGAGTGCAACCAAGCAGGTGTTGTAATAACCCATTGGTATTGACTGGTAACCCCTTGACGTACAGAAATCTGCGATAACATGTAACATTCAGAAACAGGCTCCTTAGTTTTCCGCCTTTGCTGCAAGTAAATAAAGTATATACAGGATACGTACCAGGGGAGGATTGGTAAGTAAATCCAGCCCGGGAAAAATCTTGAAGCAGGCTGGGGGTGGCGGGCTGCTTCAAGCCGCTTCCGCCCACTGCCACGCTGAAGCCGACCAGTCCCGGGTGATGTGGTGACTTCACCCAAGAGCGACCCGCGGCCAGCTTCCCAGCGGTTAAAGCTGCGGCCGGCCGCGGCCATATTTGCTTTGGGCAGCCATGAGTTGGACGCTGCAGCCGCTAACCTCTGTGGTCCGCGGCCCAGCCAGGGGGGAAGGTGGGCAAATCTGGACCGGCCCACCGGAAACCGGGCCAATCCGCCCCTGAAACGTACCAATCGATGACATAGCACGTATTGGTTGTACTCTCATACATGGTGGCCATTTGTAAGACTTACACCTCAGTGATGTCACTGGCTGGTCACTAGGGCATTCATACTCTGTGATCTCATGGTCTGACCCAGGAAACGCGTAGAAAATAGGCCAGCGTATGACTCACAGCAAAGTACACATGTTGTAATATTTATTCTAGATGTAAGGCCATAAAATATAATAGTACAAAAATAACGGTACCAATGCCAACCAATCGCAAAGTAATATCACCCGAGTTTTTGGACAGTTGCCTAATTACGGTAATGGAAAGTCCCATTGGTATTTTATGGGGGGGGGGGGGGGATTATTGTGGAATAAGTTTCCTGTTCCTAATAAATGATTTGTGTAATATGTGACACACCTTATTATGCCGCAGGCTGCAGAATGGATGAAGGGAGCCTGAGAAAGCGGAAAGACAATCAGGATGATGGAGTACGCGATACTGCCGACACACAGTCGGTCCACAGCAAGGTGTCCGTTGCCATGCAGCTCAAGAAACAGGCAAGTAGTCCGGCTTGTGATGTGTGTTGCTGCATATTGCGTGAGTGTGTATACAAGACTATTACCTGAGACACTTGGGTTTGTCCCGATAAGGTAAGGGTTAAATTACTTACTGGGATCCATCGGGAATCTACTGTCGTCCTTCCGGCTGTTGGGATTCCAACTGCTAGAATTTTGTACCCAACCCATCTAAAGAAGGGGTTTGGTCACAATTTGGAGCACTGTGTCTAAAATGTGATAAATTATATTTAAAGATAACAATTTATACTGTTTAACATTGCAACTCGCATCGCGCCTGAGAGCATCCACGTTGCCTGCCCATAATAGCGATGGCCATCAACCATCAATGATTCAAAATCATCGATGGTTTTATGGACGATGTCAAATACTTTTGCCATCAATGGGGAAGAACCAGATGGTTTCCCTCCATCGATGGCACAGCAGAACCGATGATTTTTTTTTTAAAGGTACGGGGGCATGGAGCATAGCTCCACCCCAAAAACCCACATTCTAATTGGCCCACAGGTCGGTCAGTCAGTCAAAGAAGAGGGATGACCATCGATAGTTAAAACTATCAATGGTCTTCCATCACATATTTTACTACCAGCAATGGCTGTTTGCAGTATCGCCATCCATGCTTCAACCATCCATGACTGCACTGATGGCCATCCCTACCCAGTACTCCAAGTTGGCCGTATCTGTGCGGCTGCGCAGCCCCTATCCATCCTACACACATGTGGAGTAGGAGTTCGGGTAGGTCAGGCCTAGCCAACCTGTGGCTCTCCAGCTGTTGTGAAACTACACGTCACATCATGCCTTGCCATTGGTTTGCTATTATGGAATGGGGTAGGTGGTACAAGGCACCACAACAGGTTTCATCCTGTGCCAGCCCTGCGCTGTATACTGCTGCGATTAGACTGATTGAACACCAGTCCCTGCCCCAGTGGAACTTGTAATCTGGGCCGGCTCTACCATTAGGCAGCTTTAGGCATCTGCCTAGGTCGACTGGATCTGGGGGGGCGCCACCAAGTCTGCGAATCAAAAACATCAAGGATGTCCTTTTTGAGGATCCTCTTTGTACTTAATGCAGGTGGCGACTGTGGAACTAAGACCTTACCTCCATACTTTGCCTTGAGACATACTTCCCTACATTGCTGCCCCCTCCTCCTTGTACTCTGGGTGGCAAAGGGGAGGGTGCAGAGGGCCTCCGGGGGGGCTGGGAGGACCACAAAGCCTTACACCGGCCCTGCTTGCAATCTATAGTTCTATCACACACACACCTGTGTTTTTAGTCCGAGTAGAATTAATCTGCCAGTATGTTTTTGAGGTAATTGGAGCACCAGAAGGAAACCCACCCAAACATGGGGGGAACATACAAACTCAACACATTTTCAAAATAAATAACCTTCTATACAACTGTACATGAGGCCCAGTGTCTGTGGAGGAAATGGTCACTGGTTGGGTCTCTCTGATATTACCAATTACTTCCCTTATATTTTGTACAGAGGGTTCTCAGATACGGTATGACAGACCTGTCTGTCAGAGAGAAGGAACATGGTTTGATGATCTGCCTGACAAGTGCAAGGCTTCTGTCTTCTGTCCTCCACGCATAGGGCCAGATGTATCAAGTGATAAACAACCAGCCAATCCACTCCTAACTGCCATGTTACAGACTGAGTTTGACAAATGGCAGTTATAAGCTGGATGTCTATTATGCTCTGCTTTATTAAGCTTGGCACATTTGTCCCACCGTCACAGCTCAGAACACAAATCACAAATTGGGGCTGATACCTCTCCAGGAGGCACGTGGTGTCTCATGCCTCTGTGATGTCATTGGTTCCTAGTGAATTGAAGGCCTCTGTGACCGGTGCTCTGTAAGAGGCCGTTTGTTTCATGTTTGTCCTCTCTGGTATCACAGTGTATCACAGTACTTACTACATGAACTGGACTACAATGATTTACGCAGCGTGAGCACCATAAAGCCACATACAGGGCGAGATCATATCACAGCAGCGAGGATGCAGCCAGCCCAGGAATAGACCAATAACTCAGTCTGTAGACAGCTCCCTATTGATCACTGCTCTGGGTGTAAATATAGCCCGGCTCCAATCAGCCCAAAGATCTTCTCATCTGATGACTCAGTCAGTAATAATAATCTCATTCTGGCTCCTGAGGTGGAAACATTATGGTTCAGAAATAGGATTCATATTCCAGCATTAATATAGAACACAGTACTATTATGTGTATAATATGTATATTGTATATATGTATATATATATATATATATATATATATATATAGTCCAAAGAGAGGCCGGCACTCAGGTCTTAGAGGTAGATGCCCGTGGGTACTTGCTCCGGTGCCCTCTTAGCCAGAGGGGAAGGGTCCTCAGGGTATGTATAGAATGAAAAAATCAGCGGCACTCGGAGACTGAAGAATCAGGTGAATGAATCTGGAATATTTATTCCATGTGCAGTAGAAAACGTTTCGGAGCTCGCGGGCTCCGTCGTCAGTTCAAAGTAAGCATAAGTGCTTACTTTGAACTGACGACGGAGCCCGCGAGCTCCGAAACGTTTTCTACTGCACATGGAATAAATATTCCAGATTCATTCACCTGATTCTTCAGTCTCCGAGTGCCGCTGATTTTTCATTCTATATATATATATATATATATATATATATATATATATATATATATATATATATATATATATAGTGGTAAGGCGTCCCCTTTATTTTAAAGTCGCCGGAGTGCCGCCTTACCACTACAATATATTTTGGGGACTTTGGTCTGCCAAGGGAAGGCACCTGGTGCTGCTACTTCTACACTGAGCCGTGGAGTGCCGGCTACCTCACTGTATGTATGCACAGTATGTTATTGTGTGTATGTTCCATTATGTAGTTAATGAAATACAGCAAACTAAGCTTCATATAGACAAAGAAAGATGTTTGTCCATGCAGCACTCCTCACTGCCTCCGGGCACTGGCATTCCAAGTCCCTGGCACTATAATATTTAGGCCAGTGGCGTAGCTAGAAATTTTCCTCCCCCCTGCCAAAAAATTCCGGTGCCCCCCCCCCCCCCCAAGAAGGGGTGAGGCGAGCACATGCACGGGGCAGGGACCTGCTCATTAAATATACACTGCGCTGGGTCCATGCTCATTAGATATGCACAGAGCAGGACCAGCTCAGTGCACACTGCTGCCTCAGTCGTCCTTCAGTTCAGCCAGCGGCGCCCACCACAGTCCCAACTGGCACCGCTCCCCCAAGCCACCGCAGGGTCTGCCACTTAGGTAGCTACGCCACTAATTTAGGCCTACTAACTGGCCCTACCAGGCATCAGCGCAAAGAACAGCAAACACAGTAAGATTTTTATCCCTTCGAATTCAGTTAGAAAAGTTCCCACCTGTGGCTGTGCAGGTTTGAAAACCTGGACCGGAACCGTATGCTTGAGAGCCCACCCATCTTCCCTCGAGCACACCTCAGAGACTCATTACTGGCTTTGCAGTGAACCAGGTTCTGTTACCTGGCTGCAAAACACTCCCTCTGAGGCTGGACCCTTAACCCTTTAAAGGGCAGTTGTGACCAGAGGAAAATACCACTCTCTGGTGATACTAACCCTGTTTCACTACAATATATACTTTCGATAATCACAAGGTCTGTGTAGGTGTGAGCGCAATAAATTAACAGGGTGCTGCCCACCACACCAAAGGAATGGGGTACACCATCCCCAATAGAACAAATAGCCAAGCAAGATGATGGGGTGGTGTGGCGCAACCCTCTTAAAGGATGTTTTGGGACAAATAATTCTTACTTTAAAAGAATTTTTATTTTTAAGCAAAAAAGACAATCAGACAATAACATTGAACAAATGAATAATGATTTACATGAGTGGAATGCACTCCTTTGTACACTTCAATTGGGGAACAGCAAATGAAAAACAAATAGGTTATCTCACCATCTATGTCCACCGCGGTGGGCTATGCTTTTAGGGAGTAAAGACTGTGGCACCACCGCAGTGAGCTTTGTGCTGTAGTGTCCCCCAAAGGATAAAGTGCCCAGTGCATCCACGATAAAGTGCATCCAATAAAGTGATGAAGTGCCAAGGTGCTCAAAAGTTCAGTAGTGCAGAGGCATCAGTAATAGCAGCAGCAGCAATGCATTTCGGAGGACCTTCTGCCTCCTTTGTCAAGCTGAGTATAGTGCATGTGCCTTCCTAACCAATTGGTTAGGAACCCAGGAAATGGGTATAAAAGGGAGACCAATGCGCATGAACTATACTCAACTTGACAAAGGAGACAGAAAGTCCTCCGAAACGCGTTGCTGCTGCTATTACTGATTCCTCTGCCCTACCAATGTCTTTTTTGCTTAAAAATAAAAATTCTTTTAAAGTAAGAATTATTTGTCCCAAAACATTCTTTAAGAGGGTTGCGCCACACCACCCCATCATCTTGCTTGGCTCCTACAATATATACTGCTTGGCTGCACAGTACTCAAAACAGATATATACTGCATGGATCACAGGACACAGTACAGCTATATTCTATGTAGAGCTACATCACTAACGCACTCTTCTTGCACCATGCCACTATAACGTCTCCCTATCTTCCCGCAGTAGAATAGCGTTAGTGGATGACATTATGTGGATTCCCCCTAATTACCGTGGGCCGCAACGCTTCTCACTGGTCATCCTATCACATTTCCCTCAAGGTTTTCCCTCCTGAAAAGCAAAATAAACTCGGCAACTATGTATTGTTGTGGGAATAGTTCCTCGCTCCTGCCATCCCCCCCCCCCCCCCCCCCCATGAGCTGGCTGAGGTGTAAGGCCTCAGTAACCCCCCCCCCCCCCCCATTTCCCGTGTTATGCTGCAGTCCATGCAGTCCACAGTGATGCCCGTGGGTTAATGAATACACTCTGCTGTTAATGTCTATCTGAAAATGACCTGGAGATATGTTGTTAAATACAGATTAGTGGAAGATAACATCGCTAAACTATTTACAATGGCAGCCTGTCAGTGTTTTATATTTACTTTGTTATCAGTGAATGCAAGCTCCCAGCTGATGGGGCCAGCAGCAATTACATGTACTCCCAATATTACCTCTTATCTGTAGCCTCAATGTTACAGTTACCACCAACTGCGCAAACGTCACGTTGGTGATCTGCCGACGTAGGAGACCCTGTGTTATAATCATAGGCCAATATCGACATGATTTGCCGTATTGGAACGATAAATGGTGCAAAACGCAATATGTCTATTCCTGGCCTGAGAGGTTCCATGTACAGCCGTCCTTTGCAAAGTGGCTCCGGTGCTGGACTTGTGTGACTGAGACCCAGGAGTCCCTCTGCAGATGTGCAAAGTGACAGCGCTGGTCGCAAGGCATGCTGGGAGGAATCTGTGACGTATCCCTCAAACACCGCTTGAACACACCCCACCCAAATCTTACTCTCTCTGCCGTACAGCATGGTGTTAGCTCTGTCTCCCTTCCAATGTAACATCTGCGCCACCTGCAGCGCAGCATAGCGTTAGCTCTGTCTCTCTGCCCATGTTACAGGTGCCCCACCTGCAGCGCAGCACTGCCCATGTTACACCTGCCCCACCTGCAGAACAGCATGGTATTACCTGGGTCTCTCTGCCCATGTTACATCTGCTCCACCTGCAGCACAGCATGGCGTTACTTCTGTCTCTCTGCCCATGTTACATCTGCCCCACCTGCAGCGCAGCATGGCGTACTTCTGTCTCTCTGGCCATGTTACATCTGCCCCACCTGCAGCGCAGCATGGTGTTTCCTGGGTCTCTCTGCCCATGTTACATCTGCCCCACCTGCAGCGCAGCATGGTGTTACCTGGTTCTCTCTGCTCATGTGACATCTGCCCCACCTGAAGCGCAGCATGGTGTTACCTCTGCGGTGTTACCCAGTTACTTTTTTCTTTGCTTCACTTACAGACCTGAATCTGCCCCTTTGAACGTCAGGTTTCAAGGTCAACGAATCTTCAATCTGCATTTATCTCCTATACGTATTCAGGGTAAATCATTCCCTGCAGTGATGCGGTTCATATTTTATTGTGTTTTAACGTGTTACAGAAATTGCTGGTGAGGGCCCATAAAAGGATCCTGTAATTAGCCAGTAAGTGTAAATGAGGTGAAATTCTCTTATTTATTGTGAGGTACAAAGTCTTGCTGCGTCCTGCTAACGCACAGCCGGCCCTAGCCTAAATGATGCCCTAGGCAAGATTTTGGCTGTTGCCCCTTAGCACCGCCACTAGTTTGGCCTCTGACCCCACTCCCCTTTCCCATCACCATCATCATAGCAGTCATCATTTTGGTGCTCCTACCCGCAATATTTTAAATAGAAACAGTGCACACATTCGGTGCGCAGCCCAAACAGGGGTGTGTTCTTGCTGGGAAGGGGCATGGCCACACAATTGTACCCCCAATTCAAATTATGCCACACAGTAGTGCAACTTTATTCACATTATATCATGCGATGGTGTCCCTTATTTACATCACACTGTAGTACCACTTTACCTTATGTACATTATTCCTCACATTATTCACATTATACCCTTAGAAAAAATGCCTGAGAAAATATTGTATTTTAAGCCCCTCCATGGCCACACTGCAACCCAGCACAAAGCAGTGTGTGCTGGGCAGAGGAGAAGAGCCGCAGCTGCTGCTGTCACTTAAGGGGAGGGGGCCGGGGGCCCCCACTGGGCCCTACCATCAGACTTTGGCCTGGGTAGTTTGTACCCCCTACCCCTTTCTCTCGGCACCCCTGATAATACCACACAGTAATGCCCCTTACACATGACACAAATTATTAATGTCCTTATAAACATAATGCCCCTTACACATTATGTCAACCTTTATTAATGCCCTTCATACACATAATGACACACATAATGCCCTTTACACATATGTTGCACATTATTAATGCCCTTATACACATGACACACATAATGCCTGTTACACATATGTTGCACATTATTAATGCATTTTTACATGACACACTGAATGCCCCTTACACATATGCCGAACACTATTGCGCAACCAACCCACCCGCAGACAGCAGTCGCACAGCCGCTAACACTGTGACCTCTGCTTGGATACAGATGTTTCCTCATACATCTTGGAGCTCTGCACTGCATAGGCACTGCAGCTCCTGGCCAGTTCTGCTAACGGGTGTCTTTTTTGCTGAAAATTCATCTTATTTGCATTGTTATGTGACCAGGACACACAAGGAGCTTCCGATGATTAAAATGATATGTGGCATGGCTATATTCTATGTGCGACTGTGGCTGTATCTGCATACGGAATGCTATGTTACAGTGAATTCCATGAATACACTATTTCATATGCAGATACAGCCCCACTCACACACAGAATATAGGCATGCTGCATATCATTTTAATCAGCAGAAGCTGCTGGTGCCCCTAGGCATTCCAAACGCCCTAGGCATTTGCCTAGTTTGCCTATGCCTAGGGCCGGCTCTGTGCTAACGGAATCTACGGCACCCTAGAGTCTCCTCATTGGCTGATTGACAGTTCCAGCACAAGTGGGAAACAGAGCTGGGACTGTCAATCAGCCAATGAGGTGGTAGACGCAAATACAGTAGTACATTTTAACCCCTTCCTGACACAGCCAGTTTTTGCCTTCCTGACAGAGCCCTTTTTTTTCAAATCTGACATGTATCACTTAAGTGGGGATAACTTTTTTTTGCTTTTACTTATCCCAGTGATTTTGAGATTGTACTTCAAGTTAGTGGTAAATTTTCGTCGATACAGTCTGTGTTTTTTTGTGAAAAATACCAAAATGTCGTAAAAAAATGGAAAATTTAGCAATTTGCAAAAAGTTAAATTTTCTGCTTGTGAGACAAATAATCTTACCACTCAAAATAGTTAATAACTAACATAGACCATATGTATACTTTATGTTGCCATCATTATTTCAACCTCATTTTCATTTTTTTGGACACTAGGAGGCTTAAAATATGAATAGCAAATTCTCAAATTTTCAAGAAAATTTCAAACACTGATTTTTTTAGGGACCAGTTCAGTTCTGATGTGACTTTGAGGGACTTGTATGTGAGACACCCCCATAAATTATGCCATTTCAAAAACTGCACCCCTCACAGTATTCAAAACAGCATTTTGGAAGTTTGTTTACCCTTTAGGTGTTTCACAGGAATTAAAACAAAGTGTAGGTGAAATTTCAAAACTTCATTTTTTTTGCAGATTTTCAATTTTAATACATTTTTCTAAGGAACACAGTAGATTTTACTAGAGAAATGTGACTAAAAATTGATTCCCCCAATTCTTTTGTTTTCATAAATATCCTATATGTGGCCCTAGTGTGCACGTTGACCAAACCACAGGCTTCATAATAGAAGGAGCACCTACTTGATTTTGGAGCCTCCTTTTTATGAGAATATTTTTTAGGCACCATGTAGGTTTCTAGGCACCATAAGATGCTAAAAGTTAGGAACCTCCCCCACAAGTGACCCCATTTTGCAAACTACACCCTTCAGGGAATTCATCTAGGGGTATAGTGTACATTTCAAACCCCCAGGGGTTTCACCAATTTTGATACAACTGGGCTGTGAAAATGAAAAAATTTAATTTTTCATTTTCACAGCTCAGTTGTATCAAAATTGGTGAAACCCCTGGGGGTTTGAAATGTACACTATACCCCTAGATGAATTCCCTAAAGGGTGTAGTTTGCAAAATGGGGTCACTTGTGGGGGGGTTCCACTGTATGGGTGCTTCAGGGGTCATTCAACCAGAATCTGTGCTGCAAAATCCAAATATCACTCCTTCCCTTCTGAGTCCTGCCATGCACCCAACTGGTATTTTTTGGTCACATGTGAGGCATTGCCATACTCGGGAGAAATTGGGGCACAGATTTTGGGGTGCTTTGTCTCCTTCATTCCTTGTGAAAATGAAAAATTTTGAGCCAGATCTGCATTTTTGTGTAAAAAAATGTAATTTTTTACACAAAAATGCAGTTCTGGCTCAAAATGTTTCATTTTCACAAGGAATGAAGGAGACAAAGCACCCCAAAATCTGTGCCCCAATTTCTCCCGAGTACGGCAATGCCTCATATGTGACCAAAAAATACCATTTGGGTGCATGGCAGGACTCAGAAGGGAAGGAGTGATATTTGGTGGTGGAATGAATGGTGGGTGCTATGTCGCATTAGCAAGACCCCCGAAGCACCAATACAGTGGAACCCCCCCACATGTGACCCCATTTTGCTCACCAGCTTTGGGAGGGGGGCTGGCGCTGCGGCTGGTGGGGGGGTGGGAGGGGTGCTGACGCTGCGGCAGCCGGGTGGGTGGGAGGGAGGGGGGGCTGCCGGGTGGGAGGAGGGGGCTGGCGATCGGTGGTGATCGGTGCTGTACTTAACAGCACCGATCACCACCGATCACTGTGTTACCGAGCGGCTTAGCCGTCGGTAACACAGAAAACGCTGCAATTGGCTGTTCACATATGAACAGCCAATCGCAGCGATCGCCGCGAGGGGGGATGTCTGCTGTCAGGGACAGCAGACATCTCCAAACTGTCACCGCGTCTATAGACGCGTTGACAGTTTAAAACCATGACGTTTATATATGTCTTCAGTCGGGAAGTACCTCCCGACCATGACATATATATACGTCATATGTCGGGAATATCTTTCTATCTATCTGTCTATATATATATATATATATATATACAAACGGAGGTCGGTCGGCACTCTGGATTGCTGCTGCGAAGGACCGTGTTGCCTTCCCTATGAGGGTTAGGTATTGAGGTGAAGGAAGAATGGGCGGCACTCACGGATTTGAGATCAAAAAACAACTTTAGTGCAGGTGTCACAAATACCGACGTTTCGAGGCTACTTTGCCTCTTTTTCAAGGTTGAAAAAGAGGCAAAGTAGCCTCGAAACGTCGGTATTTGTGACACCTGCACTAAAGTTGTTTTTTGATCTCAAATCCGTGAGTGCCGCCCATTCTTCCTTCACCTCTATATATATATATATATATATATATATACATATATACACACATATATATATATATATATATATATATATATATATATATAATTCAGTACATTACATGTTATTTTATTTATTTTATTTGTGCTGCGGCTGGCGGGGGGGTGGGAGGGGGGGAGCGCTGCGTGCGCTGCGGCTGCCGGAAGGAGGGACTGCAGGGACTGCCGGGTGAGCTCCCGGGTGAGCTGCCGGGTGGGAGGGAGGGGGGGTTGGCGATCGGTGGTGATCGGTGCTGTACTTAACAGCACCGATCACCACCGATCACCACCGATCACTGTGTTACCGAGCGGCTTAGCCGCCGGTAACACAGGAAACGCTGTGATTGACTGTTCACATTTGAACAGCCAATCACAGCGATCGCCGACCGGGGGGGGCATCCCTGCCCCCCCTGGGCAGCGAGGGGGGATGTCTGCTGTCAGGGACAGCAGACATTTCCAAACTGTCACCGCGTCTATAGACGCGGGGACAGTTTAAAGCCATGACGTATATATACGTCATGTGTCGGGAAGTACATCCCGGCCATGACGTATATATACGTCAAATGTCGGGAAGGGGTTAAACATGCTTGGGATAAGCATATTGATATCCTTACAAAAAAATAAGGATCAAATATGGTTTGAGGTAACATGTTTAAAAAAAGGGGCAGACTAGATGGGCCAAGTGGTTCTTATCTGCCGTAAAATTCTATGTTAATGAGGAGTCTAATACCCCTTTCAAACCAGCCAAAATACCCTGGTTGGACCCGGGAACAACCCGGCACTAGTGCTGGTGTGAAAGGCTCCTGGCCGAAATCTTTCAACCCTGCTGTCTATCAGGGTTGTTCCCGGGACCTTAACGGGTTACTGGCTGGTGTGAAAGCTACTGACCTTGCTTCTACTTACCGGAGTCGGTCTGTGGAGTCTGGGAGACGGTCGCAGCCAGGATGCCAGACCTGGGGGATCCCGTCCGTATGGAGGTAATGCGGGTGCCAGTTCAGGAGGTCAGGCCTGTGGGAGACTGGTTCCGGTCAGGGGGGTCCGACCTGTAGCTGTTGGTGGAGAGCGCATTGCCGGGCCTACAGTCTGTAGGACTGAGCTGCTGCCTGCAGTAACATCACGCATCTACTGTGGTCTCCCGCCCCTCCTGCCGCTGGGGAAAGCCACCCTGTGACTAATAGGCAACCCGGGAATGTTACTGCATGATCCAGAGACCGTATTCCCGTGTAAGTCCCTGAATTCTCTTGTGTGAAAGGGATATAATGTGTACAGTTTAAGATAGAAAATTCATATTTTAGATTGAACATAGCATCAGGAACTTCTGTCCAAACAAGTAGCTTTGTGATCCTGGTCTGTGCTTTTCAGTCATGTTTGTGAAGTATTAGGGAGAGACATTGTTGCTGCCCTGAGGTTTGACAACATTGATGTGTACATTGGATGCCAAGTTACCCACAGCTTTATATTCTGAACCTACACCACTGAATTAAACAACTCCTCCTGATGATATAAGGACACTGTGACTGTGAAAAGCAGATGAGGCAGTGCAGTCTCCTGTGGTAACGGAAGCTGCCATAGTGATGTGTGGTACATGGTTCCGCTCACTGTGGTACATGGTTCCGCTCGCTATGACCAGGTGCTGCCTCTGTGAAACGTGTAGATTTATTATAGATGTAGAACCTGTTGTATTACTTCCTCTTCTTCATCCACAGATCGGCCTGTTCAGTGGGATCAGCCTTATTGTTGGAACTATTATTGGATCCGGGATTTTTATATCTCCGAAATCAGTCCTAAGGAACACGGGAGACGTGGGACCATGTCTAATCATCTGGACAGTGTGTGGGATCATTAGTATTTTAGGTAAATTAGAAGAAAGTAAAGCACTGTACACATTGTAGTGGTACAAATGTACCAATACCCTCATATTGGGTCTACCACGCCGAGATGGGGGCAGGATAGGCAGTATGCAATGGAATGGAGGCAGTAAGAAGCTACAGACTAAAGGCCCACTTTGAGTAGCTTTCAGCTCAAAGTCGACCAGTGTGTACGGTCCGGCGATGAGCGGTTATATGCGCTCTCACATCATCGCCGGGAAGGCCGCTCATCTGCTGGTATTACCAGCAGATGAGCGGCTTTGTGGATGGCTGTCCCCCCTGTCGGCGCCAGGCAGGGGGAAAGCCACTCAGTGTGTATGCACTGAGCGGCTTTCCCCCCAGTGATGACAGCGGTCATCACTGTCCATACATGCTGGGCATAGTCGCCCAGTGTGTGTATGGACCTTAAGAGTTATATGGTGAAATGACATAGGGGGAGATTCTCTAAGAATCTCCGCCCCCCTTCGCCGCCCATCGCATTTATAATTATCGCATATGTTGTAACATATGCGATAATTATAGCAAAGGACAGCTCCTGCGTTAAGAGCTGTCCTTTGCGGTGAGAGCCGCCGGGTCCCAGCAGGTCCTGGCGGCTCCCCCCTCCCTCCCACACCCGGCGCTGCTGCTGCTGCGCCGGGCTCTCCTCCTCCCTGCACCCGGAAGAGGATCAGTGCAGGGAGGAGGTCACAGGTCTGGGCAGCACAGCTCTGTGCTGCCTGGACACAGGTGAGGGGGCGATGCGGGGCAGCGGGGGTTTGGCGCGGGGCGGCAGAGGGTTGCGGTAGCAGCTCTTTGGCTTCTATGGGGCATCGCCAGATTTTTCTGGCGATGCCCCCCGCCGCGTTAACCCGGCGGGGGATGCTTACAGCATCCCAAAATGCGGTAAAAACCCCGATAACGGGGTTTTTACCACATTTTTAGCTTAGAAAATCTCCCCCATAGGGCGAGATATTCAGAAAGTGAGAGATTTGGTAAAAAATCACCAGGTTTTTTTTTTAAGTGCCGATCATTTACACTTCAAAATCACACTGGTTTTACAGTGTAAATTATTGCCACTTTTAAAAAACCTGGAGATTTCTTACCAAATCTCTCACTTTCTTATTCTCGCATCCTATTAAACTTCCCCCATTTAGTTGGAGGGGCAGGGTCCCCAACAGCACAGAGTATATCAGGAGATAACTGGTGTGAGGACAGGGCTGCATGTGACAGGGGCAGTGACATGATGTGAGGAGGAAATAGAGGCAGCACAGAGCCACAGACTGAGCGTTATATAGTAGGAGGAGCAGAGTCCCCAGCAGCACAGAGTATATCAGGAGATGAATGATGTGTCAGTGAGGACAGGGCTGCATGTGACAAGGACAGTCACAGTGACATGATGTGAGGAGGGGAATGGAGGCAGCAGGAAGTCACAGACTGACAGGCATATATTGGGAGGTGCAGGGTCCCCATCAGCACAAAGTAGTTCACATACCTTCCAACATTGGGAAGGAGGGACACAAGCATGTACCACAGCCACACACCGGAAATTACTGGGTGTGGCCTCAGGTCAGGGGGCTTGACCTATGTCCGCGACACTTCCATGAGGCCACAAACCCAATTTCCGTTGATGTTGCTGGCCATGCACCCAGCCCTCTCTGCAATGAATAGATGCTATATAGACTAACAGGGTCCTGCATTGATAGTCGATAAAGAAAGGGGAAGTAGCTGGGGGTATAGATGTGATACAAAGAGGTGAGGATTTAGTGGGGAAGGCCGGACCAGACACATCTGATAGGCTAGGATAAATAAGGATTTTTAAGGGAGCGTTTTTGGATGTAGGGCGAGACTGATGGACAGGACATAAAGGGCCAGAGGTTGTGTGGAGGGGACTTCGGAGAGATGTAGGAGGTAGAAGGTGGTGGCTCTGTAGGGGAGGGTGAGGACTATATATGAATGCATTGTGAAGCACTATGTCACGTTAGTGTTGTGTATTCCCAGGTGCCCTGTGCTTTGCGGAACTCGGCACAATGATAACAAAGTCTGGAGGAGAATATCCCTACCTTATGGAGGCCTTTGGTCCAATCCCAGCATTCCTCTTTTCCTGGGCTAGCGTCATCGTGATGAAACCCTCGTCGTTTGCAATCATATGCCTCAGCTTTGCTGAGTATGCATCTGCGCCATTTTACCCCGGCTGCGAGCCACCAGCCGTGGTCATCAAATGCCTGGCAGCTGCTGCCATCTGTACGTATAGCATCTTTTACCAGAGTTTTGGGGGGTGAGGGGTGGCATTTTATGGCATAATTTTCATTGTAATACAGTCCCATGCATATGGCTTCTCCACCCATGTGCGAGGACACTTTCACACTGATTCTGTTTATTTTTGCTATTTGTTCCCTTCTGTCGCCTTATTAAAACCAAGAAAACATCGGTGACTTTATTGGTATTCGTTAATATCGGGATGGTAAATGACTCTAGGTCAGCGCTCATTAATGAAACAATTAGCAATAGTTTAGAGCTGGGGTAGAATCACAAGTGAGCTAATTAGCTCCCTCTGTGTATCTTTTAAAATGTGTCAGTGATTAATGAGTGCAGCTGGGCAGCAGCTAGGTTGTCTGGAAAATGTGAACTGTTGGTAGCTCTCGAGGGCTAGGGTTGGCTACCACTGGTTTAGACACTTGGTCTGATTCATGGTTGTACGCTAATGTTGCCGCAGATGCAATTATTGAGGATGTTCAATGCTGATATGGTCACCAGAGCCCATTGGGACGCCCGCTGGAGCCATCGCAGCTAAGCAACATTGACACTGAGCAACATCATACAAAATGGCTGCTGCCATGTTATCTGCATATGAGTTGCAGCCTGAGATAGGCCCGTGCCCCACTTCCTGTAACAAACTGTCCCTGTCATTCACTTTGCAAACCAATCGTCATGGAAAGTGGCATCGCCATGGTACCATAGTGCATGCCCAGAGTGGCAGTAAAACATTGGTGTAGCGTGCAGCAATAACTCGGACCCATAATTCTCCTGTACCCCTGGTTAGACCGATATCTACACTGAATTTTGTGCTTCACCCTGCAGTGACCATCACCATCGTCAACAGCATGAGTGTGAGACTGGCCAGTTACGTGCAGAATTTCTTCACTGTGGCCAAGATGATCATCATTGTGGTCATCATCGTCAGCGGAATCGTCCTGCTGATACAAGGTATGTGCCAGAGGTCACCATGTGCCATGTAAGGGAGGGGTATGGGTCTTTGGTATCCGGATTGATCATAGACTGACTCATGATAGACAGTCATATGGTCGACCACTAATGGTCAACAGGGTCAAAAGGTGGACAGTCAAAAGGTCGACAGTGTTTAAATTTCGACACACAATAGGTCAACAGGGTCTAAAGGTCAACATGGTCAAAAGGTCTACATGAAAAAGGTAGAAATGCAATTTTTTACAAAATATTCAGCCGACATGTGCCGACAGGCTGTATTTCATGCCCTGCCACCGAGCCCAAAGCATGGCGAGCGCAGTGAGGGGACGTGGTACACTTTAGACAGTGTCCATATCGACCTATGTCAACATAGGCACCCTAAAAAAAATTAAGAACCCATGTGGACCTTTTCCCAGGTCGACCTTTTCCCATGTCGACCTTTTGTCTGTCGACCTTTTGACCATGTCGACCTTTTACCTGTTGACCTATAGACCCTGTCGACCATGTGACTGTCTATCATGAGTCGGTCTATGTTTTATACCATAACCGGATCTTTAGGTCTCTATGGGCCTTAGTCTGGTTGAGGCGGTCCTTTCCGAATTCTTTCGGACGGCGACTTTTAGCTAACTGCGCATGCGTAAGCAACGCAATGCGCATGTGCAACGCTGTGTCTCTGCACTTGTTCTCAACAATACAGTCTAATAATGTCCACCGAACACTCTCGGGAAATATGGACGTAATATGGGCGTCATGTGGGCGTGTATAAGGGCGCGGTTTCAAAGTGGGCGAAACTGGGCGTTAATGTGGGCGTAGACGTGGGAGTGCACGAACAGGGGTAGGCGTGCATTCGGACCGGACACTGAGCGCAAGCGAACCAACACGGCAGAAATCTTCGGTGACAACAAGCAGTTTTCACTTCTCGGAAGGCAACGGTTCATGTGCTAGGTATTCGGATCGCCCAATTAGTACGCCTGCACCTTAAATACTCGCAGCTGAGCACAATACAATCCAGTCCTCTGGTCATTAGTGATTCATTAAACACTTTCCACAGGTTCAATTGGAACCATTAAGACAGGTAAAGGTGCAACAATGAAATAATACAACTTAACATGATGTAAGGGTTAATCTCAATTGGAAGTAATATGTTTAAGTAACAATTAGGAAGTAATTGATTACAATTAAAATTAATATATATGTTACGAGGTAGCCTAATTGGATAAGTGTGTAATGTAATGTGGGTGAAGCATGATTTCCGAATAGATTTGTGAGGTTTGCGCAAAAACGCCAACTCGGTGCGTACGGTCAGCTTCCTGTCCGTTCGGACACAGTAGGACCGTGCAGATTCTTTGAGTTCCGACCACACACGGACCTGTGGATGCAGTCCGAAGACACTCCCTCTTCGTTGAAAGTCCGTCCGAACGGATGCGGGCGTCATGTAGGCGTGTGTTCTTTGACGGTTCGATGTGCGTTGCGTTCGGTTATTTCCGAACGAACGCGCATCCGAAAGAGTGAACTAGAATAAGGGCCTATGTACTGATGTCTGTAATTCTGTCTTTTCTTCAGGAAACACAGGAAACTTTTCAAACAGTTTTGAACGCTCTCAAATCACAGCCGGGGGCATAAGTTTGGCGCTATACAATGGTCTCTGGGCATATGACGGATGGTAAGAACGCTGACCCTATCACTGTACATTTGTGCTGCATTCATTCTATCACCCATAACGTTTATTACACACTGCAGAGACCTCAGTACTAACCAATTATACATTACACATACAGAACACAATGGCTGACAACCCAGAACTGATGCATCCCAACACAGTAATGCTGTTATACTGGAGGGTGCTGATTACTATTATTATTACATTTTATTTATAAGGTGCCACAAGTGATTGGCAGCGCCGTACATAGGGCACACATTAGAACAATACAGGGTGCACAGGACAAAACATTACAGAAACTGAGAAACTACAACAGAGCTCAGGTAACAATTAGCAGCACACGTCTTAAGGGGTGTACACACAGGCTGGTCGCTGGGCAATTTTGACTAAGCGATTTTGCTTAGTCAAGATCGCGATGTTGCTGCCGGAGATAAGCTGATGGCCATCCCCAGCATCAACCCCCGTGTACGTCCAAATTACGGCAGCGCCTAGCATAGGTGCCGATTTATTTTTTTGCTGTTGGGTGCTTAAGCCAAAAATATAGGGGAGTGGCTTCATGGGAAAGGGGCATGGCCTTAAAATAATACCAATTTATATTACACAGCACAGTTGTCTCCAATATTCAAATTGCGGCAGCAGAGTCCCCCTTTTTACATATTACGGCCAAATACATAAATGCCCCCACAATGCCAAATACATAAATGCTCCCACAGTGCCAAATACATAAATGCCCCCCCCCCCCCCCCCCCCCCTCAGTGCAGGTACATAAATGCTACTCAGCCGCACAGCGTGCCCAGAGCATGCACATGCTGGCCGGACCACGTCCGCATATTACTCCACGGACGGAATACACTCTTCCCGCCATCCTGGCATACTATTGCCAGGTGGCAGGTCCGGCGATGCGGGTACTGCAGCCGCAAATTAGCAAGTTAATATGGCGGCCCAGCAGCAGGACTCGGACCCACAGAATCGGCACCTATGGCGCCTAGTCAAAATATCCTTAACTGCAGTGTCTATTTGGCCAGGGGATGGCGACACTGCAGGGCCACGCATTGCTATCGCCCGCTGTGTACACACGGCCCGGGGCGATACAGGGAAACATTCTAAGTGATTTTGACAATGTAGAAGGGAGATGAGGCTAGAGATGTAGGGAACAGTGGAGTTAAACAGCCTGATTTTAGCAATGTTACGTAGTTGGAACCCACAGGATTGAGCCAGGGATTGGACGTAGAAGAGGTGGGGGTCCAGAGTGATACCCAGGCAGTGGAGTTGGGGAATGGGGGAAATTATGGTGTTATGGACGAGGATGGAGATATCGGGGGAGGGGGGGGGGGGGCAATGGATGGAGGAAATTATGAGTTTGGCTTTGTCCATGTTGTGCTTCAGAGATCGCTCAGACATTCAGGAGGAGATGGCAGAGAGGCAGCTGGATACCCGGGAGAGGACGGGTAATGGGGGGGGGGAGGGGTAAGGAGAGGAGAGAGGGAGAGGTCAGAGGGAGGGAGAGTTCAGGCATCCAGGAGGAGATGGCAGAGAGGCAGCTGGATTCTGGGGAGAGGAAGGATGGAGGGGGGGAGGTCAGGAAAGGAGAGCACAGAGGGGGAGAGGTCAGACTTCCAGGAGGAGATGGCAGAGGGGCCGCTGTATACTCAGGAGAGGTCAGACATCCAGGAGGAGATGGCAGAGGGGCAGCTGGATACTGGGGAGAGGGGCAGAGGCCAGACTTCCAGGAGGAGATGGCAGAGGGGCAGCTGAATTCTTGGGAGAGGAAGGATGGAGGGGGGGGAGGTCAAGAAAGGAGAGCACAGAGGGGGAGAGGTCAGACTTCCAGGAGGAGATGGCAGAGGGGCCGCTGTATACTCAGGAGAGGTCAGACATCCAGGAGGAGATGGCAGAGGGGCAGCTGGATACTGGGGAGAGGGGCAGAGGCCAGCCCTTCCAGGAGGAGATGGCAGAGGGGCAGCTGAATTCTTGGGAGAGGACACGGGGGAGAGGTCAGGAGAGGAGAGCACAGCACAGAGGGGGAGAGGTCAGATATCCAGGAGGAGATGGCAGAGGGGCAGCTGAATTCTTGGGAGAGGACACGGGGGAGAGGTCAGGAGAGGAGAGCACAGAGGGGGAGAGGTCAGATATCCAGGAGGAGATGGCAGAGGGGCAGCTGGATACTGGGGAGCGGTCAGACATCTTCAGAAGGAGATGGCAGAGGGGCAGCTGGATACCCGAGAGAGGGCAGAGGGGGAGAGGTCAGACATCCAGAAGGAGATGGCAGAGGGGCAGCTGGATACCTGGGAGAGGGTAGAGGGGGAGAGAACAGAGGGGGAGAGGTTAGACATCCAGAAGGAGATGGAAGAGAGGCAGCTGGATACCCGGGAGAGAACAAAGGGGGAGAGGTCAGACATCCAGAAGGAGATGGCAGAGGGGCAGCTGGATACCCGGGAGAGGGCAGAGGGGGAGAGGTCAGACATCCAGAAGGAGATGGCAGAGGGGCAGCTGGATACCCGGGAGAGGGCAGAGGGGAAGAGAACAGAGGGGGAGAGGTCAGACATCCAGAAGGAGATGGAAGAGAGGCAGCTGGATACCCGGGAGAGAACAAAGGGGGAGAGGTCAGACATCCAGAAGGAGATGGCAGAGGGGCAGCTGGATACCCGGGAGAGGGCAAAGGGGAAGAGAACAGAGGGGGAGAGGTAAGACCTCCAGAAGGAGATGGAAGAGAGGCAGCTGGATACCCGGGAGAGAACAAAGGGGGAGAGGTCAGACATCCAGAAGGAGATGGCAGAGGGGCAGCTGGATACCCGGGAGAGGGCAAAGGGGAAGAGAACAGAGGGGGAGAGGTAAGACCTCCAGAAGGAGATGGAAGAGAGGCAGCTGGATACCCGGGAGAGAACAAAGGGGGAGAGGTCAGACATCCAGAAGGAGATGGCAGAGGGGCAGCTGGATACCCGGGAGAGGGCAAAGGGGAAGAGAACAGAGGGGGAGAGGTAAGACCTCCAGAAGGAGATGGAAGAGAGGCAGCTGGATACCCGGGAGAGGGCAGAGGGGGAGAGAACAGAGGGGAAGAGGTCAGACATCCAGAAGGAGATGGCAGAGGGGCAGCTCTATTGCATCCTAGAAAATGATAGACAGAATCTGATTGGTTGCTATGGGCAACATCACCTCTTTTCATTGTTATAAGCTGTGGTAAATATACTCCTTACTACCCTCCCAGAAGCTTCCTGTGTCATTACGCTGTTTGTTTCCCCCCGTGGCTGCAGCGCAGTACAACATGGTCTCTGCATGTGCAGCTTTCTTAGAACGTTCTTTATTCCGTGTGAATGTAATTATCCCTCTGCCTTCGGCCGCTCGCTCTGTATACAGATTCTGTAATACGGTCTCACTGGGATTAATCTGACACCTGAATTATTTCCCTCCTTCTAGGAACCAGCTCAATTATATTACGGAGGAGCTGAAGAATCCATACAGGTAGGACATTGGCGTGATGTGATTTATTACAGCAGATATTTACATATTGATTTTGGAGAAATGCGTGAGCGCGCACTCCCGTCACCATGGTGTTTGGAAAGTGACAACGGAGGTCTGTACAGAAATGCCAGTATGTACAACCCTTTGTCCTAGGAGGGCTCATTCACATTGACCATTTAATCTAGAAGGCATCAAGGCCACCCCCGGTACTTGTGAGTTATCCGGGCGTCCGATTTTTAAATCGGGTCGGATCGGGACATCGCATCGCATCGCATGCGACCATCGGATGCGATGCGATGCGATGCGATGACCCGATTTTTCCATAGGAATCAATGTTAAAATGGACTGAGTCCATTTTAACATGGAATTCAATGGGAAAAAGGGTCCTTTTCATACCCCTACTATCCAAGTGGGCATGGAGTTGGATATAAACCTGTGGCGAGCGTAGCGAGCCACCGAGCCCGAAGCGTGGCGAGCGTAGCGAGCCCCGCGAGGGGACACAGAATACCGTCCCCTCGCGGGGCTCGCTTCGCTCGCCACGCTTCGGGCTCGGTGGCTCGCTACGCTCGCCACAGGTTTATATCCAACTCCATGCCCACTTGGATAGTAGGGGTATGAAAAGGACCCCTTTTTCCATAGGAATCATTTTAACATTGATTCCTATGGAAAAATCGGGTCATCGCATCCGATGGTCGCATGCGATGCGATGCGATATCGCATCGCATCGCATCTGATTGTATGCCTTAACTTAAGGCATACAATCAAAAAATCGGACGCCCGGATAACTCACAAGTACCCCACCCCCTTTTCATGTGAAGACACACCCCTTCTCACTAGAGCACGCCTCCACGAATATGCAGCCTTCTAGCAAGGCAATCAATGCTATATTTCGCTAAATTGTAGTGGGCTAAAGGACCTTCCACGCCCAGGGGGAGGAGCAAGGCCGTGGGGCTTGCTCCTTCACTATCCACGCCACCACTGGTTGCCTTTAGTAACCAGGTGGCGAGCGAAGTGAGCCACCGTGCCCGAAGTGAGCCCCTGAGCTTCTTCCGACCTTGCTCCTCATCTCTCCGCCCCCCTCTCCTCCCTGAGGTCCTTTAGCCCACTACAATTTAGACCTAACCATTATTATATATTCCCTGGATTCCAATTCCAACAAATGCCTGCACGACTGAGCGTGGGGGAGGGAACCCAGTGTCCCCCAGTCTGCTTACGAGGAAAGTATTCAACGGTAAAGCTGGATACACACTAGAAGATATGAGGTCTGATCCAGACATTCCCGCTATGCTGCTGCCGATATGTGCTGCGCCTCCCACACGTTGTCAGCAGGGCCGATGGATGCCATTGCTAGCTAGGGCCATGCGGCCAAATGCCGCTCTGTAACTGCCGGCATCGTGGAATGATACCCTCGCTGGGTACAGACAACCCCTAGTGTGAACCCAGCTAAAGTGACCAAAGATCCTTTGTTCACGGACCGCAAGGCTGGCGGGACACTGTACCATGGACGTATGTCGGCCTCCGCCTAGGGAAGGGAAACGCTCTTGCAGTGCCAGATTAAACCTTCGGGGGGCCCGGGGTACTTTAGACAGGGGGGCCCCCTTGCACTTGTCATTACTGGCCGCAAACTGCATGGGAGAATATTACACTGTCAAAACACAGAGTAAAGGCAGAATAAACTTGGTCAATGGGTAACTGCAGGGGATATTACACACACACACACACACACACACACACACACACACATACAGTACACATACATACTTACCACATGAAAAGCCTGTGTTTGTCCCTCTGCACCTTACTCTGTAGGAGACCTCACAGTCCTAGTGCTGCCTCTGATTAAAAACCCTCCCATGACTAAGCTGCTGCTGCTGTTCTCCATGGGCCTGAGAAGCATGTAATGAGCTCCACCAATCAGAGCTCAGCACAAACCTCTCAGCCTCTGCCCTCTGGTGCAAAGTGTCATGGGACAGGTTGGGATCATTTGGTCTATTGCATTATGGTCGAAAGTCATTAGGTCGAATCCATTAGGTCGACATGCTAAAAGGTCGACATGACTCTAGGTCGACATGGGAAAAGGTCGACATGATTCTAGGTCGAAAGGTCATTAGTTCGACAGGTCATTAGTTCGACAAGGTCATTAGTTCGACATTGTCTATGTCGACATTCACAAGGTCGACATGGGTTTTTTCACTGTTTTTTTACCTGAATGTCAACACAGTCGACATGGACACAGTTTAAAGTGCACTGCATCCCCTCGCATCGCTCGCTGCGCTCGCGATGCGTCGGGCACGGTGCCTCGCTATGCTCGGCACACTATTTTATTCTCCCACCACGCCCTAGTGGATGGTAGGGCATGAAATACCGCCTGTCGGCACATGTTGGCTCAAAAAACAGTGAAAAACTCCATGTCGACCTTGTGAATGTCGACATAGACAATGTCGAACTAATGACCTTGTCGAACTAATGACCTGTCGAACTAATGACCTTTCGAACTAGAATCATGTCGACCTTTTCCCATGTCGACCTAGAGTCATGTCGACCTTTTAGCATGTCGACCTAATGGATTCGACCTAATGACTGTCGACCATAATGCAGTAGACCAAATGACCGCATCCCCATGGGACTTAGTCAACTCCCAGTAATGCATAGCACACTTGTGCAATCAGTGTGCTTTGGCGCCTGATGCTCAGCACCATTAATCATTGTCACATTGGCAGATAGGTGAAGCTGCAGCACTACCCCACCCATGCACAAAACCTTTAGCTAAAAAAAATAAAAATATTTTTTTTGGGGGGGAAAAATACATGCCAACACAGGGGGCCCCTAGCTAGAGGGGGGCCCAGGGGCACTGACCCCTTGTGCCTCCATTATAATCCGTCCCTGGCTGCCGAAGAACTGTACGCCCAAAGTGGGATTCACCAGCAACAAAATCATGAAAGCTAAGCTACAGTACAACTAAGGTCCCAAAATGTGCCCAATGCCACAAGGCTCCTAAAAAAGACTGACATCACGGGGGCACAGGGGGAGGAGCTTATGTTTTGCAGGTACTGTTAAACTCCTGCCTCAACCTACAATCCCACGGCCCAGTGTCCCTTAGCCTTGCTGGTGTGTGGATTATTACATAGACAGTCAACATGCAGGAGGTCGACAAGGTCAAAAGGTTGACAGGGTCAACATGGAAAAGGTTCACAGGGTCAAAATGTTGACATGAACAAGGTGGACACATGGAAAGGTTGACTTGAGGCTTTCACATATTTTGGTTGTCACTGTTGACAACTCTTGCTTTGCTTGCTATTCTTCGGGAACGTTGTTGACCCTGTCGACATTTTGACCCTATTGCATGTCAACTTTTTGGGGTAGACCTATTGACAATCCGACACTGTAGATGTATTAACCAGAACCAGCCTTGCTTCCAGAGACTTTACCACAAACATTACTTGACAGAACCCTACTTATGTCCCATATGAGGAGTCCTTTATCTAGAAAATAATCTCATCTGAACACTATTTATCTCCCTTTTTCATTGTTTTATTGCAATAACAGAAACAGCTGATCCCCAGTCATATAGTCTTCTAGGAAAAAATGTAACATTAACCAAAAGGTTAATGTTTATAGAGCAAGATAAAAAATAGATTAAAAAAAAGTTTCTTGCTCCTGTTCCCTTCATCTGACTGTTGAGATGTGAGAGGCAGCATCAAATTAAGGGTTAAGAGAAAAATGTAGATTAAAGAAGTGGTGTGAGATTGCTGCCGCCTAGTGACCATCTCCGGTATTACACAATCACATATGAACCAGAGGCGTAAATTTGTCCTAGTTGCCTGGAGGCAAGATAAATCATGGTTGCCTCCCTGACCCTCTCCTTCAGGGAGAAAATGCTCTACTCCTGAACTTCCCTGGTAATGTATGATTGCTATCTCCTGTGGGGAGCTAGGCAGGGCCAGCGCCACCACTAGGCAAATCTAGGCATTTGCCTAGGGCGCCAGCCACTGGAGGGCGGCACTTCGCCCCTCGCCTCTCGCATGGAGGCTGCAGGGGTGTCCGTGCCAGGTACCTGCGGCGCTGTGTGATCTGGCGGCGGGGTCCCTGCAGTGATGCGTGCTATCCGGCAGCCAGGCGGCGACGCTAGAAGCGCTGCTGGGTTTGAAAACATTCCGCATGCTGATTGGCTGAGATTCAGCCAATCAGCGTGCGGCGAGTTTTCAAACCCATCAGCAGTGCTTCCTGCGCCACCGCCTGGCTGCCGGATAGCACGCATCACTGCAGGGACCCCGCCGCCAGATCACACAGCGCCGCAGGTACCCCCCGTAGGCACTATATAACAACCTGTAACGGAATCTGCTGCACTATATAAGACACTGACGGAATCTGCTGCGCTATATAAGACGCTGTAAAGGAATCTGCTGCGCTATATAAGACGCTGTAACGGAATCTGCTGCGCTATATAAGACGCTGTAACGGAATCTGCTGCGCTATATAAGACGCTGTAACAGAATCTGCTGCGCTATATAAGACACTGTAACGGAATCTGCTGCGCTATACAGGGGCGGATCCAGGATAAAATGACAGGGGGGGCACCATGATAAAAAAGGGTTTGGGTGGGGGAGGGGCGATGTTAGTGGTGCCAGTGTACATGCTAAGAGAGCGGCAGGAGAGGGTGGGAATGGAATTAAAAATAGGCCCTGGCATTTAAAGTACGCAGGACCACCATGGCGACAAAAGTGAAGGATGTAGTTGTGCACACGCCAAAGGCGCGCTCCGGAAAAGGGTGTGTGGCCACTCAACAGGGGGCGTGTCCTGGAGTGTAGTGTACAACACCATATACAACTTCTACACATTATGCAACAAAATACTAGACCCCATTATACTTGCCCCTTACACATGATGCCAAATGGAATGAGACAAAATTGACATAATGCCACATGGATTGAGCCAAAATTCAAATAATACAACATGGATTGTCTCAAAATTCACATAATGCCACATGGATTGAGCAAAAATTTACATAATAACACACACGGATTGAGCCAAAATTCACATAATGCCAAATGGATTGTGTCAAAATTCACATAATGCCACACGGATTGAGCCAAATGCATAAAATGCCATACGGATTGAGCCAAAATTCACATAATGCCACATGGATTGAGCCAAAATTCACATAATGCCACACGGATTGAGCCAAAATGCACATAATGCCACACGGATTGGGAAAAATTCACATAATGCCACACGGATTGAGCCAAAATTCCCATAATGCCACATGGATTGAGCCAACATTGACATAATGCCACACGGATTGAGACAAAATTCACATAATGCCACATGGATTGAGCCAGAATTCACATAATGCCACACAGATTAAGCCAAAATTCACAATACACTTCATAAACAGGGACATTGTCCACCAAAGGCTTGCATTAAACATTTACACCACAATGTCCATTACACGTTAAGTTACATGCCATTATGTGTTATGCCAAACACCATAATGCCTATTAAAAATTATGCTACATAAGTGCTGCTTCTCTACATGCTCATTGCCAAGGGTTCCATGCTCATTGTCATAGGTTCCATGCTCATTGCCAAGGGGGAATACATGCTCGTGGTAAATGGGGGACAGCCGCCGCCAGGCAGAAGTGATAGCCACTGACAGTGGCAGAGCCTGGCTGTATTCAGAGCACTGCAGGTCCCGGCTATTTGAAATAATACCCCTTTCACACCAGAAAATGCATTCCCAGGTTGGCACCTTTTACACCAGCCTAGTCCCTGCATTTTCTGGTGTGAGGGGGAGAGAAAACCACCCCTCCCCCTTTAACCAGTTATCTCATTTAACCGGCTATATCTTCGGAACCAACTGACCCATTTACATGAGACAAGTATTATATTGAAAAACTTTTGAGTGGGCTTTGAATGATTTTGGTCCAGTGAAACTGGAACGTTTGGTTCCAGAGTAATCTGCCCTCAAAGAACATGAACAGCCATGAAATTACATTTAAAAAATAAAAAAATCGGTTTACACGCAATATCTCTGGAACCGATTGACTGATTTGGACCAGCCTGGTATCCTATTGAAGGCCCAGCGATTTGGAATTGAATTAAATCAACCACAAGCTTTTGTGATGCCAGGGCGGGAACTGGCAGCCGTCGGAACCGGGTAGGGGTCGGAATTGACGGGTCCCATATTATCCTATGGGGGAAAAAACATTACAGGTTTGCCAGGCGATATCTCCGGTTCCCGAGGGGCTAAACACACGGGGCTGGGCTCGTTGGAAAGCCCTGGTCCTCAGCTACAAAATAAATGACAGGGGGGGCACGTGCCCGGGTGCCCCCCCCTGAATCCGCCACTGGCGCTATATAAGACACTGTAACGGAATCTGCTGCGCTATATAAGACGCTGTAACGGAATCTGCTGCGCTATATAAGACACTGTAACGGAATCTGCTGCGCTATATAAGACACTGTAACGGAATCTGCTGCGCTATATAAGACACTGTAAAGGAAACTGCTGCGCTATATAAGACGCTGTAACGGAATCTGCTGCGCTATATAAGACGCTGTAACGGAATCTGCTGCGCTATATAAGACACTATAACGGAATCTGTTGCGCTATATAAGACACTGACGGAATCTGCTGCGTAAGATTGACATAAGATGCTGACATAAGATGCTGACAGCTGTAATAAATATATATACAGATAAAGAATAAAGATATATACAGCACACGAATCCCTCAAACCCCAAGTTTATTACTATGTTTATTTTTTAACAACATTAATTAGCTGTATAAAATAAAAATCCACCTTCAATAATGGGATAACAGGGGGGCACGGGCGGCAATACCAGGACAGCAGCAGCACAGACAGGACACCAGTGCTGAGTGGGACCTGTCCACTGCAGGTTGCATTCAGTGGATGGGGCCTCTAACACTGTGCGATGGAGTCCCATCAATGCTGCTGCGGCCATAGTATTTCTGATCCCTGACACTTCCACCCTACTCCGACCTCTCTCGCCCCAGACTTCCTCTGCTCCCCTGTTCCACTCACCCGTCCAGCTCCTCTAGGTGGCCCGGGTCCTCCTTCCCTGCTGGTTGCCGTTTCATACTTGCAGTGTGATCGTTCCTCGTGCTGCATGGGGAGAGCGGACCGGTGGGTGTCTCCCTGTCCAAAACTCCTCCACGGTCCTGGCTGTAAGTGCCGCGCTGTCCGCTGCTCAGGTGTGACAGGGTGCAGGTGGGTGACTCTCTGCACAGACTCACGCCGGGTAGGGCAGCAGAGCAGCCGCCGGCGCATGCTTCCCGTCATTATACTTGAACTGCAGGTGCCAGGTATCATTTGCGGAGGGGGAGCGGGCCGGCGGCGCCATTCGACCAATCGGCGCCCAGAGCATGAGCTCCGGTGGCTCCGCCCTCCCTACGCCTCTGGTTACCACAGGTGATGGCAATCATACATTACCAGGGAAGTCCAGGAGCAGAGCATTTTCTCACTGAAGGAGAGGCTCAGGTAGGCAACAATGAGATAAATAGTGGTGCCCCCACACATACACATAATTAGAACCTGTGACCTGTCTCACTGGAGGCAGACACCTTACTGATAGAGCTATTTACTCCTGCACTGTAAATTTGCATATTCTGACTATGTATAATTGTTAAGTTAAAATGATTACTATTAGGCAGAGCTATGTAGTACAGTAACTTCATATAGATAGAAGTAAGGTGTCTGCCTCTAGTGGAACAGGTCATAGGTTCTAATACTGGGTGTGACACTTGCAAAACGTGTTTAGAATAAAGAGAGTGGTATGTCTATGGTCCTGCTATGGGGGGGTGGGTCCATCCACACCCCCGACTCAGCAGGGGAGGAGAGGTGCCCCCTTGGGAGCAGGAGCCCGACGGCATATGACTCCATTGCCTCTCAGAGTTACACCCCTGATATGAGCACTAAATTTTATTTTTCCTCCCAAAGAAATCTTCCTTTATCCATCATGTTTGGGATCCCATTGGTCATGGTCTGTTATCTTCTTGTGAATATTGCTTATTTCACGGTGATGACTCCTACAGAGCTCCTGCAGTCCCCGGCTGTTGCTGTGGTAGGTATAATTCCCATTGAAGCCCCAAGTTACAATGATTATATTTAATGTGGATGTAATAGTATTGTATGTTGATATGTGGCTAGTTTAGGGAGCTGTGGCCAGAGGAAGGTGAGGAGCAACCGCACTCACACCTCAATCTGGTGTTAGTGTGAGATGTGTTTCTATAAAGTCATTTATCTGGTTTCTTTCAGACCTTTGGAGACCGAGTCCTTTACCCGGCGTCCTGGTTGGTCCCATTGTTTGTGGCATTTTCTACCATTGGATCTGCAAATGGGAGTTGTTTTACAGCGGGCAGGTATGTCTGTGACATTACAGCCCACTGTGCCTCTGATTGTACCGTACCTTAGTCTAACAATACACTGTCTGTAGCCAATCAAGACAGGATATTACAAGTCTTTCTCTTGAGTTATAGTAAAACCATTGAGATACAAGGGAGTAAAGGACCCCTAGTCCTCTTAGTAACTGGTCGGCCAAGATATTCTTAGTAGGATCATGGTATCGAAAATCTCCAGCCTTTGGCAAATGGTTTCAACCCATATGGGTTCCAAACATTCCTAAGATGCTAGTCCAGGCTTCATGAATCCCTTCCTACAAGTGTACACACATGTATAAAATATAGGGGAGGGTGGAAATCATTTATACTAATAATAAGAGAAAATGCAAAGTAAACAGTTGCTTGTAATGAAAAGTGTTGGAACACTGAATGAAATGTTGGGTTCTCTCTCCCTACAGGCTGACGTACGTGGCCGGGCGCGAAGGTCACATGTTGAAGTTTTTGTCTTATATCAGTGTGAAGCGTCTGACTCCACTGCCAGCCATTGTGTCCTATGTAAGTTACTGGTAATACATAATATCACAGGTATTGGACATGCAGAGTAACCTAACAGTACAATATAATACAATATAGAAAATTAGGCGTTAGTCAAATAATTGGTGGTGCTAACTCCCACCACAGAAGAGCAGGGTCTGGGTCAGCTGGAGACAAATGTCCTTGTATAGTATGTATTCTATATACAGTATAGAGGCTTATTTGTTACTATTGTCAACACCCCGACACTTATTTTCTTTAGGTCTGATACAGCTCTCTCTAAGAGGTGGTCCATACTAAACAAAGCATCACAGTTGGTGTAATGGTTAGCATTACTGCCTCACAGCACTGAGGTCATGGGTTCGATTCCCACCATGCGGAGTTTGTATATTCTCCCTGTGGTTGCGTGGGTTTACTCCAGGTACTCTGGTTTCCTCCCACAATCCAAACATATACTGGTAGGTCAATTGGCTTCCAACAAAAATTAACCCTAGAATGTCTGTGTGCATGTGTACATGTGGTAGGGAATATAGATTGTAAGCTCCACTGGGGCAGGGACTGATGTGAATGTACAATTATACTCTGTAAAGCGCTGAGGAATATGTATGTGCTATATAAGAAACTGTTAATAAATAATAAATAAATAAACAAAGCAGGGGTCCTAAAATGATCAGAGAATGCACTTTGGATCCCTCTGCTCTGTATGCAATGTTCTGTGTCCCCCAGCCCCAGTGCAAAGGACCAGGAGCTGAGCACTCACCAGTGTGTCTGCATACCCACAGCTTGATCCCTTGGGTCCGCCGCCAAGGACAAGGCGGTGGGCGCTGACCCAGATGGGTAAGTTGACCACGGGAGAGTTGATATTTGGTGCCCTCCTCCTGTTAAAAAAAATTGTGTGACAATGGCTGGTGGGTCAGACTGACAAGATTCAACAGTCTGCCGCATGAATCAGCCTTTCACTGTTGGCTCACATCTCACAGTCCAGCAGCAGCTGGACTCCCTGAAGGAGTTTCTCTCTTCCAACTCCTGAGAAATATCAAGCCAAGGAAACATAAAAGGAGAATAAAGGGACAACAGAAAAGACAACAAGGAGAGTTCCATTTTTATTTTCATTTTTTATTATTTATTTTTATTTTATTTTTTTATTTTATATATTTTTTTATTTTTGCTTTTGTTTTGTTTTATTTTTATTTTTGTTTTGTTTTTATTCCTCACATCAGTTCAAACATAAAGGGAGCGCCAAAGTGTTTATACCACCCACAATTCCATATTACAGTCTACTCTAGGGTAACCTTGGGAAACCCTATAGGTATAAACCAGGCAGATCCTATCAGTACGCGCCACGATACTCTACTAATATAACTCAAATTGCAGCAGCAGCGGTAGGTTGCGTGCAGCAGTGCAGGCTGAGCGGTACCAGGCAGGAGCCGTCCTTTCCTCTATTGCAGGTGATAGCAGGGCTCCAGGGACAGAGCTTATTAACTCTGCAGAAGTAGTGGGTGCACCACAAAGCTCCATTGGAGGAGCAGCAGTCACACTTGGATCTCACTGTGAACCAACAGGTGCCTATTTAGGGCTTGGAGCCTGGAGGCAGGAGTGTCCATTGCCTCTTGGAGTTACGACCCTGAGCTCACCTGTGTGTCTGCATTCCCACATTCTAATACCCCAGCACCAGTGCCAAGGACCAGGAGGTGACACTACTGCTAGTAATGAGTGTACTTGCAAAATAACAAAGCCTATTTTAAATCACCACAACAAATAAGCGGTTACTAGATAATGAGAGGTAATCAGCCAGCAATGCGGAGAAGCATACACAGGATAATTAGGCCTCAGTGTAATCCGGGCTCCTCTTCCCTCCTCTCCTCAGGGTATAATCGGAATGATCTACATTATCCCTGCTGATATTAACACCCTCATCAACTACTTCAGCTTTGCCGTGTGGATCTTTTACGGACTAACCATCGCTGGGCTTGTGGTGATGAGATTTACCAAGAAAGATATGAAGAGGCCGATCAAGGTACATTTCCAATGCCAGGTTCTTTGTCCCGGTGCAGGCTGGAAGCTATGGACGTCTATGCGGCCTAATTGGTGGTATAGAGATTCACGATTAAGGGGACGAGCTGGGTATTGAGATGTAATAATGCCAAAGAGAACCTTATTACACGCTAATGAGACACGCTTCATACAGTAGCATTTGCAAGTCCCATTACAGTGAAGTATATTCTCCTTATTGCTCTTTAAATGTCATGTAAGACACAGGAGGCTACGTCCCCTTCCCACCTTATCTATTTGCAAATTGTCTTTATTAACATAATTTGGGGCCTGGTTGAGAGAACGGTAATGCATTTGCACCTGCCTTAACTAGTTCCAAGATATGAACTTCCCTTATTACCCGCGTAGAGTGTCCGATGTCACCCCAGATCCTGTTAATGCCAACATATAGTTTGCTGATGATAAGAAAATGAGAGCCAAGTCAGTGTTTTCCAAGCCTAGTCCTGGGTATACCCAGCAGTGCATGTTTTCCATATCTCCTCACACATGGGAATCTACCTGTTGATGGCAGCATAGCTAGTAGAGACCAGGGCGCTACAAGACGAGCTGACATAGGTAATGGGGCGTGTAAGACTGTATCGGTTTTCTCTTTGCAGATTCCCATTGTCATTCCTATTCTGATGGTGCTGGTCTCCATCTACCTGGTGGTAACGCCGATCATCGATGAGCCAGAGTGGGCGTACCTCTACTGCGTGATCTTCATCTTCAGCGGGCTACTGTTTTACTTTCCCTTCGTGCACTTTAAAGTCAAATGGGCGCAGAAGATAACAAGTAAGTACACGTGCTGATTTCCCGGGTTCCTGGGTCCCGTTACTCACGTGTCCAATGATTCTGGTTGCAGCAGGTCCGATTATCAGAAAATAGGGGTGCAACCAGGGCCGGTGCAAGGGTTTCTGGCACCCTAGGCAAAACTTCTGTGCGCCACTTCACCCCCCACCCCCCCATGCTCTGCCGGCTCATCTCGAACGTGTTGCGGCAACTGGTAACATCCAGGATGCCCGCCGGGGAGGAATCGGAGCTGCACGAGCTGTCCAAGGGAGTGGCGGCCGGGGATGTGTCCGGGGGTTCCAGCCTATGCACAGCAGAGCAGCACTACAGGTGACAGGCGCAGGCCGGAATCTCTATGCCATTGGGCAGTTTAAGGGCGGGTTGGGGCAGGTAGCCCAGGTCACCATTGATCTCCCGTCCCTGGCCTCCTCCTCTGCTTCTTCCCCTTCCTCGGTCAGGTCTTCCACGCAGCGGTAGAAGGCAGGAGGACTCCCCTGGCTGCCGATATCCTTCGGCCCAACCATTTGCTGCGCCCGGCCACCCTCAGCCCCAAGCAGCTGCTGACAGGCTGGCCCCAGAAGCAGTGCAGCAGACGCCACCTGGTTCCGGTGATGCTCTCCATGGTGACGGTGGATACAACCCGCTGCACAAGTGTCTCCCCTGCCAGGACCCATTATATCGAATTGTTGGGCTGAAGAGGTGCCTTCCAGTGGCCGGCGCCCTAGGCAGCTGCCTAAAGCTGTGTAGTGGTAGCGCCGGCCCTGGGTGCAACACTTTAATAGCCAATGGTTTGTGATAGAGTAGTTATACCAGGTTGTTATATATAGTTGGACAACTATGGCAAGTATTCTGTAAAAATCAAAGAATGGGAAAATGTCTCTGAGATGATAATAGCTGTATAATTACATGTTGAACAATCCAGGACGCCTGGCGAGCAGCAGAGCTGTTATTACAACAGCGATTATTTGCTGTGTAAGCAGATTTAATAAGATTCACAATTGCAGCGCAAAAATACCTGACTGATCACTTTTCAAAAAACTAAAAATGGAGTTTAAAAAAATAACTTTCCAAACAAAAACTTTGGTTTAAAATAAATAAATAAAGGTTAGGGTTAGGCTGAGGGGGGGGGGGGGAGGGAAGGCATTTAGGGGCAGGATTTATGGTTAGACACTGGGGGGGGGGGGGGCTAGGGTTAGGCTGCGCGCGGAGGGAGCCACTTAGAAGAGCAGGTTAGGGGGAAAGGCTGCAGGGGGGGGGGGGGGATGGCACCTAGAAGCAGAAGTTAGGGGTACGGGGGTTAGGCACTAGCGGGGAGGGTTAGGAGGGGGCAGGTGGAACTAGGTAAGTATACTTACTGGACCAGTGGAATAACTAGAAATATTGTGCCCTCCTTAAATGCTCATTGTTAGGGATGCATGCTCATTGCCAGGGGTTACATGCTCGTTGCCAGGGGTTACATGCTCATTGCTAGGGATGCATGCTTGTTGCCAGGGGTTACATACTCGTTGCCAGGGGTTACATGTTCATTGCCAGGGGTTACATGCTCATTGCCAGGGGTTTCATGCTTGCTGTCAGGGGTTTCATGCTCATTGCCAGGGATTTCATTCTTGCTGCCAGGGGTTTCATGCTTGCTGCCAGCAGTACATGCTCATTGCTAGGGATGTATGCTCTTTGCCAGGGGTTACATGCTCATTGTCAGGGGTTACATGCTTGCTGCCATGGGTTACATGCTTGCTGCCAGGGGTTTCATGCTTGCTCCCTGGGGTTTTATGCTCGTTGCCAGTTGTTTTATGCTTGTTACCAGGGGTTTTATGCGTATTGCCATGGGTTACAGGCTCACTGCCAGGGGGTTACAGGCTCACCGTCAGGGTTTTTTTTCTTGTTGCCAGGTGGTTACATGCTTATTGCCAGGGGCTATATATATATATATATATATATATATATATATATATATATATATATGGCACTCTGAAAGTCCAAATGATGAATTGCCGGGTGCCTTCTAAATTTAACACGCAAAAGCGTGCTATCATACAAATCTTGGATCAGCGTCACTCCGGTCTTGGTAAATGGATTTCAAATAATGGAGACAGTACACAAGGTTCCTGCTACTCGAAATCCATAACTTCTGGGTAGTATGACCTCTAGCATCTGACTCCTCCAAGGCAGCGGACATTTTTGGAGGGACATTTTCGTATATGGCCAGACCCATTGCAATCTTCAGAAACCATGCACCACCAAAACACCGGCTCCCCTAAACCACTGCTTGGGCTGCAGTGCCACTGTTCCGCCAATGTACCTGACCCCTGTTGGGATTCCCTCTAGTGGGATGCCGATGTTGGTATTCTGACCCGTTTGCTGGTGATCCGGAAATATTCCGTAGTTACATATAGACAACACTATCTGGTCACAGCCTACGTTACTCCATCCACTGTTCCAAAACTAATGTGATTTTTTTTTTTCATTTCAGAGCCAATTACCATGTATGTACAGATGCTGATGGAGGTAGTTCCTCCGGAATAATCAAAGCCGCAAGGACAGATATAGAAGCTAACAGACGGATGATTGTTATATAGACAGTTGGAAAGGGACCTATGGAGTATAACTGCCGGATAGAACCAACATTGTACATATTGTAAATGCCATGTGACCTCAGAGAGCCATACAGTCCTGTCATGTGTTAGATGTGTCCTTCCTCTGCAACCCTGGCCTTGTACCATGCCATCGTATAGGACCAATTTCTCTGACAGACCATGGAGAGAGTTCAGCCTTTGGCCGGTATGACACCGGCTCGTTTAGCGGTGCTGGCCGTGTGGACTACTCTACTTTACTTTAGGACTGTTGAAAGACGCTTTGCAAATTCTAGTGGACTTCAAGTAAATTAATTAGTTCTAGCACAACGTAATGAGCCTCATCCCCCTTGTAGCATGTACACGAATAATTGCTAATGATCAGAAGATATCAGAGTACAATGAGAATAAGGAGAGGTCATTAAGCTACAAGAGCTAATCTGGACATCCCCGGTAAACCAGAAATCACCCCAAGAGGACTGCCCAATCTAAATCAATATCTGATCAGATGTCACTCAGGATTGGTGAAAAGCACGTTGGTACGATGATTGGATCCAATTAATTCCAATTAATTCAGCCCAGATCGGTCCAGTTTGGCATTGCGTGTATATAGCTAAACCTGGATGGAACTGCCTGTGTATGTGCCCAGCCTTGTTATCTCTCTGTATGTATATCCATATGTATATATATTGTATACCTGCCTACAATTAAATGCATTTTATATACTGTATATTGCATATTCTCTTGTTGGGATGCATTAAATGACTGATAGTAGTAGTAGTACGTTTATTTATAAGGCGCCGCAAAGTGTCCGCAGCGCCGTACATAGCAAACAAAAAACAAATGACAAGGTAACGTACAGGGTGTGTTGAAAAATACAGTATAAATAGGGGTATAGCTGGTAGAAATAAAATCAGCATCAGTTCAGAAGTAGGTGTCAAAATTGTCGAGGAGACTGAAGATGAAGTAGAGGAAGGGAAGAACAGGACAGGTGAGGTAAAAAGGTAGGGTGAGTACGTGAGGCAGGAGGACCCTACTCATAAGAGTTAACATACTAAAAATAGGTGGGTGGACGAACGAAAAACAACAGGATAAGTAGAAACGGAGGGGAACGGAGGCAGGATAGGAGGATCAAAAGAGGTTCGGAGGAGGGATAGGCTAGTCGAAAAAAGTGGGTTTTGAGGGAGCGCTTGAAGGAGGTAAGGGAATCAGAAAGCCTGATGGGTGGCGGGAGGTTGTTCCAGTGCAAGGGGGCAGCGCGAGAGAAGTCTTGGACACGGGAGTGGGAGAAGGTTATTAGGTGAGAGGTCAGCGATGGAGTGAAGAGGACGGGAGGGAGTGTGGATAGAGATCAGTGAAGAGAGGTAAGGAGCGGTGGAGGAGGAGAGAGCCTTGTAGGTGGTGGTGAGGAGTTTAAAGAGAACTCGGAAAGGAATGGGGAGCCATTGAAGAGATAGACAGAGGGGGGAGGCGGAGGTAGAGCGGCGGGAGAGGAAGATGAGCCTAGCAGCAGCGTTAAGAATGGTTTGGAGAGGTGCGAGGCGGGTGAGAGGTAGCCCAGAGAGAAGGATGTTGCAGTAGTCAAGGAGGGAGATGACAAGAGAGTGAATAAGAATTTTGGTCGCGTCAGTGGAGAGGAATGGTCTGATGCATGAGATGTTGCGTAGGTGAAAGCGGCAAGACTGTGAGAGAGCACGAATGTGGGGGGGTGAAAGAGAGGGAGGAGTCAATGATGACACCGAGGCAGCGCGTTTGGTCGGTGGAGGTGATCTCGGTTTCACCAATGCTGATGGAGATAGTGGGAGAAGAGGGGATGTTCGGGGGATGGAAGATTAGAAGTTCAGTTTTAGCCATGTTTAGTTTCAGGAAGCGTTGGGTCATCCAGGCTGAGATGGCCGTGAGGCATTCGGAGACCTTGGACAGGAGAGATGGGGATAGGTCGGGGGAGGAGAGATAGATTAGGGTATCATCAGCATAAAGGTGGTAATGAAAACCATAGGAGCTGATGAGGGTGCCCAGAGAGGTGGTGTAGAGGGAGAAGAGGAGAGGGCCAAGGACTGACCCTTGGGGAACACCGACTGGCTGCGGGGTAGTAGGAGAGGAGGAGCTCGGAAAGGAGGCGGAGAAGGAGCGATTGGAGAGGTATGAGGTGAACCAGGAGAAGACCGTGCCAGTGATGCCAAAGGAGCGGAGGGTGTTGAGCAGGAGAGGGTGGTCAACAGTGTCAAAGGCAGCCGACAGATCAAGCTGGATGAGGATAGAGAAGAGGCCTTTGGATTTAGCCGATAGTAAATCGTTAGTGACTTTGGTCAGGGAGTTTCAGTGGAATGTAAAGGGTGGAACGCGGATTGGAGGGGGTCTAGAATGGAGTTAGTAGTAAGGTGGCTTAGGAGACGATTATAGGTCAGACGTTCTAGGAGCTTGGAGGCAAAAGGGAGGAGGGAGATGGGCCTGTAGTTGGATGGAGAGTTGGGGTCCAGATTTGTTTTTTTGAGAATTGGGGAGACAAGAGCGTGTTTGAAGGAGGAAAGGAAGATCCCAGATGATAGGGAAAGATTAAAGAGGTGAGCCAGGTGAGAGCAGACTGACGGACTGAGACGACGGATAATATTGGAGGGGATAGGATCGAGCGGGCAGGTGGAGGGAGAAGCGGATTGAAGGATAGAGTGGACTTCAGCAGCAGTGGTGGGGTAAAATGAGGACAGGGGTTGGAAGGAGGGGAGTGGAGATGTAGGAGGGGAGGAAGGAGAGGGTGAGGTCATGACAGCAGTGATGGCAGTCCTGAGAGAGGAGATTTTGGTTGAAAAGTAGGTAGCAAAATCAGCGGCTACGATGGAGGACGGAAGAGCTGGAGGAGGGGGGGAGGGCAAGGAGTTGAAGGTGGCGAAGAGCCTGCGGGGATTGGATGATCATTCTGCACTCTGGCATCCTGGAATCTACATCCTGTTTAGCACCTAACCAAGCTGGAGTTATCCCTGGTGCCTATTTAAGTTATTCCTGGTGCCTGTTTGAGATATTATTTCTCTAAACATTTTCAACTTGGGACATTACTGCAATACCTGTTCAATGATGTTTACCATTATATTGAATCGTCAATGTATGAAAATGCTCTGTACTTTACTGCTATAAACGCCCCTGAGGAAGTCAAGATATTGACGAAACGCGTTGGGCTATCTACATCAGTGCAGAAGACACTTCTATTAAAAAAAATTTTATTCATTGAATTTTAAAGTTGTATTTATTGATTACACTGTGGCTGCTTAGGCACACTCTGAACCTCTACTTTTGCATCTCTATTTCCCTGGGTCCTGTCTAACAGGGGACCCCTCAGAGTTGCTGCCTTAACCGATAAAGGCGCGGTTGGGGTACCCTGTATCTAATATATATATATATATATATATATACACACATGTGTATCATACATACATATATGTGTGTATCACAAATACATCACATGTATCATACATATGTGTGTATCATAAATACATATACGTGTGCATCATACATATATGTGTATCAAAAATAGATCATGTGTATCATACATACATACATACATATATGTGTGTATCATACATACATCATGTGATTCATACATATACGTGTGTATCATACATACATATATGGGTGTATCATACATACATACATACATCACATGTATCATACATATGTGTGTATCATTACATACATATATATGTGTATCATACATACATACATATATATGTGTATCATACATACATATATGTGTGTATCATACATACATACATGTGTGTATCATACATACAGCATGTGCATCATACCACGTGCATTATACATACATATATGTGTGTATCACAAATACATCATGTGTATTATACATACATCACGTGTATCATACATACATATACATGTGTATCATACATATAGGTGTGTATCATACAAACATACATCATGTGTATCATACACAGGGTTGCCGACTTCTCAGCTACCCTTTCCGGGAGAGGGCAGCCAGCTACAGGAAATAGGGGGTGGGGCCAGAGCCTGGTATGTTAAAGGGGCGGGAACATGGGCGGGGATACTCAAATTACATTTGGGGACCTAGTAGCCACTACACTTAAAATCCTTCCTCTCTCTCTCCACACTGCTGCAGATTTATAAATAGAATTGATCCTCTCCTCCTGCACTCTCCCTACGCCCACAGCTTCAATAAAGTTCCTCTCCCCGTCCCTACTGCATCATATAATTTGTATAAAGATGGGGGAGAGTCACCATTTTAATGGATTCCTGTGGGGCAGGGGTGTCCAAACTTTTTGCGATGGGGGCCAGATTTGGTGAGGTGAAAATGTGGGGGGCCGACCATTCAGCCTGAAATTCTTTGAATCATTAATCACATCAGAATGGTCCCCCACTCACTTTAAGTCCCCCAGCCTGCCCCTCCTTAACTGTATGTCCCCCATTCACTGTATGTTTCCCACTCTGAACCCATTCATTCTGTCCCCCAGCCTGCCCCCATTCACTGTATGTCCCCCAGCATGCCCCTCCTTCACTGTATGTTCCCCACTCTGCACCCATTCACTCTGTCCCACAGCCTGCCCCCCTTCTCTTAATGTTCATCAGTGCCTCCATTCATTGTATGTCCCTAAGCCTAACCATCCTTCACTGTATGACTCTCATTCACTGTATGACCCCCATTCACTATGTACCCCACTCTGCCCCCATTCACTGTATGTCCCCCAGCCTGACCCTCCTTCTCTGTATGTTTCCCAGCCCCTTGTGTAAGCCAGAGGAAGGAGAGGCACTCTGAATGTTACGGGAGCAAGCTTCCCCCTTGCTGCCCCCCTCCCCAAACACTGCTGTCACTGTGATTGTGGAGTAGGGTGATATACGATTGCAGCAGCAGGGGTAGGACGCCAAACACATCTGACTGTGGCGGCCGGAACCTCCTCACTGCAGCAGACAGCAAGGTAAAGGCGCGCTCGCCGGGGCCCCACCTTTAGTGTCCTGTGCCGTGCTTCCCACATCTGATGCTCTGCCTGCTTCCAGCTGGAGGCTGCTGGCCACTTGAAATGACAGCACGGGCCGCAATTGGCCCCCGGGCCTGACTTTGGGCATGCCTGCTGTAGGGGGAATTCGGAGCCTGAGAAACCCTTAAACAAAACATAAAAACAGCGGGGAGCAGAGGTATAGAAGCAGTCAGCCGCTTACTCACAACCATTTACATTGCGGCACTGCCCTCTGCTGCTCCTGAGGCTGCTCTGAGTCCCACTCCCGAGGGCGCTCCGTGTGCTGTGCTGCGCACTGCAACCATGTAACTATATGTCCCACAGAACCCTGCATCGGCCGGTATTTAATATGATACCAGCGATGTCATGAGACCCGGCACTCGTAACTAGCGCATGCGCACTCACAGATTTTCTCCTTCCAGTCAGAGGCAGAACTCTGGGAGGCAATGGAGTCGTTTGCCGCCGGGCTCCTGCTCCCAAGGGGGCTCCTCTCCACCTACTGGAAGTTTAAATCAGTTATTTAAAAGCCAACAATATATTGCTTCTATGGCTGAGTTCTGAAATATATATGTGTTCTCTATCTATATTTCTATCTATCTATCTATCTATCTATCTATCTATCTATCTATCTATCTATCTACCTTGTATCTATATATCTATATATCTATATATACAGAAATATATATTTTATATAGGGTTATATAGGGTTGTATGTGTGTGTGGTGTGTGTGTGTGGGGGGGCACCAATATATATATTGCCTCCGGGCAACTGGAACGAACTTACGCCACTGCTTCCAGTCTGAAAAACCGGGAGGATCCAGGCTATTCTCGGGAGACCGGGAGGAAGACATAAAAAGCGGGACTCTCCCGCTAAATGCGGGAGGGTCGGCAACTATGATCATACATATATGTGTATCATACATACATATATGTGTATCATACATACATATGTGTATCATACATACATATATGTGTGTATCACACATACATCACATGTATCATACATATAAGTGTGTATCATACATACATACATCCATTACATGTATCATACATATGCAGTGGCGTAGCTTGGTTTGGGGCGCTCCCCCGCCGTTAATGGGGGGGCGCCTCCCCCCCATCCCCCACAGGCTTACCTGTCTGCGCGTCCCAGCTCCCCTCCTGGCTTCAATTAATAATTCTATGCAGACGGACCACGATCAAATGGCCGCCCCCATATCGCAGACAGTTTCAGAGAACTGTCTGCTTTATGGGGTGGCCATTTTATCGTGGTCCGTCTCCATAGAATTGATTGAAGCCAGGAGGGGAGCCGGGACGCGCAGACAGGTAAGCCTGCGGGGGATGGGGGCGGGGGCATTACTATAGCACCGCAGCCCCCCAGCGCCCAGACATGTACAGCGCCCCCCCCCCTGCGACCACGGGGGCTGCAGTGCTATAGTTACGCCCCTGTACATATGTGTGTATCATAAATACATATACGTGTGTATCATACATATATGCAGAGCCGGCCCTAACCAATTTGATGCCCTAGGCAAGATTTTTTCTGGTGCCCCCCAGCACTGATGATAGTTCTGCCTCTGAATCTCGCACAACGCTCATCACCCAGCAGCACAGATGACAGCAGCAGCCAGCAACACTCATCACTCCTGACCCATAGCAATCCTCATTTTGGTTACTTTGTCTTCTGCACCCCGATATTTTAAACAGGGTACAGAGCATGCCTAAGACACGCTGGTCCAAAAACAGTGTGTTCTTGCTGGGCAGAGGTATTGCCACACAATAGTATCCTCAATCAAATTAGGTTATTAGGTGAGAGGTCAGCGATGGAGTGAAGAGGACGGGAGGGAGTGTGGATAGAGATCAGTGAAGAGAGGTAAGGAGCGGTGGAGGAGGAGAGAGCCTTGTAGGTGGTGGTGAGGAGTTTAAAGAGAACTCGGAAAGGAATGGGGAGCCAGTGAAGAGATAGACAGAGGGGGGAGGCGGAGGTAGAGCGGCGGGAGAGGAAGATGAGCCTAGCAGCAGCGTTAAGAATGGTTTGGAGAGGTGCGAGGCGGGTGAGAGGTAGCCCAGAGAGAAGGATGTTGCAGTAGTCAAGGCGGGAGATGACAAGAGAGTGAATGAGAATTTTGGTCGCGTCAGTGGAGAGGAATGGTCTGATGCATGAGATGTTGCGTAGGTGAAAGCGGCAAGACTGTGAGAGAGCACGAATGTGGGGGGGTGAAAGAGAGGGAGGAGTCAATGATGACACCGAGGCAGCGCGTTTGGTCGGTGGAGGTGATCTCGGTTTCACCAATGCTGATGGAGATAGTGGGAGAAGAGGGGATGTTCGGGGGATGGAAGATTAGAAGTTCAGTTTTAGCCATGTTTAGTTTCAGGAAGCGTTGGGTCATCCAGGCTGAGATGGCCGTGAGGCATTCGGAGACCTTGGACAGGAGACATGGGGATAGGTCGGGGGAGGAGAGATAGATTAGGGTATCATCAGCATAAAGGTGGTAATGAAAACCATAGGAGCTGATGAGGGTGCCCAGAGAGGTGGTGTAGAGGGAGAAGAGGAGAGGGCCAAGGACTGACCCTTGGGGAACACCGACTGGCTGCGGGGTAGTAGGAGAGGAGGAGCTCGGAAAGGAGACGGAGAAGGAGCGATTGGAGAGGTATGAGGTGAACCAGGAGAAGACCGTGCCAGTGATGCCAAAGGAGCGGAGGGTGTTGAGCAGGAGAGGGTGGTCAACAGTGTCAAAGGCAGCCGACAGATCAAGCTGGATGAGGATAGAGAAGAGGCCTTTGGATTTAGCCGATAGTAAATCGTTAGTGACCTTGGTCAGGGCAGTTTCAGTGGAATGTAAAGGGTGGAACCCGGATTGGAGGGGGTCTAGAATGGAGTTAGTAGTAAGGTGGCTTAGGAGACGATTATAGGTCAGACGTTCTAGGAGCTTGGAGGCAAAAGGGAGGAGGGAGATGGGCCTGTAGTTGGATGGAGAGTTGGGGTCCAGATTTGTTTTTTTGAGAATTGGGGAGACAAGAGCGTGACAAGAGGAAGGGAAGATCCCAGATGATAGGGAAAGATTAAAGAGGTGAGCCAGGTGAGAGCAGACTGACGGACTGAGACGACGGATAATATTGGAGGGGATAGGATCGAGCGGGCAGGTGGAGGGAGAAGCGGATTAAGGGATAGAGTGGACTTCAGCAGCAGTGGTGGGGTAAAATGAGGACAGGGGTTGGAAGGAGGGGAGTGGAGATGTAGGAGGGGAGGAAGGAGAGGGTGAGGTCATGGCAGCAGTGATGGCAGTCCTGAGAGAGGAGATTTTGGTTGAAAAGTAGGTAGCAAAATCAGCGGCTACGATGGAGGACGGAAGAGCTGGAGGAGGGGGGGAGGGCAAGGAGTTGAAGGTGGCGAAGAGCCTGCGGGGATTGGATGATCATTCTGCACTCTGGCATCCTGGAATCTACATCCTGTTTAGCACCTAACCAAGCTGGAGTTATCCCTGGTGCCTATTTAAGTTATTCCTGGTGCCTGTTTGAGATATTATTTCTCTAAACATTTTCAACTTGGGACATTACTGCAATACCTGTTCAATGATGTTTACCATTATATTGAATCGTTAATGTATGAAAATGCTCTGTACTTTACTGCTATAAACGCCCCTGAGGAAGTCAAGATATTGACGAAACGCGTTGGACTATCTACATCAGTGCAGAAGACACTTCTATTAAAAAAAAATTTATTCATTGAATTTTAAAGTTGTATTTATTGATTACACTGTGGCTGCTTAGGCACACTCTGAACCTCTACTTTTGCATCTCTATTTCCCTGGGTCCTGTCTAACAGGGGACCCCTCAGAGTTGCTGCCTTAACCGATAAAGGCGCGGTTGGGGTACCCTGTATCTAATATATATATATATATATATATATATATATATATATATATATATACACACACGTGTGTATCATACATACATATATGTGTGTATCACAAATACATCACATGTATCATACATATGTGTGTATCATAAATACATATACGTGTGCATCATACATATATGTGTATCAAAAATAGATCATGTGTATCATACATACATACATATATGTGTGTATCATACATACATCATGTGATTCATACATATACGTGTGTATCATACATACATATATGGGTGTATCATACATACATACATACATACATACATCACATGTATCATACATATGTGTGTATCATTACATACATATATATGTGTATCATACATACATACATATATGTGTGTATCATACATACATATATGTGTGTATCATACATACATACATGTGTGTTTCATACATACAGCATGTGCATCATACCACGTGCATTATACATACATATATGTGTGTATCACAAATACATCATGTGTATTATACATACATCACGTGTATCATACATACATATACATGTGTATCATACATATATGTGTGTATCATACAAACATACATCATGTGTATCATACACAGGGTTGCCGACTTCTCAGCTACCCTTTCCGGGAGAGGGCAGCCAGCTACAGGAAATAGGGGGTGGGGCCAGAGCCTGGTATGTTAAAGGGGCGGGAACATGGGCGGGGATACTCAAATTACATTTGGGGACCTAGTAGCCACTACACTTAAAATCCTTCCTCTCTCTCTCCACACTGCTGCAGATTTATAAATAGAATTGATCCTCTCCTCCTGCACTCTCCCTACGCCCACAGCTTCAATAAAGTTCCTCTCCCCGTCCCTACTGCATCATATAATTTGTATAAAGATGGGGGAGAGTCACCATTTTAATGGATTCCTGTAGGGCAGGGGTGTCCAAACTTTTTGCGATGGGGGCCAGATTTGGTGAGGTGAAAATGTGGGGGGCCGACCATTCAGCCTGAAATTCTTTGAATCATTAATCACATCAGAATGGTCCCCCACTCACTTTAAGTCCCCCAGCCTGCCCCTCCTTAACTGTATGTCCCCCATTCACTGTATGTTTCCCACTCTGAACCCATTCATTCTGTCCCCCAGCCTGCCCCCATTCACTGTATGTCCCCCAGCATGCCCCTCCTTCACTGTATGTTACCCACTCTGCACCCATTCACTCTGTCCCACAGCCTGCCCCCCTTCTCTTAATGTTCATCAGTGCCTCCATTCATTGTATGTCCCTAAGCCTAACCCTCCTTCACTGTAGGACTCTCATTCACTGTATGACCCCCATTCACTATGTACCCCACTCTGCCCCCATTCACTGTATGTCCCCCAGCCTGACCCTCCTTCTATGTATGTTTCCCAGCCCCTTGTGTAAGCCAGAGGAAGGAGAGGCACTCTGAATGTTACGGGAGCAAGCTTCCCCCTTGCTGCCCCCCTCCCCAAACACTGCTCTCACTGTGATTGTGGAGTAGGGTGATATACGATTGCAGCAGCAAGGGTAGGACGCCAAACACATCTGACTGTGGCGGCCGGAACCTCCTCACTGCAGCAGACAGCAAGGTAAAGGCGCGCTCGCCGGGGCCCCACCTTTAGTGTCCTGTGCTGTGCTTCCCACATCTGATGCTCTGCCTGCTTCCAGCTGGAGGCTGCTGGCCACTTGAAATGACAGCACGGGCCGCAATTGGCCCCCGGGCCTGACTTTGGGCATGCCTGCTGTAGGGGGAATTCGGAGCCTGAGAAACCCTTAAACAAAACATAAAAACAGCGGGGAGCAGAGGTATAGAAGCAGTCAGCCGCTTACTCACAACCATTTACATTGCGGCACTGCCCTCTGCTGCTCCTGAGGCTGCTCTGAGTCCCACTCCCGAGGGCGCTCCGTGTGCTGTGCTGCGCACTGCAACCATGTAACTATATGTCCCACAGAACCCTGCATCGGCCGGTATTTAATATGATACCAGCGATGTCATGAGACCCGGCACTCGTAACTAGCGCATGCGCACTCACAGATTTTCTCCTTCCAGTCTGAAAAACCGGGAGGATCCAGGCTATTCTCGGGAGACCGGGAGGAAGACATAAAAAGCGGGACTCTCCCGCTAAATGCGGGAGGGTCGGCAACTATGATCATACATATATGTGTATCATACATACATATATGTGTATCATACATACATATGTGTATCATACATACATATATGTGTGTATCACACATACATCACATGTATCATACATATAAGTGTGTATCATACATACATACATACATCCATTACATGTATCATACATATGCAGTGGCGTAGCTTGGTTTGGGGCGCTTCCCCGCCGTTAATGGGGGGGCGCCTCCCCCCCATCCCCCACAGGCTTACCTGTCTGCGCGTCCCAGCTCCCCTCCTGGCTTCAATTAATAATTCTATGCAGACGGACCACGATCAAATGGCCGCCCCCATACCGCAGACAGTTTCAGAGAACTGTCTGCTTTATGGGGTGGCCATTTTATCGTGGTCCGTCTCCATAGAATTGATTGAAGCCAGGAGGGGAGCCGGGACGCGCAGACAGGTAAGCCTGCGGGGGATGGGGGCGGGGGCATTACTATAGCACCGCAGCCCCCCAGCGCAACCACATGCACAGCGCCCCCCCCCTGCGACCACGGGGGCTGCAGTGCTATAGTTACGCCCCTGTACATATGTGTGTATCATAAATACATATACGTGTGTATCATACATATATGCAGAGCCGGCCCTAACCAATTTGATGCCCTAGGCAAGATTTTTTCTGGTGCCCCCCAGCACTGATGATAGTTCTGCCTCTGAATCTCGCACAACGCTCATCACCCAGCAGCACAGATGACAGCAGCAGCCAGCAACACTCATCACTCCTGACCCATAGCAATCCTCATTTTGGTTACTTTGTCTTCTGCACCCCCATATTTTAAACAGGGTACAGAGCATGCCTAAGACACGCTGGTCCAAAAACAGTGTGTTCTTGCTGGGCAGAGGTATTGCCACACAATAGTATCCTCAATCAAATTACTTAAATAAATTCACATTATATCCCACAATAGTGTTCCTTATCAAAGCTACATCACACAGTGGTGACTGTTATTCACATCCCCTGTACCTGGGGGAGTGCAGGGCAGAACGGGCTAGACATAAGAATTTCAGCAACTCACCATTGTGAAGAGTTGGCATCATTGGAGGAGTCCAAGATACTTGGGCCTGCAATATGCATTGCAGTTCCCTCTCACAACCAGTGCAGCACCAACTCTTACTCCCACATGCCGGCTTCCCTGTCTCTGCACCATTGTGAGAAGGAATGACACACTCCATAAGAGGCAGCAACTGGGGAAGCAGGAGGAACAGACGGGCTGCTGGCATGAGGAGTAGTCAGGTGCTGGTGTGAGATACAAGAAAAAAAGAACCAGTGGGCGCCTCCTGTATACTAATAAACAATTTAGTAATTTAATAAACAAATAATAAATAACATAAAACAATAAATTGCATGCATGCAATACCACCATATTACATTAAAAAGTCATGTCAATGCATTAGCATAGAAATAAAATATGTAACATATAGTTACCAAGTCCTATAATTGGACAAATTGGACAGATGTAGCAGTCACACGATGGGGAATAGTTTCCCAAGGCACAATTTGGGGTAATCAATTTTTGTAAATCTTCCCAAGCAGGGTAAGTGGTGAGCAGATGGAACTTTTACTCACAGATATAGATGACCATTGATGGTTAAAGGTGCTTGGTCACTTTACCAGATGTTTGGCACTGTCTCCCAAAAAGTCTCTGCAGTGAGTACTACGTTGTTAGATGTACACTTAGCCGATTGCCTTGCCTTGGTATGCTTGTTCAGCTACTGCACCGGCCAGCGAGCCGAATGCAGGCTGAGGTGCACTTTCTCCGGCGGGTGCAGGCTCAGTGTGAACTCACGCTGCTCTTATTAGCAGGCCAGCTGATCTCGGTCCTCCGTGTGTCAGCGGCGGCAGAAGGAGCACTCAGTGCTGTTGGTGGATGCTGGTAGTGTGGACCAGAGTGTACGGGGGGATACGGTCAGAGATAAATGCTCCCAGTCTGCCCCTTGTGTCCTCAGCTGCCGGTACTTGAAAAACTCTCGAAAGACGCGTTTCGCCGCGCTCAGGCGGCTTTGTCAATTTAGGAATGGCAAAAGTAGAAAGTAACTATATGTTACATATTTTATTTCTATGCTAATGCATTGACATGACTTTTTAATGTAATATTGTGGTATTGCATGCATGCAATTTATTGTTGTATGTTATTTATTAGTTGTTTATAACATTTCTAAATTGTTTATTAGTATACAGGAGGCGCCCACTGGTTCTTTTATCTTGTATCTTGTTCCTACTGTGCCTACAAGTTTACATCAGCGTTATTGACTTTCTAACTCTTTTCGCTGAGGAGATATTGCAAGGTATAAGGTATACATATAAATGCGATGACCATTGTTAATCTGAGCTGGCCCTAGGCTTGGGATGCCCCTTGGCATCCCAAGCGCCCTAGGCAATTACCTAGTTTGCCTATGCCTAGGGCTGGCTCTGTATATATGTGTATCATTCATTCATACATACATATGTGTGTATCATTCATACATCATATGTATCATACATACATATATGTAGGTATCATATGTACATTTATGTGTGTATCATACATACATCACATGTATCATATGTGTGTATCATGTATACATATATGTGTGTATCATACATATTTGTATCATGTATACCTACATATACGTGTGTATCATACATACATATACGTGTGTATCACACATACATCATGTGTATCATACATACCTACAGTACATATACGTGTGTATCATACATACATATACGTGTGTATCATACATACGTCATGTGTATCATTCATACATACATATACGTGTGTATCATACATACATATACGTGTGTATCATACATACATCATGTGAATCATACATACCTACATATACGTGTGTATTATACATACATACACACATCATGTGTATCATTCATACATACATATGCATGTCTATCATACATACATCACATGTGTCATACATACATATACATGTGTATCATACATAAATACATATATATATATATATGTGTGTGTACCATATATACATCATGTGTATCATACATACATAAATATACGTGTGTATCATACATACATCATATGTATTATTCATACATACACATATGTGTGTATCATACATACATACATCCATCACGTGTATCATAAATACATATACATATGTATCATACATGCATGCATTCATACATACATATATGTGTGTATCATACATACATATACATGTGTATCATACATACATACGTACATATATGTGTGTATCATACATACATCATGTGTATCATACATACTTTTCATGTATCATACATACATATACATGTGTGTCATACATACATACATACATACATCACATGTATCATACATATATGTGTGTATCATATGAACATACATATACGTGTGTATCATACATACATACATATACGTTTGTATCATACACACATATATGTCTGTATCATACATATATGTGTGTATCATACATATATGTTTGTATAATACATACAGTCATGTGTATCGTCACAGGAATGCTCCCCAGTTCCTCCAGTCTTTCTGCCTCCAAGTAATATATGTACCACAAAGGTTTTATCTATAAAAGACATCCGAATCTCCCTCACGTGAACACAGATACAATAGGATTTTCTGAACAATGTTGGACGCTGTTGAACCCGCTCCCTTGTGTCCAGTCCAAGGAAGTCAGATCCCGAAATCGCAGCTGTCAGACAAAAATCCCCAGTGACATATGAAACATACACAACCACATTGTGGAGCAGATACACTGAGCACCTAACTAAGAACGAGATATCATACACATACAGGCTCTCATAAAGAGTCCAATTCGCAGCGGGGCCCAATGTTAGGTGTCTGCGCATGTGTATTGGTGACAATCGGCATGTGCACTAGCATTACACTCGCTAAAGCATTGGCATATAGTGGTGTGGACAGGTGGCGGGCACGGTGGGTACGCCTAGATAAAACACTGGGCGTCCACATGTGAATGCAGGCATTACAGGACATCAGCCATCTGCCCCGTCTGTGTCCAGGCGCTTTTGAATAAAATTCAGCCTAGTGTAACTCTTATTTGCGGACAGGTGGAACAATCTTCTATACACATCCATTCACATGCAAATGTGGCCGTACCCTCGGCAAAGGAGGTGGCAGTTCGCAAACCTGGTGGGCAGCGTTTAACGCTCACTAAGCAGTGATTTTATGCTGCTTAGCGAACCAATGCGAATCACCCCCATAGTATCAGTCATGGACTATACAAACGGAAGCTCAAAGGAGCCAGACCTTACTAGGTGCTACATAATCAAATACACAGAAACACTTCCCTTAGTTTTGACAAGATGGTGGTGACGTGGTTTCTGTTGGGTTGAAACTGTCTGCTGTATGGGGGCAGCCATTTTCCAAGTGTTACTTTTTTGTATTAGCAGCGCTGCAGCAGTAGCCGGGACCCGGCGCAGACAGAAGCAAAGGCGGCAGAAGGCAGTGAGTGCTGTGTTTACCCTAGTGGGGGCGCCCCCTGTATTTTCGGCAGGGGGGCGCAGAATTAATAGTTACGCCACTGGTCAGGGGGTGTCGGTGACATCCGTATCGGTGACATCCGTGTCGGCCTCGCTCAGCCTTTATCTGTGGTGGAAGGGTCAAAGTGTCTCACTTTTGCACAGAATGGGCTAATGTGCACCCCTATTGGGTTGGGTGAGTTTTAATATTTAAATTAATTTACAAGTACAAAATTAGGGCACATTTGTAATAAACATTTTAATAAATTATTTCTAACCATAAAAAAGGAAAAATATACTTTAATATGTGAAAATAGCTCATGTACTGTACATGTCATTCTTTTCCTTATTTCATGCATGCTATGCACACATGCTAACTAGATAAGCAAGCAGCTTTTGCTGAGTAAAATGGTATACAGCATGCCTATATTCTGGATGTAATTGTGACTGTACAGTTTCACAGCCAAACCGTGTAACATTATTTGTTATGCATATACAGTCACAATTACACACAAAATATAGACAAGCTGGATATCATTGTAAGCAGTATATCCTTTGTCTGGGCTTAGTCAGTTCAAGGAAAGTTGTCATCAATAAAGAGGCGTGTCCTTGTCAAAATGGGGTGTGGTTTGTCTGGAATGGTGCTTCCGTGATAGCCGACAGGTCACTGTAGGGGAGTGCCCTCCTATATGGATGGACACTGGTAATAGCAGCCCAGTGACTGCAGGGGGCACCCTCCTGTATGCTGGATACTGGTAGTAGCAGCTGGGTGACTGCAGGGGGGGCCCTCCTATATGCTGGATACTGGTAGTAACAGCTGGGTGATTCTAGGGGGCACCCGCCTATATGCTGGATACTGGTAGTAGCAGCTGGGTGACTGCAGGGGGGCCCTCCTTTATGCTGGATACTAGTACTAGCAGAAGGGTGACTGCAGGGGGAGCCCTCCTATATGCTGGATGCTGGTAGTAGCAGCTGGGTGACTGCAGGGGGTGCCCTCCTATATTGTGGAAACTGGTAATAGCAGCCCAGTAATAACAACCCAGTGACTGCAGGAGGAGCCCACCTATATGCTGGACACTGGTAGTAGCAGCTGGGTGTCTGCCGGGGGTGCCTTCCTATATGCTGGCCACTGATAGTAGCAGGGAGACTGCGGGGTAACCTCCTATTTGCTGGACACTGGTAGTAACAGTTGGATGACTGCAGGGGGTGCCCTCCTATATGCTGGACACTGGTAATAACGGCCCAGTGACTGCAGGGGATGCCCTCTTATATGCTGGACACTGGTAGTAGCAGCCGAACGACTGCAGGGGGTGCCCTCCAATATGCTGGACACTGGTAATAATGGCCCAGTGACTGCAGGGGGAGCTGTCTTATATACTGGACACTGGTAGTAGCCGGCGGGTGACTGCAGGGGGGAGCCTCCTGTAGGGCTCAGAGCTACTGCCTGTGGGGGTATGGGTCACATTGGGTCGACCCATATTAGGTTGACATGCATTGTGTTTACCCACAAAGGTCGACATGGATTAGATCAACACATGAAATAGGTTGACGTGGCTAAGATGGACAGGGTTGGAAGGTCGACACAAGCATTAGGTTGACAAAGAGTCAACAGTCAAAAGGTTGACATGAGTTTTTCACTTTTTTTGTCCTGAATGTCGACATAGTTGACATTATTCTCCTGCCATGCCACAGTAGATGGTAGGGCATGAATACCTTCCTGTCGACTCATAAAAACATGTTAACATCTCATGTCGACCTTTTGACTGTCAACCTAATGCTTGTGTCGACCTTCCAACCTTGTCGACCTTAGCTATGTCAACCTGTCATGTTGACCTCCAGTGGTCGACCCAATGCATATCGACCTAAATAGGTTCGACCTCATGTCCGTATCCCGTCTGGGGGTCATTACTGGCACCGTAATAGCAGAAGCTCAATAATGGAACTGTGCGACTCACTGGCCTGTAGGCGTCTTACTGGGCTCTATGGTAACAGGATCAGCGATCGATTAGTGATAGCTGCGTGTCTGCAGCCCGGGTGACGTGACGTGGTGACGCAACACGCAGGTGGCGGCGTGTGGGAGGCTCCAGCAGCATCAGTGTGGCCAGTGTGTGATTCGGGTGTCAAACGGTTCGGGTGGAAATGGCGGACCCGGAGTTGGAGGCTATCAGGCAGCAGCGGATGGCGGAGCTGCAGGGCAGACAAGGGGTGAGCTCAAGTGTACCCGATATATACCCGCTGTGACACCCCCCCATACATACATACATATATATACCCCGGCTGTGACCCCCCCCCTACATATGTATACCAACTGTGACCCCCCCCCCCTATGTATATACCCACTGTGAACCCCCCCTACGTGTGTGTGTGTGTGTGTGTGTGTGTGTGTGTGTGTGTGTGTGTGTGTGTGTGTAGGGGGTGTCACAGCAGATTTATATATATGTAGGAGGTGTCACAGTGGGAATATATTATATATAGGGGGTGTCACAGCAGGTATATATATGTAGGGGATGTCACAGCGGATATATATATATATATATATATATATATATATATATATATATATATATATATATTTTTTGGTACTTATGTAGTATCTGGGCTGCCGATTTTTTGATTGTATGCCTTAAGTTAAGGCATACAATCAGATGCGATGCGATACGATATCGCATCGCATACGATGCGATGCGATGCGATGACCCGATTTTTCCATAGGATTCAATGTTAAAATGGACTGAGTCCATTTTAACATGGAATTCAATGGGAAAAAGGGGTCCTTTTCATACCCCTACTATCCAAGTGGGCATGGAGTTGGATATAAACCTGTGGCGAGCGTAGCGAGCCACCGAGCCCGAAGCGTGGCGAGCGAAGCGAGCCCCGCGAGGGGACGGTATTCTGTGTCCCCTCGCGGGGCTCGCTACGCTCGCCACGCTTCGGGCTCGGTGGCTCGCTACGCTCGCCACAGGTTTATATCCAACTCCATGCCCACTTGGATAGTAGGGGTATGAAAAGGACCCCTTTTCCCATTGAATTCCATGTTAAAATGGACTCAGTCCATTTTAACATTGAATCCTATGGAAAAATCGGGTCCATCGCATCGCATCGCATCGCATGCGATATGGTCGGGTGCGATGCGATGCGATGGACCCGATTTCAAAATCGGCAGCCCAGTTACTACATAAGTACCTATTTTTTTTAGATCGCACTACATTCGATAAGCAAGCAAATATATATATATCCACTGTGACACCCCATATATATATATATATATATATATATATATATATATATATAACCACTGTGATACCCCCCCTATGTGTATACCCTACCCACTGTGACAGCCCCCTACATATATACCAACTGTGACATATATATATATATATACACCCACTGTGAGTCCCCCTTACATATATATATATATATATATATGCTGTGACACCCTCCTACATCTATACCCATTGTGACACCACCCTATATATATATCCGCTGTGACACCCCCTATATATACCCGCTGTGACACCCCCTATATATACCCGCTGTGACACCCCCTATATATACACCCGCTGTGACACCCCCTATATATACACCCGCTGTGACACCCCCTATATATACCCGCTGTGACACCCCCTATATATATAACAACTGTGACAACCCCCTACATATATACACCCATTGTAACACCCCCTATATATACACCCGCTGTGACACCCCCTATATATACACCCGCTGTGACACCCCTATATATACACCCGCTGTGACACCCCCTATATATACACCCGCTGTGACACCCCCTATGACACCCCCTATATATACACCCGCTGTGACACCCCCTATATATACACCCGCTGTGACACCCCCTATATATACACCCGCTGTGACACCCCCTATATATACACACACCTGCTGTGACACCCCCTACATATATATACCTCTAGATATATCCGCTATATATATATATATATATATATATAATGTAAAACTGTATGCTGGATATATAGGGGGTGTCACATGTATAAGCACACGCTGTATACTGGTTATATAGGGGGCATCACCTGTATATTTGTTATATAGGGGGTGTCACATGTATATGTACACTGGTTATATAGGGGGGCGTCACCTGTATATGCACATGCTGTATACCTGTCATATAGGGGTGTGTGACATATATATGCACATGCTGTATACCTGTCATATAGGGGTGTGTGACATATATATGCACATGCTGTATACCTGTCATATAGGGGTGTGTGACATATATATGCGTTGTGTATACTGGTTATATAGGGGGCGTGACATATAAATGCACAATGTGTATACTGGTTATATAGGGGCATCAACTGTATATGGACATGCTGTATACCGGATATATAAAGGGGGCGTCACCTGTATATGCACACACTGTATACCAGTTATATAGGGGGTGTCACGTGTATATGCACATGCTGTATACTGGTTATATAGGGGGCGTTATCTGTATATGAACATGCTGTCTAATAGTTATATAGGGGGTCTCACCTATATATGCACACACTGTATACTGGTTATATAGGTGGTGTCATGTGTATATGCATACTCTGTATACTGGTTATATAGGGGGCGTCACATGTATATGTACACGCTGTATACTTGCATACACCCTTGGTGTGGTCAGAACGGAATACTGTGCACATTGTGCGGTCACATTTCCTTTAGCCCCTGTGGTTCCCAACTCCAGTGCCCAAGTACCGCTAGAAGGGCAGATATATGTTGCTGGCTCAGTTATTATCCCACCTGTTTCCGCAAACCTGACCTGTTGGACACTTGAAGAATGGTCAATAACATGCCCTGAGGCCACAGAGCAGAACTATATGTAATCACATGCAATATATTACAGAGTTGTTATGCATCTCTTTTCCTGTTGTAGGATGGCGGGAGCGAGCAGGGACAGCAGGAAGCTAAGCAGAGGTACAGTATTGCGTATGCTGATATTACATAGTCAGTATGTGTGCTCCTGTATCTCCTTTTATTCATTCGTAGTGTTCACTCTAGGAGTGACAGCGGGCAGGGCGCTGGGGGGCGGACCGGGCACACCGACGTCACAGCTGGGGGCGTGCCCGGGCCGCCAATGTCATGAAGGGGGCGTGCCCGGGCCGCCGACGTCATGAAGGGGGCCTGCCCGAGCCGCCGACGTCATGAAGGGGGCCTGCCCGAGCCGCCGCCGTCATGTAAGAGGCGTGCTTGGGCCGTCATTGTCATTAAAGGTGGGCGGGCCCGGCTGCCACTGTCATCAAAGGGGGCGGGCCCGGCCCCTCCGAAGCTACCGTGCTGCCGTGAGGCTGTTTTAGCGGGGCCCTGCGAGAGGGGCAGGGCGCATTTTGCCCTTTAAAAATCGGGCAGGGCGCAGCGCCCCGCTAAAACAGCCTAGCGGGAACACTAGATTCGTACATAGGAGACAATAGTGTCAGGAAAGGGTAGTGCTGAGACCAGTCTGTGTAGCCATAGGGCAACCTTCATCTTCGATGTTCCTCGTTTTTGCGCGTGGCCTGCAAATGTGTACTGCTCGCAACTGCAGTTCAGTTTGGGATGGTTTCATTGGGCACCTCTTATTGCTGCACTTCAGCGTCACTTGCTTACATAAGCAGCTCCGTAGCCTAGACATTTGCATAGGAACATGAATCGAGCCCTGACTTCATAACATAACCCTTATCTTAACTATGGAGTATTTAATAATCCTTTGGTATATTTAGGCATTGAATGCTTCTCTCTAATTACAGGGAGGAGGACATGAGAAACAGCATCTTATCTCAGGTTCTGGGGCAGGCGGCCCGTGCTAGGTGTGAGTATCCCCTTATCCTGGGTGTGTTGTATGCCAGCCATTGGCGGGTGTGTCTGGCTAACCACATTACCCAACATCCTCTGAGAACTATCCTACAGGTAGCTGCGTACAACAGGTAACATCGATCATCAGAGGTTTCCTTTCACTTTGTACTAGAAAGGTCACATAATCTGGTGGCTATGGGCAGAACCGCCTCTTACTGTATATACCATTACCTATAGGACAGGTTTGCCCATTGTCCCATCTCTGTATTGTTACGGTTTAGGAAACGGTCGTCCTGCTTATCCTTATAATCACTTTCTGTTAAACAGTGAATAATCTGGCCCTTGTGAAGCCTGAAAAAGCCAAAGCTGTGGAAAACTACCTTATACAGATGGCACGATTTGGACAACTAGGTGGCAAGGTCAGTGTCTGCTCTTAATCACTATGTATTAGTCAACCCACCACCCCCTACGTATATGTATGCTTGGCAGTAGTACACATGGATCCGGTCTGTCTGTCACGTGTCAGAGTCTGATGGCAGGAATCAGCCGCTGCTGTGCCAATTAATAATGTCAGTATAGTTGGTCATATCACCACGGCTTAAAATACAATACAAGCACTCAGCAGACAGCGCATGGAGAATCCTTAGAAATGGTAAACGTGTTTCATCGTTCTCCACAGATATCTGAACAGGGTCTCATAGAAATCCTGGAGAAAGTGAGTCAGCAGATGGAGAAGAAGACGACGGTTAAGGTTAGATATGTGGCATTACGTTCCCTGTTCTAGGATTTCTGATGATACCTTACCTGTGCTTACAGTGATGCACTCGTGTGTACTGATTCGGGTTAAGATGGCTACCTCCGCTGTGTCAAGTATTCTATTATTATTTGGAATTTTCCTTGGTGTTACAGAACCTTCTTAGATACAATGGGGCAGATGTATTAAGCCTTAACAAGAGATAAATTCAAGTGTGATAAGGAGAGATAAACGTTCAGCGAATCAGATCCTTACTGACTTTTTTCAAACACAGCCTGTAACATGGCAGTTAGCAGGTGATTGGCTGGACGTTTATCTCTCCTTAGCACACTTGCATTTATCTCTTGTTAAGGCTTAATACATCTGCCCCAATATGACTAGAGACCTATATCTACATTAGTAAGGATTGTTTCTGTAATGCTGAGGTCATGTGATCATACTGAGCCAATGTGTTGACAGCTGCCAGCTTAATGATGTCACACAATGTATTCAGTCCACTCTGAATACTACTCCCAGCTGCCCCAGGGATGGATATTGTTATGTTGCCATGTTACGTGTGATAACTGACAATGATATTGCTATTTCCAGTTTAACAGGAGAAAAGTGATGGATTCGGATGAAGAGGACGACTGACGAAGCGATAAAGCGACGCTGCCTTAGGTCACGTTTGCTGCAGTGCATGCATTTACCCAGAGAGGCACTGAATTAAGTTATACACTTACCTTAAGAAGACATGATTTGCTTTTATGTGAAGTTCATTTGTTACTTAAACGAGCAGCCAGTACGCTTCTGGTTCATGAGTTACTGGCTGGTTGTTGGCCTGAGCAGGATCTTGCGTCCAGACAACAAATATTGTTGCATTTCAGATGGAGCTCGTTCCCCCGATGCTCAGCAGCAATAGACCCCCTCCTCTTTATAGTGAATAATCTGACTTTCCCATGTAATAACCTCTCACAGCCATGAAACTTTTGTACAAGAAGTGTAACTGTGCACAAAGCTGTGAGAATTGTGCTCATTATGTATTGAATAATAAAATGTCTTTTGTGCTGTGTTGGGGTCCATGTGACGCTTTCCTCCATTGCTTCCTCTATGGACCACCGCAAGACATTAAGGTGTGTTTTTGGAAGAATGAGATGTTGTTCATAGCAACCAATCAGCACAGACTTTACTGGAAAGAGAGAGCATCTGAATGCATTACTGCTATACTACTCTCCCCCGGCTTCCGAAAGGTGAAACATAAGCCAAAGATCGCTACTGGTCTACTAAGAAACAATCGATCAGTGCCTGCTTCAACATCGGTCTCATGTCATTCATCTACTCGCATAAATGAATGTGATCAGGACTTTGTTCCTATTCCTGTTTTGTGTCTAGCAAAGTATTCCTATGATACGAATGCATTTGCTGTTAGAATAGAAGGAACAGATCATCCACTGAGCTGCTGATTATTACAGCTCAAATCAGTCTGTGCATTAAACCACATCTGACTTCTAAGTCACTGTAAACCTAATTATTACAGTAACATGTATGCAGAGTGATAGAAGGGGAGTCTTCCAGAATGACCATGCCTCCAACTTGCGCATGTGTGACAATTGTGGACTGCATTTGAAAACCCCACCCCTGAATAGCCAAGAATAATCTCCTACTCTGCGGAGCATTGACGCTGGTGCAGGAGTCTGGGGCAGCAGATGAAGAACTTAGTAACAGACCCAGGACATTAATGTACACATTGGTCTTTTTATACACTGGATACTGTATGGTATAGGGTTTATCACATCTATAGTAGTGGTCAGGAAAAGGTTAAACATACCATAATACACAAATATAGAAACAGTGCTGCACTTTCTGAGCACACATTCTCTCACCTCATGGTAAGACATGGACCTGTCTGGCAGCTGCTCTCTGGTCCAGTGCACAGATTGCGGACTCAGCAGCTTCTTCTACCAAGTTTGTTGTGTGTGTGTGTATATAGATCTACCACTGGGCATGTGCAGCATCTCCACTCTGTCCTTTACACTGCATGATGTGGCAGTAGCTCTAGTAATACTCTTGCTCTTGACATTAAATTGAGCCACTGAATTTATTTTTCATTTGAATGCTGCATCCTAAATGGCCCAGAGTGTGCAGGCCACTCTATACATGCTGTCCATCTGAATGCAAACTACATTTGTTAGCATATAATGGCAAGATGGACAAGAGGGTGGATAGGGCAGCATAACATGGAATGAACCAATGGTGGACTGCTCAGTGTATGATGGACATCGGATTAATATACCATGCAGATTGGCCTGTCCAACCACAGTAGTCCGGTATTCTCTGTCTCTCATGACTCCTCCTACAGAGGAAGACATTCCTCCAACCAATGGACATGTCTCTGCCTTTACTGTAAGCTTGAGGCAGAATCCTAGTTCTGCCAGACCCTGTCACACCCAAAGCTCAGAGTAACACAGTCACGCACCTTATACAGTCCCTTTATTATGCTGAACAGTAAGTAATTCACACATCCGAAAAATTTAGAAGACAGAAAAACTTAGAAAAATACTTGGATTTATTTGGTGCAGTAAAATACGGCCAATTCCCAACAGTCTAGTTGCAGAAAGTAAGTTTTGCTAATAGAATGTCCCTAATGAGAAATAGCCACGGGGACAAGTCAATTTTACGCAAATATTCTTTCCAGGCGACTTTAATTTACTGGCTTGTACATACTTATTTACAATTTATTACTATATACACAGCAATTACTTTCAAGATATTATTCAAATCAGGAGCTCCCCAGAGGGGTACAGATAATGAGGTCGTCAGTGTCTAGGTGAACATCAAAACGTCGACATTTGGAAAGAGGTTGACCCAGAAAAGTTTGACATGAGATTTTCTTTTTTCAATGCCAAGGTCGACACCGAACATCTGTACCACATCCCCCTGCCATTCACGCCCGTTCCCAATTGTAATTCACCTAGATGGTATTGTATGAAAAAATAAAACAATAAAAATATCACAAAAAAACTAGTGTCACCTTTTTAAGTGTCAACCATTGCCAAGTCTACCTTTTCTCTATCGTCCATTACCCTCCAGAGTACTTCATTATCTCAGGGTAACAAAAAACAAAGCTTTGTGTGCCAGGAAGACCCAACAGAAAACCCAACATGAGGAGACCACGTAAAAAAGTGGTAGGGTGGTATAAACAAGCCAGTACATTAAGATCATCCGCTGGCGGACAACCTTCAAAGTGTTAGGTAAACCATAGAAAGCTAGGAAAAAAAATATATATTCAGCACACTGTAGATTTCCATATCAGCTACGCGTTTATAGGCATGAGAAAATATACCTGTGCAACATTGAGGAGGACACGGAACTGGGGAGTGCAAATGTGGATTATTAAGCAAGATTACTATCAGATCTGTATTACATATTCCTAGCACAGCAATAATATAAAGTATCAGAACTATTCTGTGCTCTAAACATAATCCTTCTATGTATAAACTCACAAAGCCCTTAAGTGTGAACAGTCGTGGGCGTGAGGTTGTGTAAATGTGCAAATTTAGTGTACAAGATTGGTTACCCCGTAAAACAACGTTTGGCATCTAGAATCCACCGGGACAGACATTGGTTACATAGATTACTAGTTGTACACCAGTAATTTCCTGACCCCCCACTGTTATCTAATCCGGACATGGACGGGACATGATCAAACCACAGCAGCACAGTTAATGTGTCAGCTAAACCTAGGGTTACCACCTAGCTCCTTTAATTCCGGACACATATTAATTACACAGGTTCTGTGGCTGGCTGACTTCAAGACTCCACTTCACCTGATTTTAAACTGCCACAGAACCTGTATAATTAACATGTGTCCGGAATTAAAGGGACTAGGTGGTAACCCTAGCTAAACCCTAGGGGCATAGTGTTCAAGCAGGTGGAGAAAGGATCAGCTAAGCACCAATACCACTGTGGTCCTCCTGCTCAGAGCCATCACCGCAGACTGGACTAGAAGAGTCAGCCAAGGACCACGGCGACTCTAGAGCCAAAGTACAAGCCACGCAGCAACATTCTGGCTCTCCAGAACACTCCAGGTCATCCAGTTTCTGGAGGTTATTTCTGGAGTTCATTTCAGACAGTTCCTGGTTGCAGAGGTCTTTCTCCAAATCGTCACAGGTTTCGGACAGCGGAGAGCTGGTGTCTGTCCCATTTAGCGTGTCGCTGAGAGTGTCCTCACTGTCCACAACACAAGCTACATTTAGGCTGTGCCTTCTTGCTGTAAACGTCGTCTGTAGCACAGTGTCCAACTTATCAGCCTTAGAGCAATCCTTAAATTCAACAGCGCTTCTGGCACCATCGAAGGTGACATTCCCATCTTCCAATATATTAATAGAGAGCTGCAAGTGCAGATAAACACACATTAGACATACATTGATGTTGCTGGTTGTGAGCCCAGGTGTCCTGATTCGATAAGTGATAAAGGAATTGTGGTGTCCACTATAGAACTTCAGTTATACTCTGGGCTACTGGGGACCCTGCTCTTTTCATTATATAACTCCAGATAAACTGTGTGATTCTGGAGACCCTGCTTCCTACACTATATAATTCCAGATTAGGGATGTCAATCCCAGGGCATATTTTTCTATCCCGAATTTCAGGATTGACAAATGCTCAATCCAGGGTTGGCCTCCCTAATTTAAAAAAAATAGCCCATCCCAGGATAGGCCGCCGTACTCCAGATGAACTCTGCTGCGGACCCTGCTCCTTCCACTGTATAACTCCAGATAAACTCTGTGCTGCTGGGGACCCTGCTCCTTCCACTGTATAACTCCAGATAAACTATGTGCTGCTGCGGACCCTGCTCCTTCCACTGTATAACTCCAGATAAACTATGTGCTGCTGGGGACCCTGCCACAAGTGATAAAGGGATTGTAGGAAAGAGAAAGCAAATGAGGTTCATACTGAATGGTGTATTTGGAGGCTCATTCAGTGAAGTTCTAGCAGAAAATTGATCTACTGAGATGGGACTGAGCATTTAAGGAAGTCTGCTTGACCACAAGTTTATGTGGAATGCTACAAGCGACAATATTAGCTATGTGATTACATTGTTGCACCAGCAAACACAGGGGATCCTTATCCTGTACTAGAAAGCCCAATATCCTAGTCTCCATGACCCATGTACTGCATTTCTTTCAATGAGTTTAAAAAAAAAACACTTCTGACATTGAATGGTAGAACATGGGCTGCAAAGAGAGTCAACAGCACTCGACAGCTACCAAATGATGCCCCAAATATTCCTATTCATTACGCAGATCACCATATCAAAGGAAATAATCAACACAATGAAGCAGAATATTTAACAACTAAATTATGAGCAGAGAAGTAAATCCAAACATAAAACTATTAACTAAGAACATATAGAGTAAATGTAATAAGGGTGTGAGAATCAGAAAGTGAGAGATTTCCCATTTTTTTTTAAAGCAGCAATCATTTACACCAAAAACCAGATTGATTTTGCCATGTAAATGATTGCCGCTTTAAAAATAAAATAAAAAAAAAAGTGAAAACTTTTCCAACATCTCCCACTTTCGGATTCTCACACACTATCACATTTGGCCCTTAGTGCGGTTTAAAGGAAACTATGCAGCAAATACAGAAATAAAAATGCACCATTTTCTATCCAAGTCCCCAAGTGCCGACTGGAACTGAAGTTATAATAAACTGTCTCTCACCTGATTTATTAGATTCTCATCAAAATTTGGCATACTTTTATCTCTTCGGATTGATCTTTTCTCATTTGTGGCTCTATATAAAGAAAAATAAAATAATAAACAACAACAATGCCATTTTAATAAGACTATTGATTAAACAGACATGTCCTGGAAAACAAACACACTGCATGGTCACAGTAATACATGTGAGGGACAGACCCTGCTCCTCCCACTATATAAAAAATAATTATACTCTGTGCTGCGGGGAGTGCCTTCCACTATATGACTCCAGATATACTCTGTGCTGCTGGTAAACCTGCTCCTCCCTCTAAATAACTCCAGATATACTCTGAGCAACTTTTACCAAACTCATTTTACCAGATCTACAAAAAATAAAATACATTTGGTAAAAGACTAGCGTTACTAGAACTATCGTAGATAAGGTGAATTTATTTTGTGAGGGGGAAGTCTAATCTGCTGTTGGTGGACTCCTGGTCCTATACCAAAGTCACACAAGTACATATTGCCATCATAGCTATGATAAATAATACTGAACTTACTTAGTGTATGTAACGTCCCCTCTTCCAGGAGTCCGACCTGTCACTGACCCTATTGGGCTGGAGTTGGCTGCTGAACAGAAAAAAACAAAAACAAAACAACACAATTCCAATATATATGTTAAATAGAAGAGGTTACAAGTGAAGGCAGCTTGTGCATAGCCGTAAATTAGGTCTTTTGTTCTGATCATGATCATAGAGAACAAAAACAGACCTAAGATTACGGATAAGTCAGTTTAGCACGTAGCTCATTTAGGGCAACAGTGGCAGCCAAGGCCCCTTGCTGCGCCCCAAGGAGGCACTCATTGATCTGATGGCATGTGCCATCAAGAATTCTCTATTCCAATGCAAGACTGTATGACAAAATTATCCCACCTAGTCAACAACTCTCATGAATATCACAAAGGACCACCGATCTCCACCCTACTCATTCAACAAGTTCTATAACCAGAAGACCTCAAGCCCCAGGACTGGAGAAAAACTCATATTTCCAAGACCTACCACAGTCAGGACAGAACTTCATCATATTTAGATGGATCCTGGAGACCACTTTAGTCTAGAGAAAAGCCCTGTGTTCAGAAAAGATGCGGTATGGGGACATACAGGAGAAAGTGCCTAAATCAAAAAAAGATCCAGTCAGAGAAAGGCGTAAGGTTCACTCAAAAGGATGCGATAAGGCTAATGACACCAGGCTGACTTCCGAAAGAGGAAACATATGGAGGCTGCTCCTTTATAACCCTCTGGAAGACAGTCTGACTTTATGATACTTGTACCAGTTTTCTCTGAAAGGAAATGAGAGAGGCAAAGACGTGGAATTCCAAAAAGCAAGATCTGAAATAACCAATCAGATAGTCCTGAAAATACCAGTAGATGGGGCAACTGGAAGAAAGAGTCAGGGAACCCTGAATTGTCGCATTAGGAGATACACACTCTAAGCTGTGCATTCAAACAAGTCTGTTTCTGAAATCTGTGCCCTGCTGGGTCTATCCCTGGTACAGTAAGTGATGCTATTGTGAGGTGGAAATGTCTGGGAGCACACAGCTCATCCGCAAACCAGCATACCACTGATGGGTAGGACGTTGGGTTTTAGGGTCATAATGTGGTAGTGCTGAAATGTTAGCATGTTAAAAAGGCCATAATCTTGTTCTGGTTACTTATCTGATCCTGGGTTATGACGAAATGAAAGCAAACCAAGATAGATATGTAATGCACCCAACAGATGCAAGTATACCTTGGTATACATACACAAATAATGTGTAAAGCACAAACATTGGAGCTAGAATTCCATCTTACATTTCTTTCTGATGCGGCCTGGAAGCTCCTCTGATGTCACAGACCCGTCATCTGATGTCATGTTGGAGGCGGAGAGCAGGCACTGTCTGATTCTACTGTTCTGGAAACACAATCAACTCCATAAATCAATCATTGTTGAATTTGGAACTTACCACTAATAAGCTTTCAGCTAATTGGATAATTACTTATTTTTAACAAGCAAGTGTTATCATGCTGTGGGGACTGTGGGTAAGTCCTGTTCTACGGTCATAATCCTTAATGCAGCTCAGGCCAAGTTACAGGTTTTACAGACTGTATGTAGGCTGGTGGGATCTATAAACTAGGTTACCTGTAACCAACAACCGATTACCTAGTTATATTATTGCTAGTCTAGGCACTCTTAGACCGGGCAACACGTACTTCCTTTGCAAAGTCTAGCGGGGAGTACTGCCGCTTGTTCCTCACGTCCGCCAAAGCCCCGTACATCAGAAGCAGCTTCACTAAGGCCTCGTGGTTCCTGCGGACGGACTCGTGTAGTGCGGTGTTTCCCTTTATATTACAGAGGTTGGCAGATGCTCCGTGCTAGGATTGGAGGAGAAAGGACTGAAATCATTACATCCTGAACAGCGATGGTGGAAACTTACACAGGTCTTGGCAGGAAGTGTTCAGCATCGACGTACCTCCAGTAAGTGCGACGCTATTTCCAGGTGGCCTCCCAAAGATGCGTATATCAGCGGCGTATTCCCGTTCATGTCTTTCTTATTCTTCCCCATGCTACACTCCATCAATATCTTCACGACCTGTAAAAAACAAAAGGGTCATCTTGTCAGTATGCTTTGGGGTCTCTGTGTGCCCCGGTTATCTACAGACATTGTAAGAGGCCATTTTGGGGACTAGACCCGTAGTGATCAAAGAACTAACTGCAAAGCATACGGTACAGATTTACTAAGCGCGGTGAAGTGATAAAGTGGCTAATGATAACGCAGCAGATCAGCTACAAACTGTCATTTTTCAAACCCAGCCTGTACAGTTAGGGGCTGATTTGCCAGTGTTAAACCACCAGCCACTTAATCACTTCATCGGGCATAAAAAATCTGCCCCTTGGCAATCTCATCTACATCTGAATACCAGCTTGCGTGTGGAAGGTGAAAAATTGTGAAAAACTCATTGCCGACCTAATATATGACTGTCCACTATAGATTTCCCCCCTCATGACTTAAGTGTGACCAGGTTGGCACTTTAAGCGTTGAGGCGCCTCTAGAGCAGACGGGGAGCTCACCTCTAGGTGCCCCTTGAGGCATGCGAGGTGCAGAGGTAACGCACGGTTCCCGTTCTTCGCATCCACGTGAGCTCCGTGCTTCAGGAGCAGAGACACGAGAACAGAATGACCTTGCAGGGCCGCGATGTGGAGCGGCGTGAATCCATCCGGACTGGTCACATTCACGCCGAGGCCATTGGCTGGGATCCTGCTGAGCTTCTGTGCAAGGCAAAAAGGAAAAAAAAATACACAACAATCAGCTTTCATGTAAGCGCCAGAGTGAGTCTAGGTCCTCTGCAATCTATTATACGCCACCAGGTTATATGGTGTTAAAGCCAAAGTGTATTGTGGAACCATCAGCTCTAGCAATATATGTAACCTTCTAGATCAGTGGTTCTCTGTCCTCAGTAATCCCCCACAGGCCATGTTTTCCAGATCACATGAACTGTGGAAAACATGACCCACGTGGACGGAGTTCGAGAACCTGTGATTTAGGTGAATCCAGTTAGTAATGTCATTGTTCCATTCTACAATGAATCCCATTGTAGATGAATGAAGAATCTGTCCCATGTATCAGTATGTTGGAGACAGTAAGGCAAATAAACCAGAGATAATAACAAGCGTCACGATATCTCAACTACGAACAGAGTTTTATAAGCAAACAATATAGGGAATGATTAATTAAAAATTGTTAATTAGCCACATTTTGGATTTGTTTTTCCCAACCAAATTGGTCAACCATTGCAACATAGGCTTCCCTACATTGAGAGAACCAATCCAACCAGAATCTATGGGGATAACTGTGCGCTGTCTGGATGTGCGCACACTACAGTTTTATATGGGCAGCAATCTTTGCTCCATCCCGGCGCACATCTATGTGAGCAGATGCTGACATACCCACACGTTTAACCAGCAGACTCATTTACTAGACATCCCTCTGGTTGACCATTAAGTGAAGCAGGACGTACCTTCTGTACAGGGCCACAGGTCCGACACTGGCACAAAGGGTGGCAGAACTCTTTATTACCAACCAGAGAATCTTCTAATTCATCTTCAAAGTCTTCATCCACCCACTCTAACAGGTAGCGGACCTGCGGAGACAGCAGCCAGACAGTACAGGTGTCAGTAACATCCGCTGATGTCCGGGGGTCTCTGCCTTATACATCGGATAAGAGGAGAAGGCGATTGTACTGAAGGTCTGATCTCACGTGAAACCCAGGACCACTGCTGGTTTATACATACAATACAATAATACCTATCGGGAGAGGAGATTGAATCCCTCATATACGTAAGTGGGCTGGGAAGTAGCCCCCTTCCATGTCATATGGATTCATACTGACTTACACCCACATTTGTTTTTTTTGAGGGAATGGAAAATAAGACGAGGGGAACCTCCAGAGGGGCGTCCCCATCCACCTACCATTTCCAAGTCCCCATCGGAAACCGCTCGTAAAAGTTTTTCCACCTGTGAAAAAATAAATAAATAAATTATCTTCAAGGACAATGACACCAGATTGTGCCATTGTGTCCTGCAGACCAAGCATGCCTGCTCTCCCACTACCAGACTGTGGGCAAGGATGGAGCTACCCTCTCCTGGCAGAGGGGAGCAGTATATGTACAAGTGCTCGCTCACCTCTCAGCCGGTCAGCTTTTAGTGACGATTATTAGCAGAAAGCTATAGTTTTACCTGGGATACCTACAAATGTCCTGCGGTCAGAATATAGACACTGGCATCCCGAAGGAGGGAATGCCAACAGGGGTCAGATAAGTAGACTTACCCTCCATCTGCCAACCCCCCCAAACCCTTCCTGTCCCCCTCCAATGTAAATTGATTATCAATGGAGCATAACTCTGTCATTTATCATATTATGAATGAGGGACACAGATGTGTAGCAGTACTGTGAATGGGGGTAGGCAGAGATGGGTGCATTGAACTGGGTATACTGCTGTATGATTTGGGGATACCGATGTTAGGCGTCTTCTGTAAATCATCACAGTCAATAAAATATAAATCCAACATCATTAAACATCTATATGAGCCACAAGAGCATTTACCTCTTTATATTTGCCCTTCACGTCATCTTGTCTGGTGCTGGCCGACGATGAGGACAAGCTGGACTCGGAGGAGTCTTGGCTGATGGTGTCGGCAGACTGTAGTAGTGACCGGCTGGGAGACTGCACAGTGAGAGAGACAATGCAGTAATATAAGTGACAGAGCACCGGGGCAGATTATCACTACAGTGCACTGATGCCAGCAGTTACCTCGGAATTACTCTGCACCCTCGTGTCTTCAACATGCGCAATCTCCATGATGGACAGAATCTAGGAGCAGAAGTAACTGATTAATACACAGCTTCCTTCCATCCTCTCCGCACTGACACACGCATGGAACATATACAGCACACACATGAATAAGGGGATTATTTTACCTTCAAATCCATATCGCCAAAGTCAAACATAGCACACAGACTAACCCCTAGCTGCATCTAGGCGACACAGTGACTATCCCCAGCTGGGGAGTCACAGAAGCTGTTGGAGCCAATTCTTGTGGCTACAGCAAACTGACATTACTGCCCCCCAGCCCCCTGGTGCTAGCTAGTGTGTCAGCTGAGGGCTAAAGGAGAAATCCCCCCAATTGAGAACTCTTAATTAGAAAATAGTTATCTGGGGGTAATTCAGTACCGATCGCTAAGCAACGGTCATTAGCTGCTTAGCAAACGTCACAACTGCGCACTCCCCTGAATCCCTTCAGTATCGTAGCAGGAGAAATCATTCGATGGTCGCTGATTAAACTGACATTATTTAGGAGGAAGACTGGGTGGGCGGCGGTCCTGTTAGGTCAGCCGCCCACCCCGAGCAGGCATCAGCGTTGCCCTGGTCTGGCCATGTGTCCACTCCCGGCCCTCCCTCCCTGTGCAAACCCCGACCATCACTACAAGCAATCCCGAATAAGCCCCTCAGTCACCATTTTCATATTGATTCAAAGAGAACTGAAGGGTCTGTAATTGTTCTCTTTTAGGTTATTCTCTGGGTAATACAGGAACCATCGCTTGGCCACATGGTTTAATGTCATCAGAAGATATCACACATATGATATTTAGAGTATGGACTTTACAATGTATGTACACATGACCAGTGAGCCAGCACTATGGCAGTTATACAAACCCACCAACTGCACACAGGATGAGCCAGCATGTACAGGCCGCACCCCCACACCAGTGTTCCCAGGACGCGTTACCTTGGAGTTAAGAGCACACTGCAGGGGAGTCTCCTTGCGCTTGTTTACTACGCCGGTGCTAGCTCCGTTCTGTAACAGTACTTCAATGACGCCCTGATATCCCCAGCGGGCGGCTATGTGCAGCGCTGTGTCGCCTTTCTCATTAACACAATCCATTCTACAAGAGTTTACATCGTAATAGACTAAAGCCTTCACGCACTGGAAGAAGAGAGGTAACAAGTAACACAGGCCAAATACGCACACTATACTTATGTTCCTACAAAGGGGAATGTTTAAACATACAATATACATACAATATTATATAACCTTACTTCACCTAAATATTCAGACATACACAAAATGCATATTCTATTATGTGCAGGCAGCAGGGCATTTACCAGGTCACTGGTGCTGCTTTAAACACCATTAACAGTGCCATCTAGGGGTTATATCAATAATTCATTGGCACTTTGTTAAAACAAATATATAAGGTGAAGAAGGAGGTCTGTGCAGGTTTGTGCTTGAATATGTTTTCGACTGTATCATTTTCCACATCTGTGCATTTCTCTATATGCAAAGGTCTTGTTTATTAGTGATTTATATATTAATAGATTAAACCATCAACGTGTTTATCCCTTGTATATGTGCTGGTGTCTAACATTTAGTATATGTGTTTTATGCATTAGAGGAGTGGCTTGGGGATTACCAATGAGAAGGAGGAGCTTGCAAGGGTTTCCCAAGGAAGAGGAGGAGGAGCTGGCAGGTGGTTCCCCAAGGAGGAGCTGGCAAGGGTTTCCTCAAGGAAGGAGGAGGAGGAGGAGCTGGCAAGGGTTTCCTAAAGGAAGAGGAGCGGCAATGGTTTCCAAGAAATAGGAGGATAAGCTAGCAGGGGTTTCCCCAAGGAAGAGGAGGAGAAGCTGCAGGGATTTCCCCCAAGGAAGAGGGGCTTTCCCCAAGGAAGAGCAGCTGGCAAGGGTTTCCAAAGAAAGAGGAGGAGCTGCAGGGATTTCCCCCAAGGAAGAGGAGGAGGAGGTTCCCCAAGGAAGATGAGCTGGCAAGGGTTACCCCAAAGAAGAGGAGGAGGATAAGGGGTCTCCCCAAGGTAGAGGAACTGCAAGGGTTTCCCAAGGAAGGAGGAGGAGCTGGTAAGGGTTTCCTAAAGGAAGAGGAGCAGCAACGGTTTCCCTTGGAAGAGGAGGAGGAGCTGGCAAGGGTTTCCCCAAGGAAGAGGAGCTGGCAGGGGTTTCTCCAAGGAAGAGGAGGTGGGGGGGGGGGGGTTCCCCAAGGTAGAGAAGGAAAAGTAGGAGGAGCTGCAGGGGTTTCCCCAAGGAAGAGCAGCTGCAGGGATTTCCCCAAAGAAGGAGGACCTAGCAAGGGGTTCCCCAAAGAAGGTGGAGGGGCCGACAGACCTTACTGGTTAAACCGGTTCCAACATCTTACGAACATGGTTCGTTTTGCAAATCAATACAAAATGTACAGAAACCCTAAAATACTTACATCTTCATGTCCATACGTGCAGGCGAGATGCAGCGGGGTGTTCCCATTATTATCCTGTATGTCTCTGCTTGCCTTATAATGTAACAAAAGAAGCTAAAAAAAATAAAATAAAAATGTATAATAATAATAAATAAATAAATAATAATAATAATACACAAAACAGACTAATACCCCTTTCACATCGCAGACACGGTTTAAAAACCGGTATTTTAAAACGGTAATTAAAACGGGTCAGAGCCTTAACAGTGACCCAGATTACCGTTTCAAATACCGGTTAAGTGTCATTCACATAGCACTTGAAACGTTTCATCCAGAACACGTTTCAAGTGCTATGTAGCCACTGTGGGTTGTGTGTGTGGGGGGGGGGGGGGGGGGGGGGAGCCGGCGGCCACTATACGGGGGAAGCAGCAGTAGCAGAGGGGTGGGCGGGCACTCTCCTTGGCACTCACCCTGACCCCGGGAGGGCGATGGAGGTGCACATCGGGCTCGGGGGGGTATACAAGCAGCCGCCCGGTAAGATGATACGGGGAGCCTTTGAGAACCTCTTTCTGAGCGTGCGGGAGGCGCTGCAAGGTGAGCGCAGAGCAGCAGCCGCACCTGAGGCGTCCCAGCCGGCTCCAATCTGGGGAGAGCCAGCAGCCACTTACCCACATTCCAGCTGGAGCGAACACCCGGAGCCACAGCCCCTCTCCGCCTGGTCCGAACCCCGAGGCAGCCAATCACCCGGCTGGAGAGCGCAGCCAGAGGCAGCTCCCCGCAGCGAGGTCTCTCAGTACCCTCAGCTCAGCGGCTGCTCCACGGAGCTGAAGGAGATCCTGGGTGACCGGGAAGGGATGCTGGAGACCGAGGAGGTCAGCTCAGAGCACGCCACCAAGGAAGGCTACCCGCTGGCCGCGGAGGGCATCTCTGACAGTGCCAAGGAGATCTGCAAAGCGGTGTCCGTGTCCCTGGGGCTGAGCATGGAGGCGCTGGAGCAGCTGAGCGCAGGGGCAGAGGCGCAGAGGGGAGACTGCATGTTCGCCGCCTCCTGCACTCACACCATGGACACCAACAAGTGCCAAGTGGGTGAGAAGGAGAAGAATGACACCTCGTCCCCCCAGTACCGGGACGGGGCCTTTAGGAGGAGCGGCCACACAAACTTCTCCTCTGGCAAAGCCCCAGAGGATGGCAGTGCGCTGGGCACGGATGAGAAGGAGCAGCCCTGTACGGACGATAACCGATCGCCGGAGCACAGGTACAGGGGGGGGGGACAACGACTGGGGGGACAGAAGCTGGTCACGGGGGTGTCCCGTAGAGGTGCTGTGCCAGTGGTGCACACCTGGACACCACTGGCGCGCACCTATTGTATAGCAGTGGGATTGTGCTTGTGCTTGTGAAGTTTGCCTGAAATACCGTTTCAGACAAACTGTACACATTCACATTGCACAAAAAACGGCAAGGAACCGTGTAGGACTCTGCTTTTTACACGGTTCGAAATGCCAGTTAATTTAAAACGGTAAATTGCCTGTGGTGCATTCACAGTGCACCCTTAAACGTTTTAAAAAGGGAAAAAAAACGGCAATATACCGTTTTAAAAGTGCGATGTGAAAGGGGTATTAAGGCCCCCTTACACTTGTTCAACTTATTGATCAACAAATTGAACCTGATTGACTCAAGATTTATCCTATGTGCAGGAGGTTCAATCTCTTACAATCTCTTGGTTATACCCAATGGCACGGGATTGTGGATTGTGTCCTACACATCAGGCACATAAGATTTTGTCAGACGGCACAGCAGATCTTGTCAGATAAATTGACTCAAATTGGATGAAATTGGATGAAATCTTACAAAATCTCACAAGTGTAAGGGGCCCTTAATAGGGACAGAACCCCAGAGACAATGGGAGAAAGGCTCATGAGCGATTGTCTTCGGTTACATTATTTATCGGATGATTGTACCAAACGCCACATATATCCACACTACGATGGTGGACCTGCGCAATTCACCCCACACCACAACACACACACGCATACAAAGCCAAACACGTGGGGAAGTGCAGACACACAGAGCTGGACAGGTGAAGGGTGCGGGGGCTCAGTGTGGGGTCAGTACAGTGCCCATTTGTAGCTGCTCCCCCAGCCCGAGAACTGCTGCAGCCGCCTGCAATCACAGACATACGCCTGTTTCCAGCTGCGTACTATGCACCATGTATGTACAGACTGGTCCCAGCATCGGTCCTACTGTATGTAGTGGTCGCTATACGGTCACTCGGATAGAACTGATCACTGTTCTCACATGGAACCTTTATCCACACAATAGGTCAGTACATTGACTACAACATTGTTACTAAAGGTAACAACCCTTCAACCGTTTGTTGAAGGGTTGAAAAAAAAAAACCCGTTAAATTGTTACATAACGCCTTCATTTACTCGCCTCAAGCATAAGATTGCCTCTCTGTCTGACACAAAGCAGCACAAAGCCCAGCGTTAGGGCCACACGGACAGATCAGTTAGAGGTCTGCGTGGTCAAAGCTAAAACACTGCCTCACCGATATCTTCTGTTGGCCTTTCTGGCAAGCAAGGTGCAGGGGAGTGGATCCGTGGTAATCTGTGGCGTTAACCAGCGCTCCTTTAGAGATCAGTAAATCAATGCACCGAGACTGACCTAAAAGGAGAGAGCATTGCAAACAGAAGCGGTTACAGGGCGACCACATTACAGAAGGAATACATAAGCGTTCCCGGCGCTTGGGATGGAGGTAATCAAAAGACTGGCACTGCCATCACGATACAGAGGATCCCTAACCTTTTCCCCCCTAACCCTTTCCTCCTATACCCAAAATCCCCTCTAGTGACTATCCACCACCACCCCCCGCCTCCACCCGAGCCTAATGCTTCGAGACTGTTGATGGGACACCCATCAGCATCTACGTCGAAGTTCCTGAGCCGATATTTTGGCGGCAGTCAAGATTCCGTCGTTGGGATTCAAACTGCATCCCAGACAGAAGCCGTAACTGGGCATCCACTGCGCTCTTTATAACTCCCTTGATACAGTTTAGAAACGCGACAGTATGCCACAACACAGTATCAAGCGTATGGCTAATCAGGAAAAAAGCAAATTTAAAAAAGGTATGTTCTTGTGCCACGGAGAGACGCAGGAAAACCGCTGGCATTGAGCCCAACATATGTGTGCAGGAAAATGTGTTATTCATGTGCAATTTCTCCATATGTTACATAGTTACATAGTAGGCAAGGTTGAATAAAGACTTTCGTCCATCAAGTTCAACCAAGTTAAGCTAATTCTCCCTAGATATCCTCATATTTAGTTGTTACATTTGCTTCCCTAATTTATTTTGAGTAGCCCTGGATATTTTTAGCCAATAAGTGTTCATCCAGCCTTGACTTGAACAAATTTATTGACGATGCCGACACAACCTCCTTTGGCAGAGAGTTCCAAAGTGTGATTGCTCTGACTGTAAAAAATGTCCTTCTTCCAGCTGTATGAAATCTTTTTTTTGATCTAATCTATGCTCATGGACCCTGGTCCTAGTCTCATTTCTTGTAGTAAATAGGGTCTGTGCCAATTCCTTATATTGTCCCCTGATGTATTTAAACATGGTAATCATGTGTCCCCTTAGTCTACGCTTTTCTAATGTAAATAGTATAATCCATCCGTACCATAACAGAGCATAACCGTGCCGCCGTCACCAGAATAAACGTCACATCTACAGAACTTACCACAAATAGCGGCTATGTGAAGGGGGGTGTAACCGCGGTCATCCCGAGAAAACGGTGTAACAATAGAAGTATCATTTAGCTTCCTAAAGAAAAATAACATATACAAGATTTATTTTACAGAAAAACGCTACTTCTGTTATAATGCTTATATTTTATATACTTCAGAGAACACAAGGTAGGCTGGTCTCTTCTTATGTAGAATGTAGTAATCATGCTCACTGCCGAATATTACATGGGGGATAATGGTCACCATACATTCTGGGAATATTATTAGTCAGAGAGTTCCACGACTATGTTAGGGACTGGAGGCTGCAGATCCAGGTCTGTTATACACGGAACTCCAAGAGAATTCAGCTATCCCAACCATATACACCAGATAGAATAGGGTTCTGTGCTACTGTAAGTGACACTACCTACTTATGTCTTTATGTGAGGAACAAGAACAGCTTTAATAGTGAGATCGTTACCCAGAAGCCAACTTGTCACATCGGTCACAGGAGCAGAGCGGGTGACACATCTTCTGTACCACAACTTCATCCGCGTCACCTTGGTTCAGCATTTTCTCAACTTCTTCCTGATTCCCTGAGGCGATGTGCTACGCGGCGGGAGACGGAAACACAATGAAGTGCATGGAGGAATTGGCAAAAGCAGCAATCTAATTCTTTACAATAGAAATATAATAACTGTAGTACTGACAGGGAGGATATTTGTAGCGTAATAAAAATTGGAGAACGGCAACAACACTTGTGAGTAAATTTACTAAGCTTTTTAATAAATATAAAGCGGTGATATTGCCCATAGCAACCAATCATTTCTCTATTGCATCCTAGCAAATGGGCAGAATCTGATAACTACGGGCAACATCACCTATTTCCAAATGATGCACTTCATTACAGGCTGGTGTGGTTTTCAAGTTGGCCACTAGGGCACAGTTCTGTTGGCGGCTGGGTCGCGGCTGCCTTCGCTGCGACAAGGCCAAAGTAATGTAGAGTATTCACCTCGAATAAGCAATCAATGGGGGCGGAGGAGGATCTGGACATGGAGTTCATTCTCTGCCAGAGTAACGATTTATCATTCCCCTCAGCGTCCTGCAGACCAACATAAAAACAAGTTGTGATGTTGCCACGTGACAACAAGGGAGACGCTGCAAAACGATCAACAAACGAAAGCCCAAAAATTTTTCGGTACTTGTTTCCTAGCACGGCGCCACCGATTTTAATTGTATCCATTGGGTCGGAAAAATCGGGTCGATCGCGTCAATCGCATCGCATGCGATGGACCCGATTTTTACATTGGAATCAATGTAAAATGGTCCCTGAGACCCGATTTTACATTGATTTCAATGTAAAAAGGGCCAAAACACCCCATTTTAATACCAAACCCCCCATATGTTTGAAATGCCCCCCCCCCCATTGTTAACGCCAACCCGAAGCATGGCGAGCCTGCGAGGGGCGGCGGTACGCGTCCTCCGACCTTTTCATACCCCTACTATACACATCGGCGTGGAGTTGATGTAATAAAGTGTGGCGAGCGGCCGCGCATAACTTCACAGGTATACGCGTCCCCTCGCCACGCTTCGGGCTCGGTGGCTCGCCACACTTTATAAAATCGGCTCCACGCCGACGTGGATAGTAGGGGTATGAAGAGGTCGGAGGACGCATGCCGCCGCCCCTTGCGGGGTCGCTGCGGTCGCCACGCTTCGGGTTGGCATCAATAGTGGGGGGCATTAAACATACTTTTTTTACATTATAATGGCCCGCGACCGACGCGATCAACCCGATTTTCACTTTAAAAATAATTTAACATTGTTCCCTATGGGAAAATCGCGTCGGGTCGCATCGCGGCCCCTTATTAAGGGCCACGATGGATGCGATCAACGAGATTTTGTCTTTCACCGGCAAATTAGCTGGTGATTGACAGAAAATCGGGTCCATCGCATTGATTGTAAACCTTAAGTACCTTAAACTTCAGGCATACAATCAACGAGATGGGCGCCGTGCTAGGAAACAAGTAACAAAATTTCAATAGATAACTTCAATTATTTGGACGTTACAGCTTCATGTGTTGCAGGTGCAGACTAAACAGTTAGGCGTCGGGGGGGGGGGGGGGGGTGTTGGTGTTCCGTAAGTACCCAGTCGGGACTCTTAGCATCTGTCCGTCTTCTGATCAATAGCATCGCGACCACCGTCACATATTTATTCCTCAAATTCAATTTGTGATTCTGCCACCATCCCCGCCCCCTCATGCATCCTCCAGCTTCCCTCCCTATATGGAACCCTTCCAGTGCAGATGGTGGTCTGTCCAGGAATCCTCACAAATGCAGGGGAGGTGACAATCTGGGCCTATAGGGACAGCAGTGATTGGGGTGAGCAGAATCTATTCGGTCAGCTGCAGAAAGTCACTTTCCACCCTCTGTGCCCTTGATACCTTAACCCAACCTAACAGCCACCGCTACAAATACAGCGATCGGCTGGTAAACGCTGCGTCGGATATACGCCATGGTCAGGAATAAGCCCCACTACCATAGGCGAATCTAGAAATATGGTAATGGGTGGTCCCAGACTCAATCACCCAGCATGTGCGACTATTGCGCGGTGAAGCCGTGCAGCAAAAAGGGGGCGTGGTCTCATGGAAAGGAGGCGTGGCATCACAAAAAGGGGCATGCTATTACACATAGCCATGCCCATGCCACACACCATGCCCATTACACATTTTAGCAAACTCCATAATACTCATTACACATATTACACATAAAGCCACACGCCATAATGCCAATTACACATAAGTCCATAACGCCCATTACACATTGTGCCACACATCAAGATGCCCATTGCATACTATATAACAAACCGTAGTGCCCATTACATATTTGACACATAAGTGCCACTTACCTACATGCTCATTGCTAGGGGGTTCTTACTTGATGCCAGGGGCTTCATGCTCGATGCCAGGGGCTTCGTGCTCGATGCCAAGGGGGCTTCATGCTCATTGCCAAGGGGAAATACATGCTTGTTGCCAAGAGGGCATATACTGTACGTCCCGCATACTCCGAGCAGGTAATGCAGGGCTGAGCAGTGTCCTGCAAATGCCAGAGGGTGTACTATATGGCATCCGGGCCTGGATTCCTAGGGACCCTGTTGAACTTCTATCTTCAGGTAACTGCCCCAGGTAACTATATCCCTCCTTCTCCTACTACCCCATGTAACTGCTGCTTGACATTGTACTAGTCTACTACCCCAGATAATTGCTTCTTCTGCTACTAGCACCCCATGTAACTATTGCTTCTACAGGGTGGGACTGGGGCATCCCTGATCACAAGCACCTGAGTCCTGACCTGCTCTAAGTAAACTGAAAGAGGTACAGTGGCAGCCACCTGCTGCTGATAGTGCCAACACTGAGCACTCACCTGGGTCAGCTCAAGGGTCCTCCAGCCCTCCTTCTGTAACTGGCAGGGCTGCAGAGAGGATAGGGCAGCTGCTTTTTAATAGCGTACTGTCGGGAGCGTTGGGATCCTGTCACATTGACTCAAACACACGTATGCAGCGTGCCCGGCTGTTCCATGACTACTAGCCACTAGATGCACCGCTGCAATGTTTATTTATGCTAGCGGAACCCGGCCCCTGCAGTCCTATGTTCAGCACTTTCCGGCCTAATTAGGACTTGGAGGAGACACAAAGGTGAGATTCCTGGATCATGTATCCGTCTTCTCTCTGCCGTTTGATGTCTGATAGACATTCTTTCTAGAACTAAACAGAGCAGAACAATGTCTGACATAATTACCCCAGACCATCATAGGGGTCCCTCACCCCCATACCCCTGACCATCATAGGGGTCCCTCTCCCAAATACCGCAGACCATCATAGGGGTCCCTCACCCCCCATACCATCAAAGGGGTCCCTCACCCCCCATACCATCAAAGGGGTCCCTCACCCCCATACCATCACACGGGTCCCTCACCCCTATACCCCAGACCATCATAGGAGTCCCTCACCACCATTCCATCAAAGGGGTCCCTCACCCCGAGACCATCATAGGGGTCCCTCACCACCATTCCATCAAAGGGGTCCCTCACCCCGAGACCATCATAGGGGTCCCTCACCACCATTCCATCAAAGGGGTCCCTCACCCCCAGACCATCGTAGGGGTCCCTCACCCCCATGCACCAGACCATCTCTTAATGCAGCCTAACCCTCAGCTTGCAGCCTGGTTCTAAACATTCCCTCTAGTGCCTAAACCTAACTAACGTACCCCATGTCCAAAACCTAACCCCCCCCCCCCCACACACAGCCTGATGCCTCCGAGCACGTCCCACCCATCCTCCCTTCACCCCTGGTAGCCGCGGCGCGCACAGTTTGGGAACCGCTGCCGCTGGCAAAGAAGCAGCTCTGTCGACATCTTCAATACTCCCGCTGGAGCTTGCGGCCGGCAGCCAATCAGGAGCGGCATTGGTGGTATTGGTGGCCGCTCCTGATTGGCTGCCGGCGGTCCAGTGGGAGCATTGAAGATATCGACGGGGACGGAGCTGCTGCGGCAGTGCGGTTATGCTTAGAAGTTAAAAAGTAATTGTAAACAGTCGGGCAGCGCACAGCCCTTTTCTGCCCGGCTGTCATTTTTTAAAATTGTGTGTGCGGCGGTCTAATGGGTGGTCCGGTGCACCCCCGGACCACCCCTTAGATTCGCCTATGCCCACTACCACATATAAAAATAAAGGCACTCCCTGAGTTGGGGGTGGGTTGTACAGGGTGGGGGGTTTTGTGGTAGGTTTCTTTTGAGGGGTTATGGGGGTTGTTTTGAAAGAGGCTTTTTAGATAAATAGATAGTTCGATATCGATCCTTAAATACTATTGACATCTGTTCTTGATCTGTTGCTGTTTTATTTCTATTTGTTGCAGGCTGATTTTGTATAATTTGATGCATCAACAATCTTTGTTTTATATAGTCCTCCTTATATTTAACTAACTGTGCCCGAATGTTGCCTTCGGGTCTTTTGGTTTTTATCTCCTTCACAAGGGGATACTCTATAACTCCTTCCTATAATCTATGTCTCATGCCTGTTTGCAATATGTTGCTCCTACGTTGTATGCATGTCATCTATGTAAAGTATGTCTAACGTAGTTATGGTTATGTGCAGAAAATTAATAAAAATAATGACTGAATTAAAAATAAACAAAAAAATAAAGGTCTATGTGGTCAAGGATTACATTACCAGTATCACGTAACCCATCGTTTCCCAACTATTTGGAATCACTGATTATCAGAAGTTTGTTTACAAGACTTCTAGTCCAAAAAGTTCTCCCTTCCCAACTATGTTCCCCACCCAGCCCAATGCACTCCCCATTCTCAGCCCTGCTAATGCACTGAGAAGTGAATTGTAACAACATGGGGATTAAATATTTATTTTCCCTAATTACTGTCCATTAGCAGAGGGCGCTGATTGCACTACAGATAACAGCGAAGGCTGTGTAATTACATATATGCATCGACGTGTCGGAAGTCCCGCTGTCCGCAGAGCTTGAGGTTGACCATACATTTATCTCCAGCTGTGAAACCAGTGATCTTCATATTGGAGAGATGCAATCAGAGAATCCCTGGGCTTTACACCCAAGCCTCTGTGGAACCAACAGCCACCAAAATATAACGAAGTGGAAGCCTCCTACTCACCGCCGTCGGCTCAGTCAGGTTTCCTTGTCGGATAAACTCAATGGCGGCCTCAACGGAGGTCAGGCAGTAACCCAGTTCGTCCTTTGGGGTGCTACAGAATCGGAAGTTCTTGATGTAGCTCAAGTTTGCCATCCTAAAAAGAAATTAAGTTGCAGACATCAGTGTAATGCTGGGACCCGCTCCTGCTGACTTTACTGACGTAGCCGATGATTGTATATTACGATGTGTCTATGTCTGTTGATTACAACTTCAGTCTAATATAAGCCACAAATAAAGGTGCTCATCTACTCTAGTGCTCAGAGAGTCCGCAAGCTACTGCTGCATGGGTCCAACACAGACAGTGTTCCGGTCACTGAACGGATGTATAGTGACTGGTTATAGTGATATGAATGGTGTCAGACACAATATAAATGATCACTGTAACCTCATGTGCTGCACAGAGGACACAGAGCAGCTGCCACAATGCACAGAATCTAAGAAGCATTATAACTCTGCATAAGCCCTTTTATTAGCAAAGTGCCACACAGAGGAAAACCCCTGGCTACTATGGACTGCACAGACTGCAGCCCGTAGAACCTGGATTAGGCTGTGTGATAAAACAGGAAGTTACGTTTTACAGGAATCCAGCTCTCTGCTTATCACATCCCAAACAGGCAGTCCTGGAGGGAGGAAGTACCTCCAAAAGGGACTGCCTTGTGTGTCCTTGACTGACAGGTCAGACTTCCAATAGGAAGTCACTGTCAGGCACAGCGAAGCCGGTGCAGTCACGGACTGCATCTGGCTCTCTGACACGGAGCGGGTTGGGGGATTAAATACCGCACTGATAGTGACTAAGGGGGAGGTGTACAAAGCAGTGCAGAGAGTGGAGAAGAGCACGAAGAGCGCAGTTGCCACATCCATTAATTAGCTTCAAGGTAGCATTTATCAAGTACATTGTATAAAATGATTGGTTGCTAAAGGCACATTTTTCACTGCTTGATACATTCCCCCAATATTTCTATAGCATACTGGGCAATGGAATTAATGGTAAACCTAGCAACATCAGACCGTCACCATCAGATCACCCTGTTCACACTGCTCCCAGAACGTCGCCATCAGATCCCCTTGGTCACACTGCTCGGTACTTGTGTATTATCAGGGTGCCCATTACATAGTGGTGTATTCAGAATACCAATACAGCACTATGCTGGCTACATAAACTACTTAAGTGTATCTGGAGCCCTAAAAATACACAATTCTTAATATCCCCACTATCCATGTCGGCGTGGAGTTCATCTTATAAAGTGTGGTGAGCGCAGCAAGCCACCAAGCTCGAATCGTAGCGAGCCCCGCGAGGGAACGGGGATATGCGTGCGCTCGCCACACTTTATAAAATCACCTCCACGTCGACATGGATACTGGGGGTATGACATGGATAGTAGGGGTATGACGTGGATAGTGGGGGTAAAATGGCTAGTCTATACTTACCCTCCTCCGGCCCGTGCACCACGTCGATCCCCACTGACTCATGCTGGGATCCACAGGGACTCCCCGGCAGTCGCATTCAGTCTCCCTGGAAACCATGTGATGCGCCGCCAGCAGCACTACGGAGGAGGGGGACTGAACGCTGCTGGAGGGTAAGTATAAACCACACCACCCTGCTCCTAGTGCTGCCCCCTGTATTATCACGGCGCCGGCTATTCTGACAAAGTATCTTAGCCTACGTTGAAAACGTAGCGTAGCCGGGCGCCCTGATAATACACAAGTACCCACTGCTCCCAGACCTTCACCATCAGATCCCCCCGGTCACACTGCTCCCAGACCGTCACCATCAGATCCCCCCGGTCACACTGCTCCCAGACTGTCACCATCAGATCCCACCGGTCACACTGCTCTCAAACAGTCCCCATCAGATCCCCCCGGTCACACGGTTCCCAGACCTTCACCATCAGACCCCCCCGTCACACTACTCCTAGACCATCTCCATCAGATCCCCCTGGTCACACTGTTCCCAGACCATCACCATCAGATCCCCCCGGTCACACTGCTCCCAGACCTTCACCATCAGATCCCCCTGGTCACACTGCTCCCAGACCGTCACCATCAGATCCCCCCGGTCACACTGCTCCCAGACCTTCACCATCAGATCCCCCCCGTCACACTACTCCTAGACCATCTCCATCAGATCCCCCTGGTCACACTGCTCCCAGACCATCACCATCAGATCCCCCCGGTCACACTGCTCCCAGACCTTCACCATCAGATCCCCCCGTCACACTACTCCTAGACCATCTCCATCAGATCCCCCTGGTCACACTGCTCCCCGAGCCAAGTCATTACAAGTAACAGGCTAGCACCAACCTGCGCACTGAACACTAGTATGTGACTACGTACCAATTTGGAATCTCTGTTTTTACAAGCAAATAAAGCAGCACAGACAGCAGGTCATCCGCACACATCGTCTCCATGTTCACTGAAAAAGACAAAGGAAAGAATATAAATACAAATCAATACGTGGACCAAGAACTCCAACGGGGAAATTGACACCTACTGTATATAGGATCCCATCAGCTGTAAATTAACCCATGAGAAAAGATCGGTGGAAGCGAGATCTTGGGACCCTTGCCCAAAGCTCCAAACAGGAACGGCTGATAATTAATATTAATGGAGCCTTCTTCAGCTCAACCAATACACTCCTCAGTAGGTAACAGAGGAAGCATGCCCTAGAAAGGACAGCTCACTCCTGATTGGAGGAGAGCTGCACCCACCCAATCAGGAAACCTATCTTCTGTACCCCTTCATCAGATCCTCTAGTATTCAGGGCAATATGGAACCTGGACATTCCTACTTTGCTAAAAATTATAAGCAACTCACTGTAAATGGTCAGAATATGGTTCCCATCACCCAATAAAGCTGGCCGCACCTTTTCCGCATCCTGCGGTACTAACCTCTCTGGCTGGGTGAGAGCATGATGGTGTGCACCACTTTCTTCAGGCAGATGAGTTTCTGCTGAGGGGAGGTGCAGCGGTTCAGCTGGCCCAGGACTCTCTTAGCACGGGGGATGTTAATGCTGGGGGAGGAAAGACATTAAACACTGACATTACCACCTCTCTGTACCATTAGTACGTCAGGCACCAGCAGAGGGAACAGATTCCCCTTTTCATTGAATATGGTCTGTATTGTATAGTGATTTGTATATTCTATTATTGCTCTTATTTCTGTTACCCCCTTTTGACCATTAGGGACTCAAAATATACGGTTAAGGACTTTGTACCTTTACTCCGGAATTTATACCAAGTCTTGTGTGCTTATTCGCAATAAGAGGAAGGGTTTTACAGCAAATTATACCTGGTGTATTTAAGTACTAAGGGTTATTCTAGTTCACTCTGACAAAATCCTTCTTAGATGGACAAAACCATGTGCACTGCAGGGGGGCAGATGTTACTTGTGCAGAGAGAGCTAGATTTGGGTGGGGTTTTACTTCAAAGCGAGATCTATATTGCAGTGTAAAAATAAAGCAGCCAGTATTTACCCTGCACAGAAACTAAATAACTCACCCAAATCTAATTATCTCTGCACATTTTACATCTGCCCCCCTGCAGTGCACATGGTTTTGTCCATCTAAGAAGGATTTTGTCAGAAAGAGTGAACTAGAATAAGGCCCTAAGTACAGTATGTAAACTGCGCGCTTCAATTGTTGTCCATTGGTTTGGGATTAATTGGACATTAACAGTTCTCACATGTAAAGAGCTGCAGAATATGTGGCTGCTATATAAGTATGTTAAATATAATGATTTTTGGGGATTTTTATATCGTTAAGAACATTACATCAGATACTACTGAAATCAGATTATTCTGCCAGTTCCATTCTTTGGCCGCTCACTAGAAATCCCTCTCCTCTAATGATTCAGATCTGGGATCCACTTCTTGGGCATCGCCTTGTCTGGCCTGGCCCGCTGGCAGCTCTCCCTTACCTGAACTCCGTCTTAATCCCGATATCCTTTTGCTGGACGTCTTGGAGACTTCTGGTAATCTTGTTAAACGCAGCATCCTAATAATTAAACCCAGACTGATAATTAGTGAGGGAAAACACTGGTAACATCCTCTACAGTCTTATACAGAAGCACATATAATATCCGTGTTATTACAGTTACTGCGCACATGGGACAGATGGCAATGTAACCGTATTACACAGGACTCAGGTTTAATCTACACTTTAGTTATTTTATACAGATTTTACACTGCCGCTTCAACACAGGTTATTACCGGGTAAACCCAGGTCGAATTGGACCTAACCCCCCCCTCCCCCCCCAAAAAAAACGGTTCCAGTGAACCAGGAATCCACATCAGGTAGCTTGCAGGGTTGGAAAAGGGAAGGACCCGGTTTAAGGGGAAGTGTGAATGGGTATCTTGGGTCATCTGATCTGGATCCCATTCACAGCATAGTGATACTTGATTTCTGGCGGTTCTCTCCAAGCACCATCAGGAGGGTTAACACTGAACCCGTGTGCAGTGTAAACTGGGCTGACCCAGAAATAACCAGGGTCAGAGCCATGATGTAAATGGGATCCATCCTGGATTGGAACAGTGGACCTTATTCTGATTGAGTCGGACGGCTGGGTGTTCAGTCGGACGGCCAATGTCTTGTGTTTGCGCATGTGCAGAGGCGTTTCTGCGCATGTGCGAATGCCTCGCATGTCCAAACACGGTGTGAATTCCATGCAGAAAAGGATCGTACGGACCCATCTGAGCAGGGGGTGGAGAGGGGCGTAAAGGGCTGTTTGGGCTCATTACCATATGCATACGCCCCGCATTACATGGGCGTTCCCATGAAAACGCTGGGCGTACATATGGTAATCCGGCCGTGACGCACGTGTGGGGGGCGGAATGCTGACATAGTCGGATGCCAGCTGCCCGCCCATATCCCTGCTTTTATACGGAAAAATGTCCGAGTGGTCTGGAGCACTCAGAGCTGTCTGACTGCTCGGTCCATCATTCGATGGTCGGCGACCATCGGAGGATGGGGGAGGTTCCCACAGATGGGGGAGTTGCTCACATAAAACATCCACTCGCGGTCCGTTCGCTCTGCATCTTACCACATTCGGACATTGTGAGCGATCCGTACAGTAGGCAGGGCTAAGAACACTCGGTGGCCATCCAAAATACGCTTCCGTTCGAGTAAACTAGAATAAGGGCCAGTGTTCCAAATCCTGGGTTAAACCCAGGAATTAATGTGAAAGGGGTATGACACTTTAGGGGTGATTCAGGTTGGTTTGGCCCAACAAGAATTCTGTCCTCGGACTGATGGTGCAGCTCTGCGTATCTGTATCGGCGAATATACGCATTTGTAAGGCTGCTGTGCAAATACCTTTGGCGACTATCACAGTCACTGGGAGGTATTAGCCCACTCGCTAAGCAGCAAAATACCTCTGCTTAGCGAATTAACCTGCTTCAGGCCAAACCAATCCACTCCTACATAAGGGTGGGAAACAGATTGTCCGAGGTCACATGGGTCACGGTTATGACCAGGACAAGTTGTCAATTTTGCTAATAATTCCACTGTACCTAAAAGTTTCCATTGGAACCCACCTCACTGGCTTCAATGGTCCCCACTTGCTTGAAGATAAGATCATAGATTCCGTGGTGGACATACATCTGCAGAAACACAAACAGTCACTGTGTAAGGACGGTGTAAGGACGGTGTAGGGGCGGTGTAGGGGCGGTGTAGGGGCGGTGTAGCAGTAACCAGGCCGGCAACAAAACATTCCAATAGCAGCAAATGATAATCCTCTCACCTCTACCGCCTGCTTCATCAGATTCATCTGCGTCTCCTGCTTCGCGATGGTTCTCTGCAACCCAGGAAACAGTACATGGGTCATTATAACAGGATCAATACTACCTACCAGTCTATGAGGTAAATTTACTAAAGTGTGAGTTTTTAGAAGTCTTGCCCATAGCGACCACATTCTACTTATTTACCTATCACTTTCTAGGATAATCGGTGGCATCTGATTGGTTGCTATGGGCAACATCTCTTACTTCGAAAAACTCACATTAGTAAATTTACCCCTAGGAGAGAGAGAGTGTCTTATCACACTGGCCCTTATTCTGATCGGTGGGGCCGGATCCGAATATGCGGCCAGGACCGTGCGTCCGAAACCCCGCCTTCCATATGGATCGCCAACTCCGTCCGAACGCGGTAAGAAGCTGGCCGCACGTGTATTTTTCATGAATACACCTCCTCCCTCTCAGGGAACCTCCCCCATCATTCGATGGTCGCAGACCATCGAATGCAGGACCGAGTGGCCAGGCAGCTCCCGCAACCTCAGACCACACGGGCATTTCTCCGTGCAAAAGCAGGTATCTGGGCGGGCAGCTGACATCCGGCGATGTCATATGTCCGCCCCCTACACGTGCGTGCCATGAAAGCGGGGCGTATGCATATGGTAATGAGCCCAAATAGCCCTTCACACCCCTCTCCACCCCCTGTTCATAGTGAACACATTTCATGCGGAATTTGGACGTGCGTTCCGTTCACACATGCGCAGAGACGCCTCTGCACATGCGCAGACACAAAACATCGGCGGGCCGAACGCACGCGGATATTACCGCACCAACCACAATAAGGGCCACTAAGACCAATTCACCATCACTAATGGGCCGTTACACAAGAGGCAGCTGCTGGTTTCTGTATATCGCAAGATGGACTCATTGATTTTACTTGCAGGACCCAACGCCATCTTCTAATGGTGCCGATTCAAAGAGCCTCACACATTCCTATGGGAAGGAGGTCCGAGGTTACTAAAAGGGACCAGAGTGTATTGCTCTTAGAATGTAAATTACTATAATTATCCAATGCTCTGCGGTCGTATGGTTGTACGGGAAGAGGGGATAATCATCCAAAGCAATCTGTATATAGGGGCACACAGAAACAAATGCAGATACTGAAAAAACGCCATAGCAGGTGGGGAACAGGAATCTTACCAGGTGAGAGTCCCGTAACAAATGCTGGAGACATTTCGTGTACAGCGCATTCACACTGTCCTAAGGGGGGGGGGGGGAGATAAAAATAATAATGGCAAGTCAGGATTGGACACCCAAAGAACAAGATTAAAAACAATGTCATCAAGATAATAAAAGATTGGGCCTTTTCACCACACGTGGGAGACATGCCCCTCCATACGTCCTTTCCATTACCCGCGGTATTGGGGCCGGGGTAACTTCATCCTGATGTTGTTCTATGAAACACCCCAAACTAAACTGCTCACTCATATCTGTAAGCACTGGGGAGACCACCACCCACCTTCGCTGGCTGCCCTTGTAGCCAAGATCAGTCACATGGCTTCCACGGAGAAGATCTCCAGCTTGCATAACAATTTGGCTGCAATGTTTCAAGCAATACAGTGCAAGGTCACACTGGCCACCTGGCAAATGCCTGTTGGGCCATTTGTACATACAGAGAGCAGGGCTGGCCCTGCGCAGCTCGGTTCTCTGGCTATTTCTGGCTGGCTCACAGACAAAAGGGGGCATGCGGTGAGGCCAGTCCACCCTGACTCGTGTCACTTCCCCGTGAGCTGTACCCCTCCTCAGGTTTGCGAGAAATGCCAGGGCTGCAAAGTCTTCTCACTCACGGTCTCTGGTGACCTCTCTGCCAGATTCCCCTCTCTCTTTTGTTTATACTAGTTTTTCATTCTCATTAATAAAAATGGGCATAGACCGCTAGTTTTCTTTTTTCTCTTTTACCTTTTTTTTTTTAATATACATTTATTTTATAACCAACCTGCATCCTTATACCTGTGATGGTGCCTGTTTTGTTCCCAGGCTAAGCTAGCAGCTATATGTATATTTCTGACGTTTCTCACAAAACTACGTAGCCCATACTGTATTCTGGCCCTTATTCAGATCTGATCGCAGTACAAATTTGTTTGGAAAATGGGCAAAACCATGTGCACTGCAGGTGGGGCAAATGTAACATGTGCAGAGAGTTACATTTGGGTGGGGTGTGTTGAAACTGAAATCTAAATTGCAGTGTAAAAATAATGCAGCCAGTATTTACCCTGCACAGAAACAAAATAACTCACCCAAATCTAACTCTCACTGCACATGTTACATCTGCCCCACCTGCAGTGCACATGGTTTTGTCCATTTTCCAAACAAATTTGTACTGCGATCAGATCTGAATGAAGGCCTCTGTCCGCACCTAGAGCCACTTCGCGTGCGACTCACAATCAGTCACACAGACGCTACCACTACTTGATAGGACAGCGCTCACTATGTAATGGCGAAGACTCTTCCTTTCATGAACTTTAAACACGCTGCGGAAGGATGTGATGTTTTTATCAAACTTCTCCACGTGTCTTCCCAGGAACTCCTTCACATCTTCTATGTTCTTTAAAGTGCAAGTAGAAGATGATGCGGCAGGTTCATCTGCAACATACAAAGTGGAAAAGTAAAATTCCGGGTCACCACCTGATGTGGCCATAACATCTGCCAATGAGATACATGCACATGGTAAACGCGGCACTTGCAGCGTAGTACAAGGCTTGGAACCACAGCATACTGTAAAAGGCCCTCATACACTACAACGATTTTATCTAATGTCGATGTTTTGGGCCGATATATATTCTAAAAAGTGCGACATCGTTTGTTTTTCATCCGATGCGTTGTCCAGTGAGTATCGGATAGGAGCCGCTAGGTTGGTCGTACAGCACCTGTGATTTATCAGAATTGAATCGGATTGAAAATGTAGTGCTTTTTGCGCATGCGATATATCGCAGGAGATTTGATAGATATTTCCAGTCCCTCTAGCCCTCTAAGCCACTCCATCAGATATACCTTTTGGTACAATTGTATACCATAAGTTATACCTCATACGATTTATCTCGGCTTGATCAATTGCATGAGAAATATCTTATGCAAAAAATTACACCGAAGTATCAAATCATCTGGAATCACTCCCGGGAAGGTCCAGGGGGAGTTCAAGGGAAATTGCATCCAATATTAGCATCAGATATAATCATTGTAGTGTATGGGCTGCCTTAACATACACTAATGACTGTGTTGTGGACAAACCTGGATTCTCGTCCTTCTCAAGTGACCGGGCGATACACAGGATGCTAAAACTCTCCTCTTTCTCATTGTAGAAAGTCTCCTCAAAGAGAATGGGCACAGATAGGGAATAACCAAACCCTGCTCCAACCTTCACCAGGTTCCCCTGGATAAAAATCTCCTGGAGAAAAAGAACAGACACAAAATACTAATTTAACAAGGCATCATGCGAGAGCCAATAGGAATATAGACCTTCTGTACAAGCTCTGTACAGACCACACATCCATCACTAACAAGCCTCTAGCTCATTGTTAGGGTATTAATGCTGACAGGTTAACAAGTGGGCAGAGTATCAGTAAGCGGTGTCCGGATAACAAGTTTAATATGCCTACTGAGCTATATCGGCTGAGGTGCCGTCCATTACCAGGAGTCAGCAGGGTGGGCAAGTTATACTACGGGTAGCACAGCACAATCCTTAAAGTAATCATCAGAGTATTGATAAATGACTATACAGGCAAAATATTAAGTGCCCACACACTAGAAAGATCTGTGTCCTGGACAAGAGATTTCAGACAAGCGCACATCTTTACCAAAGATTTTTCTTAAGATCCCATGTGCATTCCTATGGATCTATTGTTAAATCTTCTGATCATTCATGCAGCATGCAATATCAGAAGATGTAGCAAAAGATCCAGGGGAGCGTGCATCGGACCGATATCTGCCGATTTTTGGTAAACATCAGATGTTATATCGGTCGATTTATCGGAAACTGGCCAATCTGCACAAAAATTGTTCTAGTGTGTGGGCACCATTAGGGTCCCGCAATGTTCTTACCCTTCCATTCTCGGTCAGAAAGCCTCTCTCGTTAGGCCGGAGAAGATAGGATTCAAAGTGCTGGTTGGTGCACAAGTTGCTGGACAGGCTGCCCTTACATGGGACCAGGACCTTCAGAGACAGGACAGAATTATAGGTTATAATGGGACAGGTAGAATCAGATATCCGCAGGTACAAACTCTAAAGGGTACATTTACTAAGATTGGCGTTCTACTGAGGACATAAATAAGTAGAATCTTATTGGTTGACCATAGCAACATCCAATTTTCAATAGATCTCCCATCTTAGTAAATTTACCCTTCTGTCCTATGAATCTTTGCATCTATGGAACACAGGAACTTGATGTAGGCTGGCAGTGAGAGGGCAGGTGTAAGGTGTGTAGTGAGAAGGAGGGTCGCAGTGAGAGTGCAGGTGTAAGGTGTGTAGTGAAGAGGAGGCCGGCAGTGAGAGGGCAGGTGTAAGGTGTGTAGTGAGAAGGAGGGTGGCAGTGAGAGGGCAGGTATAAGGTGTGCAGTGAGAGGGCAGGTATAAGGTGTGCAGTGAGGAGGAGGCCGGCAGTGAGAGGGCAGGTGTAAGGTGTGTAGTGAGAAGGAGGGTGGCAGTGAGAGGGCAGGTATAAGGTGTGCAGTGAGGAGGCCGGCAGTGAGTGCAGGTGTAAGGTGTGCAGTGAGGAGGCTGGCAGTGAGAGGGCGTGTAGTAAGAAGGAGGTTAGCAGTGAGAGTGCAGGTGTAAGGTGTGTAGTGAGGAGGAGGCCTGCAGTGAGAGGGCAGGTATAAGGTGTGCAGCGAGGAGGACGGCAGTGAGAGAGCAGGTATAAGGTGTGCAATGAGGAGGACGGCAGGGAGAGGGCAGGTATAAGGTTTGAGTTTGAAGAAACTCAGGGAGCCCGAGGTGTGCTCCCACCACCACCAGTGCTGTGCCTAAACACGTGCAAAGGGGGCAGCCGTACGAACGTGTGGACCCTCTCCCAAAGGAGAAAGGCCCCATGGTTCCCCTAACCCCCCTCAACCATAAGGCCGAGGAAGGGAAAAAAGGGATCGGTGGGTCCTCTTCGCCGAAGCTCAGAGAGACCCGCGTTTCCTCCACCCCCGGAAGGGTTTTGGACGGTGGGTCCTCTGCACCCGAAGGTTTGGAGAGACCCGCATAGGCTTCCCTCCGCCTTGCGGCTCGGGGTTGCCCTCGAGGGGACCGGGACTCTCCCCAAAAGGTGAAGAGTCCCAGCCACGTTTGGGGAACGGAAGGCCCGTTAGGGACAGCCGCACTACCCAAATCAAAAAAACGTGACAAACTAACGAAAAACGTGAAGTGCTCAAAAGTGCAAATCAAAGAAAGAAATAAAAAGAGGCCCTAGCCAGAAGGCCGGGGTGGGGGTGTAAAAAATTGTCCTACCCCATCCTAAAGGACGAGGTAAGGACATGTAGCCTAACCTAGAGGGAAGTGCGCGGTGCTAGTGCCATTCAGTGCATGGTGCTGGACATCACCAGTGCAAATCAGGCACCCCCGAGTTACCCCGGGGGCACAGTGCAGCCTCGGGCTCCAGGCAGCCGACCAAAAAGTTTTTCTCCGTCTCACCAGCAGGCATTTTCCAGCCCCTGGCATGGGAATGGGTACTCCACTGGGCTTATCGAAAGACTCCCTTAGGGGCTGCACCCCCCTTGGAAGAGCAATCTACTCAGTCCCAGTGTTTCTCCGCTCCCAGGGTTAAGATACTAGGCTGAGCTTTTCGCTGTGCCCAGGCTGAGGGCCTGCCCCAACCTGGACCAATCTACTCGGTCTCAGCTTTTCTCCGCTCCCTGGGAATGGATACTAGACTGAGCCTTTCGCTGCTCATCCTTCGGGGGCTACGAACCCCGTCAGGAGAGTCAAACTACTAGGCCCAGTGTTTTTCCCCCCCTCTTACCAGTGGATTTACGGAAACAACACCTCCTACCAAAGGCAGAGGTGAAGGTACTCAGCCAAACTTTTCACCACTCCCAGGCAAAAAAGAGGGGTCCCACACCCTCCGCCCATCAGAGCAGCTACTCAGTCCAGCCTTTCTCTATTCTCTGCCAGAGGCCAGTCCATACCAACTGATAAGAACAGATACTACACTTGATCTTAGCCAAAAGGCCGAGAAGCGACACAGACACACACAGACCAATGAACCAATGCAGTGAATACACACACACACACACACAAATAGGTAGTGTGAACCAATGCAGTGAATACATACACACACACAAATAGGGAGTGTGAACCAATGCAGTGAATACACACACACACACACACACACACACACACAAACAAGGAGTATGAACCTAAGTCAAAAAAAGTATTAAATCTGCCTAGCATCAGCGAAGATTCCACAAACTCCTTCCCTAAAAATCCTATACGACAGGAGAAAGTCACAACTTATGTTCTTATTGTCATCTATCTTTGGAGTGTACTTTTGTGCTGTAAAGGTTTCGTCTATCTACATATATTCAGATTGAATAGGAATAATAAGAAGTAAAATAATGGGTTTATTGAAGGATACAAAATAAATAATTATCAAATACTAATAACTTTGTATTGCTAGAGTTAGAATGCACTGTTTCACAGTATCACTATAATAGGCAGGATTTCATGTATTTTTCATTAAAACATACCGGTAGTTTAAAAAAAAACACTTAAAAAAATCCCTCTCCCTCAACTACCCCCCCCCCCCCCCCCCACCCACACAACCTACAAATTGGTAAAAAATAATGTCATAAATCATCTGTCGTAGTTGTATTTGCCAACATGTAGACATTGCTGACATTCTGAACGTATACCAGAGTGAGAACCATGAAATAAAGCAATCCACATACACAACTCAGACATCCAGTGCTCTGTGCCAGAGGGGACAGATGACGAATAACTCAGTCAGCTGGATGAAACCCCAGGGAAGGGTGTTACAGTTGGGACAATGAGTCCCTGGGTCCTGTCTATCCCAAACCACACAGAAAAGTTATATGCCAGAGGCCACAAGTTCCTGACCACGGTCACTCGCCCCCACCCACCGTATGTACTTATCTGCACAAGGCAAACATGAAAGTTAATGTGCAGGACACAGGGCACTGTGGGCGATACAGGTACTGGACAATTATACGGATTTATCTACATGGAAGGGGACCAGGAGTACATGCAGGTCCACAACTGCACAGCTACCGCAAACTCTGCTGCAGAACACACATTGCAAAATACAGTGCAAGCGCAGTAGGGTGACATAGGGTGCTACAAACAGGCGCCTTGCCCAGTACATAGCCTCAACGCACCCCTCAGCACTAGATATTTAAAGGGAGAAGTGATCAAATAAAAATGTTTTATAAGTGTAATAAGTGTTTTTACTTTGCAAATCGTACCTCTATTTATAGTTCTTCTGATCCTATATCTTACAATTTGTTAGCACCGGTTGGAGACGAACATTTAAATAGGCATAGTAGTCAGCCTGGTGCGCTAACACGCATATATAAGCGAGGAGGAGGACGGCAGTGAGAGAGCAGGTATAAGGTGTGCAGTGAGGAGGAGGACGGCAGTGAGAGAGTAGGTATAAGGTGTGCAGTGAGGAGGAGGACGGCAGTGAGAGAGCAGGTATAAGGTGTGTACAGAGGAGGAGACCGGTAGTGAGAACGCAGGTTTAAGAGGAGGTCGGCAGTGATGGTCCAGGTAATACAGTCTTAAAAGGTATACGGGGAAGGAGGCGAAGGGTAAAAGTTCAGTTACAAAGTAATGTACTGAGAGCGTGAACTCCGGCAGTGCTGAGCATGATAATATCTGTACAACATTCTAATTGAGGAAAAGGTCTTATTTGCATGAGAAGATTAATAAGGGCTCTGGGAAAGCAATTTAAGCATAATTCTGTTTTTGTCAGCATGTAATTTCCTCCAGGAAACAATCAGATAATATTTGAGAACAGGCCATCCCTATAATAATCCCAAATGTCATTATCATCCGGAGCTCCGCAATGTGCAACTTGCTCGGAGCTTCCTTTGAGCCTAATAAAGTGAGAAATGCGACCATTTCATGCCCATCAGCACGCGCTCTGTCTGATGGATGTACGCTGACATTTCTGAAATTAGGAGCAAAGCTGCACAGCACCAACGGAGAGGATCAGAGGACCTGTAATTGGCTATAGGTATGGGGGGGGGTGTTCTATGTACACTGTCAGACTCTTCTACGTACCAAGGACAGAACTATCAGCACACATATGCGCTGACACTAGCACCGCTCGCCATTAAGTGGTGGATTTAGGAATTATCCACAGTTACCAGACACAGATAAAGAAGCGCGTTACTGTACGCCTGACAAGGCCACATAATCACAAGCACTCACTGAAGGAACATAGACGTTCTCAGGACCATCACAAGATCAACCACAAGACTAATCCGAGACAGCCCAGCTACGGAGGTCAATGCCTCCAATAATCCTCCAGCTCCTATCAGGGAATCTAAATGACAGAGCATCCAGATAACATAAATGTTATATTAAAGAAAATTCTCATTGCAAAAACTGCGGCGTTCTGTCCTTCTGCCACATGGCTTCTCCCTCCCGGGAGCATTTATGCATTACCCATTACGGTGGGTGCAGTGGTGAGCATTGCCGTCTCACAGCACAGGTGTGGTATGCTAGGTCAAAGGTGAAACGGTCAGTACCTAGGTCGACCGCAGAAGGTCGATGCATGAAAAATCGACATGAAGGGGTTTTTTTGTTAGTTTTTAGATTTCATCACTTGGAGCCTGACTCAGCATCAGTCAAAGTCTTGCATAAAAAGCACAACTGCGACTGCCTGAAAAAGTGCTAAAATATGATGATCATTTTCTGTGTCGACCATTGCCATGTTGAACTTTTGACCATGTCGACTTATCGCTCAAATAACCACAGCATTGAGGTCTTGCCTTAGATTTCCCCCTATGATCTGTAGGGAGTTTGTATACGCTTGTGTGGGCTATACCTCCGGTTAATCCCATGTGTGTGTGTGGTAATATAAAGTGTAAGCACCACTGGGGCAGTGACTGTAAAGTCTACTGCAGGGGTGGTCAAACTGGTCCTTGAGAGCTAGCAACAGTCCATGTTTCCCAGACCACCTGTGGATCTGTACAATGTGTTCATTACGAATGAATGCAGCACATGTTGGGAAAATGTGACAGTTAGTAATGACTACACCTGTGCACCAGCTGGGTGGCCTGGGAAACATGAGAGTTCCTAGTGATTGCACCTGTTCCATATCTAGGTGGTTTGGAAACTATGACAGTTAGTAATGACTACACCTGTGCACCAGCTCGTTGATCTGGGAAACGTGAGTTAGTAATGACTACACCTGTGCACCAGCTAAGCCGTCTGGGAGACATAGTGCATTGTTTGCAACTGGGCACTGACTGTTGAAGTAATACCCAATGGGTGAGCTGCCGCACTACCTGATGACCAGTTCCATATAGTATGCAAAGTAACTGGGTTGGTGCTGCGCTCTGCCTCTGTAACGATTACCCTCCAGTGTACCGATAGTGATGTATCTTGGCATGAAGTGGAGTAGATGTATTGTTCCTACTTAACGAATAATGGCACGTGTCAAATCAAAACAATTTACTATAAGATTTCCCACAATGTACCACATAGGGGGGGTGAGAGCTGGGCCCTAGAAGTAATCCCTGAGGAATGTCAAATAACACGAGCACAGAGTGCAGAGGTCTTCCTCCCCTACTAGGTAATAGGGCATTACAGTATGGGGGTGATTCTAGTTTACATGCTCCCCTGCATGTACTCGCAGGGGAGCGTTTTTTTTTTAGTGACTGCGCATAGTTTTTTTATGCACATGTGCAGCCGCTGTTTGCGAGCGTCCACGGCAAATAGATTATTCGGAACAGTGGGGTTTGTGGGGGCAGCAGGCCGGGGTCTTGGAGGGTTTGGGAAGGGTTTACCTTGTATCCAGATGCTCACTGACCACAAAAATCAAAACGTCTGCTAGCAGATGTCACTCCTGCTCCTGCTGTAATGTCTGCTGTAATGTCTTAAAAACATCGGACTCCAGACTGTTTTTAAGACATTACAGCAGGAGTGACGTCTGCCAGCAGACGTTTTGATTTTTGTGGTCAGTGAGCATCTGGATACAAGGCAAACCCTTCCCAAACCCTCCAAGACCCCCACACCAACTTATATACAGCGGATATCCTGATTTACAGGACCCCACTATCCTGATTGCAGGACTTTGTTCTTACCCAATTGGGCACAAATCTGGATTGTTTATTACACCATCTGTCCCAATATAAGGAGCTGAATCAGGCCCCAGAGGACTTTTATGTTTTATGTATGTTTGTCCAGTTTATGTATACCGGTATTAGGAGACACTCCCATTTTACCTTTTCCAAGTATATTTTATAAATTATATACCCCGAAACATTGTGTCATTGGGCCTTATTCTGATCGGTGAGGCCGGATCCGAATATGCGGCCAGGACCGTGCGTGCGAAACCCCGCCTTCCATACGGATCGCCAACTCCGTCCGTACGCGGTAAGAAGCTGGCCGAATGGACCGCACGTGTATTTTTCATGGAATACGCCTCCTCCATCTCAGGGAACCTCCCCCATCATTCGATGGTCGCAGACCATCGATTGCAGGACCGAGTGGTCCACCAGCTCCCGCAACCTCAGACCACACGGACATTTTTCCGTGCAAAAGCAGGGATCTGGGCGGGCAGCTGACATCCGGCGATGTCATATGTCCGCCCCCTACATGTGCATCATGACTGCATTACCATACGTACGCCCAGCGTTTGCATGGGAACGCCCATGAAACGCGGGGCGTATGCATATGGTAATGAGCCCAAATAGCCCTTCACGCCCCTCTCCTCCCCTTGTTCGGAGTGTCCACATTTCATATGGGATTTGGCCGTACGCCCCACTCGCACATGCGCAGAGACGCCTCTGCACATGCGCAGACACAAAACATCGGCGGCACGAACGCACGCGGATATTACCGCACCAACCAGAATAAGGGCCATTGTGCAAAAATTTATAAAATACTTTTATTTTTACCAGAGAGTGGTCATATGTAATTTGTTATTTAGCAGTAGGGATTGCGCACCCATATCCAATTTGTTACCCCAAGTAATAAAATGATACAGAATCCACAGCAGTCAGCGCTCACAGCCGATGACGCCCACTGTTAGACACACCCCCAGTACTTACTATACCATGGACTTCTGCGACTTTGTCGATCAGGTCTGGTCTCTGCTTCTGTATAGCTAGGTAGAAAGCGTTGTTGGAGAGGTCCTCATCATACATTGCCATAAGGGCTCTCAGTTCTGCCGGCAGCACAACAGCTGGAGGGTGACCGCGGTCATGTCTGCTCCTTCATGTCATCTCAGTATCCGAAATGGAAAAGTCAGTAATAGTCTGGCAGCTGCTTCCATGGGAGGCCTGGGAAGACAATAACAAGAAATCCAACCACCGCCATCATTAAAATGGAATCAAAACGAGTCGAAGCCCCCTTTATCCGAAAGCCCACTTATTCCTCGGAACTGCCACATGCGCTGAGCGCACCAGACAAGCGAATACCTCGCAGGACTACCAAACGCTCAGCGCACATGGAACTAAACCGTATAATCACTGATAAAAACCCAAAGTGACCAAAAGCTTAAAGTAACAGAACTGGTAGAAATGTATGTGGTAGGATACGGCGACAGTATTTCAACTGGGACATTATATGGACTTGCCGATTACGGTTAGGCACTATGGGAAAGGGGGGGGGGGGGCGGTAGCATACTTGCCACCTGGGTGTCACGATCCCGACATCGATATTCCGCTGTCGTTCTTCTCATCTTCGGCATCCTAAGCGCTGGGATCGCTACACCATGCCTTAATTATGTTGACAAGGTTTTTCACTATTTTAGCCTGACTAACTAACACTAATAACCTATGTCAACATTTTGACCATGTTGACAAAATGTCCACATTCTGGACCAGATCCCGATGATCCCCTCTTTTTTAGCGATAGGATCCCTATTTGCAGAAAATAAGATGTATCCCCTGTTGACTGCGTACCCCATTCCTTCCAGCACCAGAGAGAGGAGGTCTATCATACCCATGTTATGGTTGCGCTACAACAAGGGGACAGCCGCAGCCTCACCAGATCTGTATTACAGCACCCTTGGCTTACACCGCTCCCAGCATGCACCACCGAGACCTTTACCACCTATTAGGATGGAGCAGCAGTCAGTGATTTACATGCTGGATTGAACATTGATTTATGTGTTTACAGGAGAACATTATCTTGCGGAGTTTAAAAGCCAGGGCTGAGGACGGACAGGAGGCTCAGTATGTGTAAATGTCTCATGTATAAACCTAAAGTCTGTCTTATAACCAGAATGCTGACATCAATTCCCACAAACACAGACACACGCACATTTTTTTTTATTTGATCTAATTTCACTGCCCACTTCCCAGGAAGATATTGCTAGTTCTGCATGAAAGTCATGTAAGTAGCACAGTGGTTAGCATCGCTTCATCACATCTGAAAGAGCCAACCACGTCACAGGTAGCGGCATTGAGAATGGTGGTTTGAATGAAACTGGCCGGACTCAGACAGCATGGTGAGCGCAACAAAGCCCCTTGCAGGCTCACTGCAGGCACGCTCGCTACCTATTCTATTCTCCCTCTATGGGGGTCGTGGACCCCCCAGGAGGAGGAACAGCCGGTGGCCGCCGGAACCCGTCTGTCGGGGTTCTAACAGTCGGGATCCCGACATCGGGTAAATGACTGTTGGGATCCCGACTGGCACCCAAATCAAATTGACTAATGTACCTGTGGACAAGCATAGATATGCTTAAAACTTGGACTGCTGAGGACTCAGTGACGTGCAGTGAGCTTATTGTCAGGTGAGGCAGGCACTTTTGTGAAATATGAATGAGTCCTATAAAATATATAACACCGTAATGACACATGATGCTACACACTGTAATGCCCACTACACATTATGCCACACACCGTAATGCCCATTATGCCATTATCTCACACACCGTAATGCCCATTACACCATGGTGCCAATTACACTTTACGCCTCAGACCATCATACCCATTATACCTCACACCATGATGCCCATTACACCTCACACAATGATGCTCATTACACATTATGCCACACACCATGATGCCCAGTACACATTATGCCAAAAACTGATGCCCATTACACATTATTTGACACATGTGATGCCCATTACACACTATGCCACACGTCATAATGCCCATTACATATTCTACGACACACCGTAATGGCTATTACATATGATGCTATATAAGAATAGTTTACCTACATGTTAATTGCTAGGGGTTTCATGCTTGATGCCAGGGCGTTAATGTTCGATACTAGGGCCTTCATGCCATGGGGGATGACATGCTTGGAGGGCTCAGGTGGACTCTGGGACAGCACAAACAGGGCTGTAGCACAGTAGCAGTGCACTTGCTATTGACATACTGGGGCAGCAGACTGGGCACACTGGGACTGGATGCACCTCTCACTTCATCCTTCCCTGCATATCTCCGTTCCCGTGACCTCTCCCTCCTTCCCTACATCTCTCTGTCCTCCTATCCTCTCATTTCCTCCTTCCTTGTACCTCTCTATCTCCTTGTAACCCTGCACCTCCCTGTTCCCCTGTACTTCTCCATCATGTCACCTCTTACTCTCAACTTATATCCACCTCTCCGTTCCCCTGTCACCCTTACATCTCTCACTTCCCCCTTCTCTGTACCTCTCCATCCCCCATGAACCTCACCGCCCCCTGTGCTACCTGTACCTCTCTGACCCCGATCCCCCTGCACCTACACCTCTCTGTCTCTATGTCCCTCAGTAGCTCTCTCCATCCTCCTTGCACCTATATGTCCCCCATGTACCTCTTCGTCCTCTGTGCACCTCTCCATCCCTCTGCCCCCCATGCACCTCTCCATCCCCCTGTCCCTCCTGCACCTCTCCAACCCCCTGTCCTCCGTCCATTCTCCTTTCTGTCTCCCTATCCCATTTTCACTTCTCTGTACCCCTGTCCCCCCTGTATGGTACTTACATATATATATATATATATATATATATATATATATATATATATATATATATATATATATATATATATATATATATATATATATATATATATATATATATATATATATATATATATATATATATATAGAGATATTCCCCACTCTCATCGTGGTATGATATTGTACAACATATATCCCACTCCTTGAAAGCAATCCGGAGCACAGCCCAACAAGGTGCCCCCTTGAGACTTTATGAGACAGCACATTAGTAATGTGAATATGTTCCTATATAATTACTTACAGTACAGTATAAGCTAACCACATATCAGCGGAATGCGCAATCGTGAGGTGGAACGCAACCGGAAGTGCCGGGTAGACTGCACGGCACTTCCGGACCTCAAACATAGCGGTAACATGATTGGTCCTCTACCCAGGAAATCGGTACGAAAGGAGAACAGGGACCATTTCATTTCAAACCCAGCTTGAAAAAAGAGACATTGAGGTCTCCGAAATGCGTTGCTGCTACATCTATGCCTCTGAACTACTGAAAATTCTGCACCTTGGCACTAGAACACTTTTACTGGACGCACTTTACTTGGATGCGCTTGCACTTCTCTGCCTGTGACTTCACCTACCAATGCCGACTGCGGTGGTGACTTGTCCACCAGGCATAGTCCACCGCAGTATGTCTACATGGTGAGATACCATTAAGTTTATCATTGATTATATCCAGGATCAGAGCACATCATCCAAGTAGTATTTGTATTCACAAAGTACCTTTTTCTGCTTTTTTGCATGCATTTTTATGTTCATATAAATGTTGTCTTTTCACAAATACCAGTGTGCACATCTTTTAAGAAGGTTGCGCCACACTATTCATTATATCATATGTTTGTCCATTGGGGGACGGTGTACCCCCTTTTATGTTATAATGGGCAGCACCCTCTTAATCAATTGCGCTCTCCATTCCACCACTACTGTTCATATCCATAGGAATTAGGGAAATGTCATGGAGTGCATCTTTAACTCTCCAAATGCAAAATGAGTCTGACATCTTATGTGCACAGAGAGTTAGATTTGGGTTGGGTTTGTACTTCAATCTCACATCTATATTGCAGTGTAAAAATAAAGCAGCCAGTATATATCCTGCACAGAAACAAAATAACGCACCCAAATCTAACTCTCTCTGCCCATGTTACATCTGCCCCACCTGCAGTGCACATGGTTTTGTCCATTAGAGAGAGATTTAGCTTTTGCAAGTGAACCAGAATCATCCCCATGGTTTGCTGATAGCAATTCTCCCCCACAAAGAAGAATCTACCCGGAAATCCCAGACTACAGTTAATTCCCAATTTAATTACCTCCAAATATCTCCTCACATTTTTAATATAAGCATACCGTACAATCTAGGTGCATAGAACCCCTTGCTTTGATTTATCGGGTGTGGATTGTATTGTCGACCACACTTAGGTCGACAGTCATTAGGTCGACACCGTTGGGTCGACAGTTGGGAAGGTCGACAAGTGTCTAGGTTGACACAGGTGAAGGTCGACAGGTGGCAAGGTCGACATGGGACAATGTCGACATGGGTTTAGTTCGAAACAGCGTTTGGTAGACATGGGTTAGGTCGACAGGTCGGAAGGTCAACATGGTTTTTTTGCAGTTTTATATGCAGAATTAGATTTGGATGAGTAATTTTGTTTCTGTGCAGGGAAAATACTGACTGCTTTATTTTTACACTGCAATATAGATCTCACTTTGAAGTAAAACCCCACCCAAATCTAATTCTCTCTGCACATGTTACATCTGCCCCACATGCAGTGCACATGGTTTTGCCCATCTAAGAAGGATTTTGTCAGAAAGAATGAACCAAAATAAGGCCCTTAGTTACAAGTACCATATATACTTGAGTATAAGCCTACTTTTTCAGAACAGTTTTTATGTTGAAAAAGCCCACCTCGGCTTATACTCGAGTGAAGGCCCCACTTGAGTCAATAAGTTTTCCCAGTTTCTTGTCGTAAAATTAGGTGCCTCTGCTTATATTCGGGTCGACTTATACTCGAGTATATACGGTAAGTGCAAGGATCAATACTGTGTTTTCAACATTCTATTTTAGAATTCTGCCGCTGCCAACATTCTATTTTAGAATTCTGCTGCTGCCAACATTCTATTTTAGAATTCTGCTGCTGCCAACATTCTATTTTAGAATTCTGCAATGGCGAGCCTATAAATATGAGTGCCCAGAGTTACTGTCCTCATTCTGCTGCAGCCTCTTGAGAAGACAAGTCACACCTTAGAGAGCTGAAAGCAGAAGAGTCAGTTGTCATGCCTGCTGAACTGTCAGCAAAACCACATCGGCCTCAGTTTCGGCCTGTGGTACCCAAACATGGGCCGGTCTCTGTATTTTCAGATCTAACGCCAGCCAAGATCAAGCCAGTGACCCAGGCCAGGGGCAAGCCAGTGACCCAGGGCAGGGCCAAGCCGGCAGTCCCAACGATGCCGAAGCCAGCAGTCCGGGCGATGACGAAGCCGGCAGTCCCGGTGATGCCGAAGCCGGCAGTCCCGGTGATGCCGAAGCCGGCAGTCCCGGTGATGCCGAAGCCGGCAGTCCCGGTGATGCCGAAGCCGGCAGTCCCGGTGATGCCGAAGCCGGCAGTCCCGGTGATGCCGAAGCCGGCAGTCCCGGTGATGCCGAAGCCGGCAGTCCCGGTCAAGCTGAAGATGGCAGTCCCGGTCAAGCCAGTGACCCAGGGCAAGTCCAAGCCAGTGACCCAGGCCAGGGGCAAGCCAGTGACCCAGGGCAGGGCCAAGCCGGCAGTCCCAACGATGCCGAAGCCAGCAGTCCGGGCGATGACGAAGCCAGCAGTCCGGGCGATGACGAAGCCGGCAGTCCCGGTGATGCCGAAGCCGGCAGTCCCGGTGATGCCGAAGCCGGCAGTCCCGGTGATGCCGAAGCCGGCAGTCCCGGTCAAGCTGAAGATGGCAGTCCCGGTCAAGCCGGAGACGGGATTCCTGCCCAAGCCATCAGATGAGGTCCTGCCCAAGCCATCAGACATGGTCCTGCCAAAGCCATCAGTCATGCTCCTGCCAAAGCCATCAGTCATGCTCCTGCCAAAGCCATCAGTCATGCTCCTGCCAAAGCCATCAGTCATGCTCCTGCCAAAGCCATCAGTCATGCTCCTGCCCATGCCGGAAGAGATGAAAACTGATGCTGCCGCATGCACACCTGCTTCCCCAGCCGAGCAGATGAAACCTCGCTCGCTCAGGTCAAGGGTCTCCAAAATGATGAGACGTGCATGCTGTAGGGTGACAACTGACTCAGATTAACCCCCCCCCCCTCCCTCCCCCAACCAACTTGGTGAGACTACTATGAAATTCTATGCTGTGCTTAGCTATGCTATGCTAAGAACATGTTCTTAGTATAGCTTAGCTAAGCACAGCATAGAATATCAGAGATATTCTTAGCTAAGATTATGCTAAGACTGTGCTAATCTATGCTATGCTTAGTTATGTTATGCTAAGACCATGGTCTTAGTATAGCATAGCTAAGCACAGCATAGATTAGCATAGTTTTAACATAATCTTAGCTAAATCTATCTATGCTATGCTATGCTATGCTAAGACTATGGTCTTAGTATAGCTTAGCTAAGCACAGCATAGAATATCAGAGATATTCTTAGCTAAGATTATGCTAAGACTGTGCTAATCTATGCTATGCTCAGTTATGCTATGCTAAGACCATGTTCTTAGTATAGCATAGCTAAGTACAGCATAGATTAGCATAGTTTTAACATAATCTTAGCTAAATCTATCTATGCTATGCTATTCTATGCTATGCTATGCTTAGCTATGCTATGCTAAGACTATGGTCTTAGTATAGCTTAGCTAAGCACAGCACAGAATAGCCCAGCACAGTCTCCCCCTCCTCCCAAAAAAAAAAAAAAAAAATAATAAAAAACAAAACAAAAAAAAAAATATAAAAAAAATGAAAAAAAAAAAAAAATTATAAAAAAAAAAAAATAATAAAAAACAAAACAATAAAAAAAAAAAATGAAAAAAAAAAAAAAAAAAAAAAACCCGCCCCTCCACCCCACCTGATGAGGTCACCTTGACGTGGTAGGTGGGCTCACATTAATGTGCTAAGAACCTCAATGTCCCCCATGTTACTGTTATTGGTCTCTGTACTTCATGTGCGTTTGCTTTCCTTTCTGGCTGAGCTCTGCTTTTAAACCCTCATGGTCTTAGTAAAGCTTAGCTAAGTACAGCATAGAATAGCCCAGCACAGTCTCCCCCTCCTCCTCCAAATAATAAAAAAGAAAAAGAAAAAAAAATTATAAAAAATCCCCTCCCCTCCACCCACCTGATGAGGTCACCTTGACGTGGTAGGTGGGCTCACATTATTGTGCTAAGAACCTCAATGTCCCCCATGTTAATGTTATTGGTCTCTGTACTTCAGGTGCATTTGCATTTTCTTTCTTATCTGGCTGAGCTCTGCTTTTAAACCCTCAGTGCCATTATTATGACATAATATAGCCCCTCCCCCCCCCCCCATTAGGGCTGCTTCAAGATATTTCCCGGGCTGGTTTTAATCCCCAATCCGCCCCTGACTTGGAAGAATAGAGATCTAAAAACCAAACTGTCCCAGAATGAGATGAAATGGATGTTTATGTAAAACACACTTGTTCCCAATGGTCATAACTCTGATTTTGAGCTCAAATGGTTTTTACAAGATTACCTTAAAAAGCTCATGATGTACAGTAGATGCTTTTATCATTATTACACTTTTTTACTGTATTTTTTAATTCATTTGTATTTATTATATATTCTTCTCTCCTCACGTGTATTCCTGATATTGTCCCATCTGATGAATATGGATTGTTATTGGGGTGGCGCTCCCGGGAAACAGGGATGGACAGTTCCGGAATACTAAAGTATGGCACAGAAAGGTATTTAGAGGAGCAGCCATTCCGCATAAACACCTCCAGAAATACGGATAAATGATTTGCCCTCATCTGTGCCTTACTGGTTATTGTTGGAGAGGAAGAATAATGAAGAAATTAAACTGTCACCGAAATTAACAAAACCGGAAGCGGAATGCGCGATCGTGAGGTGGAACGCAACCGGAAGTGCCGGGTAGACCGCAGGGCACTTCCAGACCTCAAAAATAGCGGTAACATGATTGGTCCACTACCCAGGAAATCGGTACGAAAGGAGAACAGGGACCATTTCATTTCAAACCCAGCTTGAAAAAAGAGACATTGAGGTCTCCGAAATGCGTTGCTGCTACATCTATGCCTCTGGACTACTGAAAATTCTGCACCTTGGCACTAGAACACTTTTACTGGACGCACATTACTTGAATGCAAATATATGTTCAAATAAATGTTGTTTTTTCACAAATACCAGTGTGAACATCTTTTAAGAAGGTTGCGCCACACTATTCATTATATCATATGTTTGTCCATTGGGGGACGGGGTACCCCCTTTTATGTTATAATGGGCAGCACCCTCTTAATCAATTGCGCTCTCCATTCCACCACTACTGTTCATATCCATAGGAATTAGGGAAATGTCATGGAGTGCATCTTTAACTCGACAAATGCAAAATGAGTCTGACATCTCATGTGCACAGAGAGTTAGATTTGGGTTGGGTTTGTACTTCAATCTGACTTCTATATTGCAGTGTAAAAATAAAGCAGCCAGTATTTATCCTGCACAGAAACAAAATAACGCACCCAAATCTAACTCTCTCTGCCCCACCTGCAGTGCACATGGTTTTGTCTATTAGAGAGAGATTTAGCTTTTGCAAGTGAACCAGAATCATCCCCATGGTTTGCTGATAGCAATTCTTCCCCACAAAGAAGAATCTACCCGGAAATCCCAGACTACAGTTAATTCCCAATTTAATTACCTCCAAATATCTCCTCACATTTTTAATATAAGCATACCGTACAATCTAGGTGCATAGAACCCCTTGCTTTGATTTATCGGGTGTGGATTGTATTGTCGACCACACTTAGGTCGACAGTCATTAGGTCGACACCGTTGGGTCGACAGTTGGGAAGGTCGACAAGTGTCTAGGTTAACATAGGTGAAGGTCGACAGGTGGCAAGGTCGACATGGGTCAATGTCGACGTGGGTTTAGGTCGAAACAGCGTTTGGTCGACATGTGTTAGGTTGACAGTTCGGAAGGTCGACATGGTTTTTTTTGCAGTTTTTTTACCCGAATGTCGGCACAGTCGACATGGACACAGTTGTATGTAAACCGCAGCCCCTCGCATCGCTCACTTTGCTCGCGATGCTTCGGGCACACTACTTTATTCTCCCACCACGCCCTAGTGGATGGTAGGGCATGAAATACCGCCTCTATAAACACGGGTCAGTCCACCCAGTCTCCAGCGCTCTCCCCCCTGCAGCGGCTGGATCCCAAGTAGAAATATTCAACCTGAGGTTATTTCAATAAACGATTTTTATGCAAAGTAGGGATAATCTGCAGCGCGGGGTAAATATGCAATATATGTGGGATTTGCAGGATTTCAGAAGGTAAAGAGTTATTCCAGAAATTTCTTCTTTTTCTTAAAAATACAACTTTATTTATGAAGCAAATATATGCAAAAATATATAAAAAATATAAACAATGCAACAAATGCAATACAAAAAAGTACAGTTTCTTGCAGACGAAAAAAAAAAAGATTTTTTGGGCCTCTTGTGATGTCACAGTGGGCCTCTTGTGATGTCACAGTGGGCCTCTTGTGATGTCACAGTGGGCCGCTTGTGATGTCACAGTGGGTCGCTTGTGATGTCACAGTGGGTCGCTTGTGATGTCACAATGGACCGCTGAGGTGGAGTCTTAGCCAGTGGTACCATCAGGGAGGTATGTAAAGCACTTTAGGCTAGACAGCCAATCAGCTGCCAGCTTCCATCTGTCAATCAAATACAGCATACAATCAGAAAGCTGCCCATTGCGTTAATGACCGCATATGTTAGAGAATATGCGATCATTCAGAATGCGGTGGCCGGCGCAGGGGGGCGATACAGGGCAGCGGATGTTAGAACATCCCGCCCCTAAGGCTGTTAACATTATGATGTTGTATTACACAGTTAACGTGTGCCTCCTCAGCTGTCATGGAACTACAAGTTTCACAGACTCAATAAGTGGGCACACTTGCGGGCATGACATAGTTGCACAAACAGTCCCTTTGTAGCCAAGAAAGTTCAGGCGGCACTCACAGAGTAGGCCCTGCATCCATCCAGATACCCAGCCCTTCCAATCCACGTCATCAGCCACGGCGCGCGGCACAGTGTGTATCACTGTTAATGTTCATGTTGATCTATCTATGTGTGTGTGTAAAATATATATACACACACACACAGTGCTCTATGTGGGCCAGTGAGCTGCTTCTATCCTAAACCGCTGCACCCGGGTGTCTTCCAGCTGCTGCTGGGCGCCCAAGCGGGGGAAGCGCCTGTGTCTCTTCCAGCTGCCGCTGAGTGCCCCAACAGAGAGCACCTGTATCTCTTCCCTTACGCCACCTGGCACCCAGGTGGGGTGCACCAGGGTCCCTTCCTTGCCGCCACCAGGCGCTCAGGTGGGGTGCTCCCGGTCCCTTCCCAGCCGCCGCCGGGCCTTTGTGGGATGTCCATTTCTTGCCACTGCTGGACTTGATGGTAGCTCAGTATGTTTATGCTCCCATCTCCTCCACAAAGTCCTCTGCACCCTGCATCCCCCTCCCAACCTGCTTCCTCTGCCACCTTCGACCCTCCTCCCACCCTGCTTACTCCGCCACCTTCGTTCCTCCTCTCACCCTGTTTCCTCTGCCACCTTCGTCCCTTCTCCCCAGCATCTATTCTGCAGCCTGATGGGCTGGGCACATAGCCAGTAGCTCAGAGAGCCGCGACCCATGCCCCCACAGTGGCAAAAATGGGGTGTGACCTTGCTTAAATAGACCACGCACCCATACCACTAGGCCACACCCCCCAAAAAACGGGCACGCCTTAGGGGCGCAATAGGTCCCTTTTTTAAATACACCCGATGTTGGGAGGCATGCATATTTCCTGGGCTGGTTTTAATCCCCAATCCGCCCCTGTTCATGGGGTGCTGCCAAGTGTGCTGTATTAGTCCAGGGGTGATGCTAAGTGTGCCGTACAGTGACGTGCGGTGAGCTTATTGTCAGGTGAGGCAGGCACTTTTGTGAAATATGAATGAGTCCTATAAAATATATAACACCGTAATGACACATTATGCTACACACTGTAATGCCCACTACACATTATGCCACACACCGTAATGCCCATTATGCCATTATCTCACACACCGTAATGCCCATTACACCATGGTGCCAATTACACTTTACGCCTCAGACCATCATACCCATTACACCTCACACCATGATGCCCATTACACCTCACACAATGATGCTCATTACACATTATGCCACACACCATGATGCCCAGTACACATTATGCCAAAAACTGATGCCCATTACACATTATTTGACACATGTGATGCCCATTACACACTATGCCACACGTCATAATGCACATTACATATTCTACGACACACCGTAATGGCTATTACATATGATGCTATATAAGAATAGTTTACCTACATGTTAATTGCTAGGGGTTTCATGCTTGATGCCAGGGCGTTAATGTTCGATACTAGGGCCTTCATGCCATGGGGGATGACATGCTTGGAGGGCTCAGGTGGACTCTGGGACAGCACAAACAGGGCTGTAGCACAGTAGCAGTGCACTTGCTATTGACATACTGGGGCAGCAGACTGGGCACACTGGGACTGGATGCACCTCTCACTTCATCCTTCCCTGCATTTCTCCATTCCCGTGACCTCTCCCTCCTTCCCTACATCTCTCTGTCCTCCTATCCTCTCATTTCCTCCTTCCTTGTACCTCTCTATCTCCTTGTAACCCTGCACCTCCCTGTTCCCCTGTACTTCTCCATCATGTCACCTCTTACTCTCAACTTATATCCACCTCTCCGTTCCCCTGTCACCCTTACATCTCTCACTTCCCCCTTCTCTGTACCTCTCCATCCCCCATGAACCTCACCGGCCCCTGTGCTACCTGTACCTCTCTGACCCCGATCCCCCTGCACCTACACCTCTCTGTCTCTATGTCCCTCAGTAGCTCTCTCCATCCTCCTTGCACCTATATGTCCCCCATGTACCTCTTCGTCCTCTGTGCACCTCTCCATCCCTCTGCCCCACATGCACCTCTCCATCCCCCTGTCCCTCCTGCACCTCTCCAACCCCCTGTCCTCCGTCCCTTCTCCTTTCTGTCTCCCTATCCCTTTTTCACTTCTCTGTACCCCTGTCCCCCCTGTATGGTACTTACATAATATAACCTTGTTTCATGAAGACTCCCGAGTGCCGCATATTTCTTTATATATATATATATATATATATATATATATATAGATATTCCCCACTCTCATCGTGGTATGATATTGTACAACATATATCCCACTCCTGGAAAGCAATCCGGAGCACAGCCCAACAAGGTGCCCCCTTGAGACTTTATGAGACAGCACATTAGTAATGTGAATATGTTCCTATATAATTACTTACAGTACAGTATAAGCTAACCACATATCAAAAGACAGGGGAGAATCAAGTAGTTACACATTTGTGTGGTTTTAAAGTTTAAAAAAAAAAATTGTTTCCTCACTTTGGCAGCACATTACACTGGTCCATATAGATGTACACTTATGAAAGAGTGCACACAGCCAGAAATCATACACAGTCCGTTGTAGGACTTTTTTTACACTTTAATACTTACATTAAGACACTTAAGGCATTGAGATATATATATATATATATATATATATATATATATATATATATATATATATATATATATATATATATATATATATATATATATATATATATATATATATATATATATATATCTGCCCCTTACCTAACCCTGGACTCTGGGCAGACAGCAACCGGAAGATGGGGTGGGCGGCAGGTAGCAGGCGTGCGAGATGCAGTAGATAGGCAGTGGGGTGGGCAGAGAAGGTAAAGTACCCCGACTGCCGTGACTTCCATCTCATTCATTGCAGCATGCGTGCTGCTGTTTAACAGCTCCCTGCGCAGGCTGAAACTTCGCACATGGAAGTCAGCTGTCTGCTGTCACAGCCCACCCCGGCGGCTGTAACAGCTGCCACTGGGGGACAAGTGCCCCGGCGTCTAGCGCAGGACATTACTTCTCGTTCTCGACCCCATCTATGGCGGCTGGCCACTTCTGTTCTTTAGGAGGTGCCTGTGCACCCCCCCGTGCGCACGCCTATGCAGGGGAGCCTGTCACGCGGCGGCGGGAGGATAGAGGTGAGCTAGGGCTCTAGCAGCGGCGGCAGCCGGGAGCCACGGTGGCGGCAGGAGGGAGGTGAATAAGGCCACCCTGAAATGCTGATGCCGGAGCTCTAGTTGCGGCAGGAGGAAGAACGGGAGCAGGGCCTCCTGGTGGGGTCTCAGGAGACAGCGCAGCCACCACAGTTTAGCATGACAACGGATACAGGCTGTCAGTGTGTGACAGCCTGATCCGCTGTCCTATCACATCTGCTTCAGTCACAGGGACGTGCGTCCCTGTCACTGAGGCAGATGTGTAGATGCCGCTTTCTCATTGATTTTTAATGGGCTTTTCAGCCTGTTTTCTTCCCGCGGCTTAGTCCTGCCCCCCGCTGCTGACATTTTCCAATTGTCAGCGGGAGGCACAGCTCCCGCTGCCTCCTAGACTCCCACAGTGTGCCACCTCATAAATAATAAAAGAAAATGAAGATATTTATAACACACTATATGTGTTATAAATAGTTTTGTAATTTTCTTTTAATCATTTATGACAGGTGAGGCACTGCCTCCCCTGCCTCCCCTGACTGCACGTCCCTGTGAGGACTGTGTTCGGGAAGTTCTGGCCTTGGAATGACAACACCGCTGCTTGGCCACACTCTAACCGCGGTCGCGCACTGTCATATGTGCTGTCAGGTCGTAAGCTCCCCTGGCGCACAATCAGACAGATCACACTATACTGCTCTCTAAGCAGATTTTAATCAGAAAAATCAAACGGCACAACTGGCAGAGCCGGGACCCCAGTTATCCAGGTCCTGCCAGACCCCGGGGTGTCTTATTTTATTGCAGACTAATGTTCTCTTCTCCATAGGGCATATCTTAGAAGAAAGGAAGCGGACAGGAAGAGTCGCGGCTCCTCATCGGACATTGTTTATGGAAATCGCTTAAGTTGGTGATTTAACAATTCCATTAAATTCTGGAAGTAATTCCGAGAGCCTCCGGGAATAAAACCAATTATGATTTTTACTTTTCCATTAACAGAAGTAGTTTCCCTCAGTAGGATGAAAGTGGCGGCTGCCCGATGATTTAGGGTCCAACATCAGCAGCTGAGAGGAAACGTCTCTGCAGCACGTTACATTAAGGGGGCTTTTACTTACTATATACATTATATAGGGGCAGATGTACAAAGCCTCAGAGAAAGATAAAGTACTAACCAATCAGCTCCTGTCGTTTGTCACATGGCAGTTAGGAGCTGATTTGCTTGTACTTTGGGGCCTGTTTACTAAGCATTGGCGGGAGACAAAATACCAGCCAATCAGCTCCTAACTGCTGTGGGACAAATTTATTAAGCCTGGTGAAATTATAAAGAGGGATGGGATAATGGTCCAGCCAATGTTCCTAACTGCCATGTTACAGTCTGGGTTTTAAAAATGGCAGTTGGGAGTTGGTTGGCTGTTGCATTATTACCGCCCACTTTATCACTTCGCCAGGCTTAATAAATCTGCCCGTGTTTTAAAAATGGAGTTAGGTGCTGATTGGGGGTATGGGTCATAGGGTCGACACTATAAATGTTGACATACAGGTCCACATACGTTTTTTTTTTACTATTTTTCAACCCAAATGTCAACATGGGCCCCGTATCAGTGTTCCACGTCCCCTATCATTATTCGGGTGCGGTGCCTCGCTGCGCTTGGCACACTATTATAGTCTCCCTCCACACTCACACTGGATGGTAGGCTATGAAAGACCGCCTGTTTATTTAAATATATAAAAATAAAAAATAAAACGTGAAAAAAACTTTTGACTGTCGACCTTCCTATTGTCCGTCTAATGCTTGTATCGACCTTCCACCCTATTGCTTGTGTCGACCTCCATACTGTGGACCTAGCGACCTTATCCCCTGATTGGTTGGTACTTTTATCTCCATCCAAGGCTTAGTAAATAGACCGCTCTGTCTCCGTACACTTTATCACTCTCCAAAGTTAAGTACATCTCGCCCTTAATCACACTGGCTTCCAGCCTGTCACATCCAAGCATGAGATCTCCATACTAGCAGTGAAAGTGACCCATACATGTCAATCAAATAGCCAAGACTAGTGCACTGAGCATTTGATTGGCTTGAAACTAGGACCAATCCGATCCTTGGCCTCATTCGGTACATAACTCCCATCAGCTCCATCCTCTGAAAGCTGCCAGCATGAAATGCTGGAGAACCTGGCTAGTTGTCTCCGTTTTCCATTGACGATGCCCTAAGCTTTTACAGATCGGTCATGGAAAATGTTTGCACTTCTCTAGTCTTATCTCCAGGGCTCAAATGTACTATTGAAATGCATTCTTTGTTGCATTGCCATCTCTTACCAATGTACAGCACAGCTCAGCACCGGGGATAACGCGACAACTGCTGGATAATCTATTTACACAAACGGACTCCGGAAATCAGCACGGAGCGTCCATCCTCAGCGTACCGCGGTGCTAAGACATGCTGGCACCGCTATAAAGACAAACCATTAATGTCTGCTCTTTAACAAACCTTTTCTTGGCATGGCATAAACAAAGGTAAATTATTAAAACCCTTCAGCTCCCTGCAGTATCCGCAAGGCAGAAGAGAGACAGCTCTGACCCACTTGACGAGGAGAAAAAAAAAAAAAAATTACTCGACTTTCTCCCAAAGAATTTAAATATTTCAAGACCCGGCACAAAAATAGTACATTTACTCAAGCTAAAGAAAAAAGGGCAAAAACCCTATGAAAATGGATAACCCAGGGCGTATGTGTGCCTTTGCGTTACACTATCCATACAGTCGTGCTAGCTGGCGTTTCAGGAATACAGACCACTGCCAAAAGAAGAAACAAACAAACAGAAATGTAAAGATGTCTAAATAAAATATAAAATAAATCTATAAATAAAATAAAATCATACTTCCGTTCCAGATAAGGACTACCCTCAACAAAAACAGATATGTCCCAAATAATTTTGGGACAGGGGTATGGATCATATCACAGTCAATGCCTAGGTTGACACCAAAAATGCCAACATGCGTAGTGTCGACATAAGCAAAAGGTCGACATGAGTTTCTCTATTTTCTACAAAGTACTAGATAAATGAGAGCCGACATCAGTTCCCTTTTAGTAAATGTACCCGTCAGAGAGGGAGGGATGGGGAAGAAAATGTCAACATCAGAACGTCAACGGTCAGAGGGGGTCGATTCCATTGTATATCGTCCTAGTCTACAGTCACCAGGAGCCACGGATGGAGCTAATTGGCCAGTAAATATGACACCATATAGAACATACAGGTGCGGCAATAAATCAGTTTTATTCAAACATACATGTGCTCTCGCTGTGATCAGCACACTTTACCGTTCCCAATCGGAGTCCACGTGGATGTTGAAGTTTGGAAAAAGCCTAAAAATGTAAAAAAAAAAAAACCCCTCATGCTGACCTTTTCAGGTGTCAACTTTTTGTGCGTCAACCTCTTCTGTCAGCCACCCAGATACCAATGTATATTCTTTATGTTGTTAGTAGTAGACGGTCTGGCTGCCTAACCTTCAACTAGTCACATGCAGTATTAATATAGTCACATTATAAATAGATACCCAGAATTCATCTGAAGTATACAACGTATCAGCCACAGAGACAACGTTGTTATCCAATTTTTAGACCATCATTTAAAATGATTATTTTAGGACGATCTCACAGGTCAATTAGACAACAGCCTAAAAATCCAGCTTAATATGTAAGAAGGATACTACAGCTCCAAAAATCAAAGTCCGCAGTCCCTTATAACCATAATCCTTAGAGCTTCTGACCGGCAGTCATGGTACAGAGACTGTTCGTGATGTTCCCTCTGAAATAATACAGGTCGCGGAGGTCACTGGTTCAACATCAGTGTCCCACAGCGGAGACTGCTGGGTAGGAGATCCCCTTACCGCCTGCCTGTGGGGTATTACCGTGGCCGTATGCAGGCTTATAAATCGCTCATCCCCACACTGCTGTGATTAAGTGCTTGTCCTGTCGTACAGCTGAAGTGCATTCTGGGTACGCAACGGAGGGGTATGGGTCATAGTGTCGACATACATTAGATAGACCACTAATGGTCAACAGGGCTTAGGTTGACACCTGAAATAGGTCGACATAGCCAAGGTTAACTGGGTCGGAAGGTCAACACAAGCATTAGGTCGACATAAGGTATTCATGTCGACATGTCCCCAGCCTCCCTCCCACACACACGTCGACATAGTCCGCTTCCCCTGCACTCAGCACACTATTATATTCTACCACCATGCTGGAATGGATGATAGGATATAAATTACCGCCATTCGCCACAAGTCGGCTCAATAAAAAAAGAAAAAAAAAAACATGTGAAAAACTCATGTCAACCTTTTGACCTTACCGTGGTCGATCTAATGCTTGTGTCGACCTTCCGACCTAAGCCCTGTTCTTGATATCTGTGGTCTTCATTTGAGTGAGCTGAACTAATGCAGTGAATACACACAGAAATAGGGAGTGTGAACCAATGCAGTGAATGCGCACACACACACACAGACACAAATAGGGAGTGTGAACCAATGCAGTGAATGCGCACACACAGACAAATAGGGAGTGTGAACCAATGCAGTGAATACACACACACACACACACACACACACACACAAATAGGGAGTGTGAACCAATGCAGTGAATACACACACACACACACAGACAAATAGGGAGTGTGAACCAATGCAGTGAATGCACACACACAGACAAATAGGGAGTGTGAACCAATGCAGTGAATGCATGCACACACACACACACACACACACACAGACACAAATAGGGAGTGTGAACCAATGCAGTGAATGCACACACACACACACACACACACACACACACACAAATGAGCTTGAGGTGTGCTCCCTACCACCAGTGCTGTGCCTAAACACGTGCAAAGGGGGCCGTGCGATCGAAATGGACCCTCTCTCAAAGGAGAAGGGCCCCGTTTTTCCCCTAACCCTTCTCAGCCATAAGGCCGAAGAGGGGAAAATAGGGAATGGTGGGCCTCTTCGCCGAAGCTTAGAGAGACCCTCTTTCCTCAACCCTCGGAAGGGTTAGACTTCCCTCCGCCTTGCGGCTCGGGGTCGTCCTCGAGGGGACCGAAGCGCTCCCCAAAAGGATGAGAGCTTCGGCACATTGGGGAATAGTAGGCCCGTAAGGGTCGACCACACTACCCAAAAAAACGTGACAAACTACGGAAAACAGAAAACGTGAAAAGTGCACGAATGTGAAGAAGAGAAATAAATAATAAAGAGACACCAGCCAGAAGGCCGGGGTGGGGGTGTGAAAAATTGTCCTACCCCATCCAAAAGGACAAGGTAAGGACGTGAAGCGCTAACCTAGAGGGAAGTGCGCGGTGCAAGTGCATGGTGATTTTGGGATCACCCGTGCATGTTCAGCACCCCCGAGTTTCCCCGGGGGCACAGTGCAGCCTCGGGCCCTAGGCAGCCGACCGATCAGCGTCCGACCAAGTGTTTCTCTGCTCCCTTCATAGGGCACTTTCCAGCCCCTGGCATGGGAAATGGGTACTCCACTGGGCTTTTCGAAAGACTCCCTTAGGGGTTGCGGCCCCCTCGGAAGAGCAATCTACTCAGTCTCAGTGTTTCTCCGATCCCAAGGTTAAGGTACTAAGCTGGGCTTTTTCGCGGTCTCCCCATCAGAGGCTACGAACCTCTGGAACAGGAGCCATCTACTCAGTCCCAGCCTTTCTCCGCTCCTTGGGAATGGATACTAGACTGAGCCTTTCGCTGTCTCATCCTTCGGGGCTACGAACCCCGTCAAGAGAGCCAAACTACTAGGCCCAGTGTTTCTCCCCCCCTCCTACCAGTGGGTTTACGGAAACAACACCTCCTACCACTGGCAGAGGTGAAGGTACTCAGCCAGACTTTTCACCACTCCCAGGCAAAAAAGAGGGGTCCCACACCCTCCGCCCATCAGAGCAGCTACTCAGTCCAGCCTTTCTCTATGCTATGCCAGAGGCCAGTCCATACCCACTGATAAGAACAGATACTACACTTGATCTTAGCCAAAAGGCCGAGAAGCGACACAGACACAAATAGGGAGTGTGAACCAATGCAGTGAATACACACACACACACACACACACACAGACACAAATAGGTAGTGTGAACCAATGCAGTGAATACACACACACACACACACACACACAAATAGGTAGTGTGAACCAATGCAGTGAATACACACACACACAGACACAAATAGGTAGTGTGAACCAATGCAGTGAATACACACACAAATAGGTAGTGTGAACCAATGCAGTGAATACACACACACAAATAGGTAGTTTGAACCAATGCAGTGAACACACACACAGACACAAATAGGTAGTGTGAACCAATGCAGTGAATACACACACACACAAATAGGTAGTGTGAACCAATGCAGTGAATACACACACACAGACACAAATAGGTAGTGTGAACCAATGCAGTGAATACACACACACACACACACACAGACACAAATTGGTAGTGTGAACCAATGCAGTGAATACACACACACACACACACAAATAGGGAGTGTGAACCTTAGTCAAAAAAAGTATTAAATCTGCCTAGCATCAGCTAAGATTCCACAAACTCCTTCCCTAAAAATCCTATACGACAGGAGAAAGCCACAACTTATGTTCTTATTGTCATCTATCTTTGGAGTGTACTTTTGTGCTGTAAAAGGTTTCGTCTCTCTACATATATTCAGATTGAATAGGAATAATAAGAAGTAAAATAATGGGTTTATTGAAGGATACAAAATAAATAATTATCAAATACTAATAACTTTGTATTGCTAGAGTTAGAATGATATCACTATAATAGGCAGGATTTCATGTTTTTTTCATTAAAACATACCGGTAGTTTAAAAAAAAAAAAACACTGTTAAAAAAAAAACCCTCTCCCTCAACCCCCCCCCCCCCCCCTCACAAACACACACCTCCTACAAATTGGTAAAAAATAATGTCATAAATCATCTGTCGTAGTTGTATTTGCCAACACGTAGACATTGCTGACATTCTGAACGTATACCATGAAATACAGCAATCCACATACACAACTCAGACATCCAGTGCTCTGTGCCAGAGGGGACAGATGACGAATAACTCAGTCAGCTGGATGAAACCCCAGGGAAGGGTGTTACAGTTTGGACAATGAGTCCCTGGGTCCTGTCTATCCCAAACCACACAGAAAAGTTATATGCCAGAGGCCACAAGTTCCTGACCACGGTCACTCGTCCCCACCGACCGTATGTACTTATCTGCACAAGGAAAACATGAAAGTTAATGTGCAGGACACAGGGCACTGTGGGCGATACAGGTACTGGACAATTATACGGATTTATCTACATGGAAGGGGACCAGGAGTACATGCAGGTCCACAACTGCACAGCTACCGCAAACTCTGCTGCAGAACACACAATGCAAAATACAGTGCAAGCGCAGTAGGGTGACATAGGGTGCTACAAACGGGCGCCTTGCCCAGTACATAGCCTCCACGCACCCCTCAGCACTAGATATTTAAAAGGGAGAAGTGATCAAATAAAAATGTTTTATAAGTGTTTTTACTTTACAAATCTCACCTCTATTTATAGTTCTTCTGATCCTATATCTTACAATTTGTTAGCACAGGTTAGAGACGAACATTTAAATAGGCATAGTAGTCACGCACTGCAAGTATACTTACCTGACGCCTGTTGGGATTCCCTCTGCGAAATTCTGACCATAGGTATCCCCGCTGCTGGTTGATCTGTATGTAGATCACTTATTTAACCCTTTAAAATGCAAACATCTGTGAGAGATGTGCAAAATATCCACAAAAATGCCAGCGGCGCTCACATTTGTTATATATCAGTCAAATAAAAAAATGTTGTCTAAAAAAATATTTAATAGGATGCGATTTTTAGGGCGGTTCCGAAATCGCACCTTATCGCATTTTTTAGCCTGAATTCGACTATTTAATGAGATGCGAATTCATGGAAAAAATAAAATGATTTTTAGTCATGAAAATGTCCCTGGATGCTACTTGGACATAAGGGTGTGTACACACGTGGGCGATTTTGTATAATATCGTGGGAAATATGGTCGCTAAGTGACCATATTGCCCATGATGGGAGTGTGCACCGGCGATATATAGCCGGGTGCGCGCTCCCGTTTTTACCCCTGTAGTGATCACTGGTCGCAGGAACATGCTCCTGCGACCAGCTGATTACCACTGCCGGCTCCCCCGGCAGTTTCTTTTTCATCAGCGACCATCTCTGGTCGCTGATGAACAGGAGAAACTGAGCAATATATTGCTCAGCAATATATGGCTGAGCAATATATCTCCCCCGTGTGTACGGGGCTTTAGAGGACGTGATCTACACCAGAGGACTCCCGTAAGTATGGTTTCCTTCCGCAGGTACCCACTTTAAACTTTCTCCAGGACCGTAGGATGGAGGTACCTACCTATGTGTCAAGGTAAGTAAGTATCTGTGTGAATGGGCTATGTATGTAATAAAGTTATACTTTTATTGTGTGTTTGTATTTTATTTCACAAATTGTATTGTTGTGGAACTACAAGTCCCTTTAATGCCCTGTGTGCTGGGACTTGTGGTTCTTCAAGTCCCTGCATGCGATGCAGACTTGCTGGGACTTGTAGTTCCACAACAATACACAATAAAAAAAAAAAATCAGAATCTGCCCAATGGCCACCGCCCAGGGCAACCGGGGACAGCCCCGAGCTTCAGCATAGGCAGGTAAAATTCTGGAGGGGGTGACCTCTTCATTGTGGGGGTCCTCACATCCCCAGGATCCCGGCCCATGCTGACTGGTCAGGGGGTTAATGCTCTGACTGGGGGGGACTTGTATAAAAAAAGTCTCCCCCCGCCTGTGGCATTACCCTGCTGGCTGGTTGGGCCCAGTGCTGGTTCTTGAAATACAGGGGGAACCCTACTCATTTTGTCCCCTGTACTCCTGGGAACCAGGACCATCCCTTGAGCCAGGTGCTGGTTTTATCAAATCCAGGGGACCCTTACTCTGTTTGCCCCGTGATTTTATGAAGCCAGGACCAGCTCTTTGAGCCCGGGGCTGGTTATGCTCACATTTTTTTTTTTTTTTGGACAGAACCATGCGCAGATTGCACTGATCTGTGCATGGTGCTGTCAAAATTGCAACCTGGTCTGTTGGTGTGGCAATTTTTAGTAACATTTTCCCAAATTTGCATGCCATTAAATTTGCGATTTGTATACTTTTTAATGGGAAAACATCTGGATGCGAATTGAAAAATTGGCACTTCAGAATGCGCAAATTTGCAGCAAAAAGTGTGATTTTTACAGCAATTCGCAACCCTCTGTGAAAACATTCAAATTTGGTCATTTTTTGCCTAAAAATCGCAAAAAAACACAAATGAGACGGATACATTTACATTGAATCATCAGCTCCATTTCCCAGCACTTTACCAAGTATAGTATCTCTTACTAACTGCTTTGGGGCTCATCTACATTTGGATACAAGTCATTTTACTAGATTCCTCACAGATGGATAGTAGCAGTACACACCCATGCTTACAATCTCTCCATATATGGAATGAGACACGCCTTTTGGGAGGAGCATGACACGCCCCCTCAATGGGGTGCTATGCAAAATTCTGCTACCAACCATAATCTCCCTGAAACTAGTTTCAAAATGTAGGCATATGACATACATACATACATAACCTGCAGTCTAGTCCTATAAAGATACAGTTTTGTAAGTCAACTAACCTTAAACAAAGAATAACAATCGAAATCTGCCCATTATGTATAAATTTATTGCTCGTCCACATAAAGTATACTGGCTCTAAAAAAGTGGGTAAGACACATGGAAAATAATGCAGGGTTATAATCGTGCACCTGGCAGAGTTTCTGTGCGCTACACAAGCTTTAAAAAAAAAAAAACAAAAAAAAAAAATGATTTGTACAAAACCCTATAGAAAGCTACTGTCCTGGCAGCAGAGCAGGAGAAATAGGTCACGCTGCGGTCTAAAATTTTAAACATGGCATCAAAATTTTACAGTTTTAGGAGCCCATAAGCCTGCTCATAATGTGGTTTATCAGGCACAGATTAGCAGATAGCACTGAACGAGACCCTCAATGCCCAGCAAGTAAACCTATCAGGCATGTCAGATTTTTGTTTTATCAGTGATGTGCATAACAGGAAGCTGTGAAGGCACCAGCCATCTGTGCTGGGAGCCCCCTAGAATAGTGAGGCCCTGGTCAGCTGCCCAGTGTGCCTATACATTAATATAGCCCAGGAGGTTTCCCCTTCCCACGGATGAACGCAGCCAGGCTCACCCAGTGCTAGTATCAACATTTGTCATTTTAATTGGGGCTAGCTCTTAAGAGCCCCGACTTGTCTAATGGGGATGCAGTTAAAATCCCGGCGGTCGGGATCCCGGCGTTCAGAATCCCGACGCCGAAATCCCGACACCTTCTCCCTCCGTGGGTGTCCACGACACCCCTGGAGGGAGAATAAATTAGCGTGCCGAGCATAGCGAGGCACCGGGCCCGCTGCGTGGCGAGTGCAGCGAGCCCACAAGGGGGGGGCGATCCACGTCCCCCCCTTGTTGGGATTTCGGCGGTCGTGATTCCGACGTCGGGATTTTGAACGCCGGGATCCCGACCGCTGGGATTTCATACTGAATACCAATGAGGTACATAGTAAGCAAGTGGATTAAGGGGTATAGTGTCTAAAGCTTTTAAAAATTCAAATAGTTGATATTACCCATAGCAACCAATCAGATTCATTTTTAGTGTTCATTCTAGCACCCGCTATCTTTGAAAACCCATGCAGTTCCTCTTCCCTGCCTGGGGTGTCGCTGTCTGCTGTAGTGCTTCTAGCACAGTGGGGTCTGTATATCAGCACTGATATGCAAACCAGACCTGTGCTAGAAACACCACAGCAGACAGCTACACCCCAGGCAGGGAATAGGAACTGCATGGGTTTTCAAAGATAGCGGGTTCTAGAATGAACACTAATTTTACAGGATGCAATAGAGAAATATAGACAGAATCTAATTGGTTGCTATTGGCAATATAACTTTTACAATTTTTTGTATATTTACCAGTGTGCATTGTGTGCTTAGTGGACTTTGATGTCACATGTGATTATCTCACAAGAAAAGGATCTCTCTCGGCAGAGTCTCTGGCACTTAGACGACAATGAGTTTACTCTGCCAACAGTCACAAGGCAAGCCAGCCTAGAGACATTTCACTGTAATATACATAAAAATAACTAAAATGAACTCGAAGATGATCTATTGAATAGAAATCCCATATTGTATGCGTGTCTGACTCATGGCAGACTAAAAAGGATGCCAATAGGGGGGGGAATTTAATTATTTCACACGCCCCCTGCAGGCCATCTATAGTAATGGGTGTCTATCAGGCTATTCAAATGTTGCACCAATCATACACCCATTATCCGTGGCACACACTTTTTTCCCCTTGCATCCTACGCAGGTGCAAAAAAACAAGCTGTTTATAGTCCATAGTTTTGCACAGGTTCAGTTGCTTTGTGTGGCTTAACCCGACGCTTTCAGCGACGGTAAATGCTAATGTGCTTCTGACCAGAGCAACAATTGAATTACACTGAAAAGAATAGAGGTCTATTAGCACAGAGGGACAGCAAGGAGGAATCGAATGCATAATAAATATAATATGTCTGAGCAATCTTTTGTAGCTCACTGTGAGGAAACCGATGGCAAGTAGTTTGCCTTATGGTCACATTGGAACTGGTGGTTGTGCAGTTTACTTAACACAAAATCAACTGCATGTCAATCCAAAACTGCAAATTCCATTTTAGGTGGAGTTCCAGAAATTAAACATTGATCCCAAAAATGTATTTCCCTTTTTACTCATTCAAGAATTTGTCATCCCCCATTCATCTGCCACGGCTCAACAAAAAAACTCTACCACCTCCCAACTGACAACAAGCTGCCTTTATTGAAAATTGAGCTCTGATTCTGAGGTATCACCCCCATCCTCCTCTCCCTCTCTAGGATCATCCCCATCTCCCCCAAGCTCTGACTCTCTGGGATCACCCCCAAGCGCTCACTCTCTGGGAACACACCCATCCTCCTCCAGCTCTCACTCTCTGGGATCACCCCCATCCTCCTCCAGCTCTCACTAGTCTCTGGGATCACCCCAATCCTTTTCCGGCTCTTACTCTCTAGGGCCCAATGTGTGGCCCTCAGGACCTGCCCGTCCCGTGACAGGCATATATGTAATGGTACGAGACCAGAGGGACAGACAAAACACACACAATGACAGTCCCGATACTCACTCAGCGGCGTGACAGTCCTGACACTCACTCGCTCAGTGACATCTCCCCGCTTCCTCCTCACTCTCAGCTCCCCAGAGAGCACCACACAGCGGGGCGAACAACACGGCGAGCAGCCAATGAAAGCGGCCATTCAGCCTGATTGGCACTCCGCTCGGCCAATTGGAAGGAGACGTGGGCGCTGCCACAAGTAAAGAGCATTCAGAGGTCCCGGGGTGGCACAACGTCACTGACCCGCAAGCTCCGTTCGCCATCTTTGTTCCTGGAAAAACAACATCGCTCGTCTTTTCACTGAAACCAGGACATGGGAATTCATTGCGCTTAAGGGTGGCTAAATCCTAGAGGAGAAGCGCGACTGATGCTACTTTGCCCTCACCCAAGATGGCGGGCCGGGATTCGCTAAGACCGTCACGTGGTCCCTCCCAGTGTTGTCCTCACGTGACTCCTACAGGTGCTGCTGTTGCTGGCTGCTGCTGCTGCTAGTTTAGACTGAGAGAGGCTGCTGCACAGAGCTGAGAGGAGCTGGATGTGAGGGAAAGCGGAGGCTGCAGCCCAGTGCTTTGCATGGCTGTGTGGCTGGATCTATCTAACGCATCTGCATAAGGGGATGACCAGGGCTCTGGGACAACACTTTGTGGCAGATTCAACTATGATTTAACAGCAGCGGAGAACCCATTGGCTCATTGTATGGACCGTGCCCTGGCAGCTCGTAATTCCCAGTACTCTGGTTTGGAATATAACATGTATGGATGCGACTTGTAATGGTGGATGCATTTATCTGTGGCTCGTCACCAACCATAAGGTCGGAGGGCACCGTGTGGGATGTTGGGGCCACTGATCTTGCAAATGAGTAGGGTAAACTCCTCCGAGAGCCCCGGCAGGTGCCAAACAATGGAAGACCCAAAGAACCTTCCCGCTATTGCGTTTTCTTTACAAACATTTTGAGGGACCAGTCTTGCTTGCCACCTATTGAGCTTCCACCATCCCTCACTGGTTGGCATCACAAGGTGCCCAAGGGGAAATGCTGAAAGAGGAGTGCAAGGCGTTGCTGGCCGCCCTGAATAAGGTCACTGCGTGCTACAGGCATCTTGTGCTCACCATTGGTGGTACATCCGACTCACAGAACCTCCGTGAGGAGCTGAGGAAGACCAGACAGAAGGCTCAGGAGCTGGCGGTGGCAAATAGAAATAAGCTCACCACCACGCTCAAGGACACCACCCTGAGTAAAGACGACAAAGCGGAGTTTGAGAGGCTATGGGTCATCTTCTCCACCTGCATGGACATCTTGGAGACCGACATGAGACGGGCTTTAGAACTCGGTCACGAGTTCCCGTTAAACATCCCCAAGAAGCACATAATACAAAGCGGCATGAGCGGGGGCACCTCTGGGGTGGCTGCCCGGGCCATGAGCATCCAGAACATGAAGTACGACGCCGACCATAACATTGACGTGCTGGACCTCAAGGATCTGGAGAACGAGATCAACCTAATGGATGAGATGATGTACGAGATGGAAATGAAGGTCAGCGTCCCCCAGTGGTCGGTGGAAGCCAAGCAGAATCCGGGGGCTGAACTGAAGTGCGCGGCAAGCGCCGGGGCTTCCTCGCCTGGTGCTATATCCACAGAGGAACGCAAGGCCTTCTGCGACCTGAGCAAACTCTTAGCCGGCTCGGTCTTTAGCGTGGTGCTCATCATTGCCATTATATTGGCGGTCTGCGTGGTTAAACTGTCTTGAGCGCACATTTTTTATTTCAGCAGATCAGCGGTGTTACACCGTGCAGTTTCTCTATTTGGTTTGTTTTATTTATTTTGTTTGCATTGAGCCAAATATCCCATTCCTAGACTAGAGCCTGCTGGCCGGACGCCCGGCAGAATCTATATGGCACAGTTTTTATTTTAAAGTAATAGAAAACTGATGATGATGACAATGAACTCCGTATTATCCATCTGCCAGCTGCACCACAAGCCACCGGCGGATCCTTGTTTCCTATGAACGTTAACCTTTTCCCAATGAGATCCTATATCTGCACCGGTTTCCCTACACGACTAGAATAGCAATGATTAAAGGGGGTAAAATGTGAAGGACAGCTTAGTTCATTATGATCATGCATGAAAAGGATTTAGGCTTGGAAGACTGATGTATCATACAAAATCAATGCCATCTTTCCCTTTGCACTAAACCACTAAATCCTTAAAGCATCTGTGTTAACTGTTTCATCGCAGTGCATACAACGCCATTCCCTGGCAGCCGAAGGGTTCATAGGGAGGGGAGCACCGATTACATTAAGCCGGCGTGAACTTGTCATGTATTTCTGCTTTGCCGTATCTTGGTGTGGCTGAAGGTTCCCCCATGTACTGTATCTCCTATAGGTCATTATACTTGATGTGACTGTCTATAGTAACCTTGGATCTGGCAGACATCCTCATAACCCATGCATGCCACCGTTATTATAGCCGTATGATGTAGGGCCTGTTGTATAACTGAGGCATGGTCACCCAGAGACCCAAATCCCTGTGCCGTGCCAACCCTCAAGCAATACGATGGACGAATAAAGGGTTACTAAGGGCAACTCCTGAAATATTCACGTATCAGTGGGGTGCAGCTGCTTTTGAACTTAGGGGATAAATTTTGAAACCGAAATGACCACGATGGTGCATTGTGTCCCAAACACAGAGGATAACTGTATGTATGTCTGTATCTATATATATATGTCTGACGTGACATAAATACATATATATATATATATACTGTATGTGTGTGTCACAGGTCTGACTTCATATAGTAACTGTGTAGCAAATTTATATATTTAAAAAAAAATACTCATGGTATATTTTTTCGTTTATTGTATATAAGGTCAACAGTGGCCGACACGGACAAGTTCGTCATAGGCAAAAGGTCAAAACAAGCAAAAAATTATGCTGACCTTTTTTTATGTGTCAATCATTGCCATGTCTACCATAGGATGTTGACCCATTGACTGTGGACCTATCAACCCGGTACCATTTTCCTCCACTGTTTTTGTTTTTGCATGTGTTATTGTGGCATTAATAATCATCATAGCTACTTTATGTGGCACATCAGTAGCTGCTTATTTGATTGGCTGTGGCCTCTCCAGTGCTTCCGTGTACAGAACTTAGTCATTGCTGAATAAGGTATGCTGCTGAGCACCGCTCCTCTACATCTGTGCTTCTCATCTCCAGTCCTCGAGTGACCCCAATAGGTCATGTTTTCAGGATTTCTTTCTATGATTTCTTTCTTTGATTACCGACCCAGAGAAATACTTCTACTCACTTGTGCATTATTAAAGAAATCCAGAAAACATGAACTGTTGAGTATACTTGAGGACTTGTGTTGGAAACCACTTATCTCGATGAATCGAAGGCAGTAAGCAATATTTATAAGAAGAGGTCTAGCCGTTAACCCTGGATAAAGCAGTGAGATTGTGGATGTGCCTCGGAATTCTCAGCAGTTGCTAGTGAGTGGATGGGTATCAGAATATTGGTGTTGGTGGCAAATTGGCATCCTGGGTTGTGTTGTAGGTTTTCTTCCATTTCTATATGACGATTCCTAACTTGCTTCCAGTCCATGTATTGCAGCGTCTTCCCCAGAAAATAGACCACTCACAAGTAAAGGGCTCTTATGTCGGAGGGCCCTGCATTACGAGGGCCGGCAATTTGCCACGGTGCATGACCTTTATATAAAGTGTTCCCTTTTGTACTCCTAATGCATATTAAGATGTATGTTGTGATGAATATACCACAAGTATGAAATCTATATAACAAAAGTGCAGATTATATATTGCAGGATAGGAGGTATTAATACGTAAGGAGGAAGGGTAGTGCTCTAGGTTGTATTCAAGGTGTGTGTATTCTGCCGGATGATGTATAGTGGTCTTGATTCTAGTATTCTAAGTTCTAAGTTGGAATGCTGCAACAGTTTTGTTGCGACCAGTATAGTCCAATCTTGCTGGTATCACCAGGCTTCCCTGTGCCAATGTGTAGATCATTAGCTCAGCGCAAACAGCTAACAGTCTTAATGTTTTCCAAATAACTGCAGCCTTCCTCATGTGTTCTCTGCTTGACGCGTTTCTAGAATGGCTAAACATTTTCACCAGGGTTTTTGCCATGAGATTGTCTGTAGGGTTAGCTACCAAAATTGTAGTCAAACATTTTCCCTTTTATCCCCCCTCCCCCTCCCCCATGATATATAAATACAATCATGAGAAAATTCTGTACAGGGCCGCGTCATTGTTACACGGGGGCCTGCAAACTCCTCGGGGGGTCTGTCCTGCCAAGACCAGTTAAAGCAGTGGTCATGGAACAGGGGTAAATTACCCCAAATGGGGTTAAAAAAATTCCTGGGGGTAATGGATGGTAACGCTGCCGAGACACAGCCAGGCATACATATGAATCTATATGCATGCGCCAGTGGCATTGCAACAGCTCCGCGGACCCCGCGGTCGCTTGGAGGCGCTTGTTAAGTGTGGGCGCCGGGGGTCTGTGGGGGCTATTGTTTGTCCATTCCCGGGACCTGCAGATCTTCCTGTCTGTGGTCCCGTGCTGCTCCTGTTGCATTACAATTAAAAATACCCTTCTCAAAACGGCCACCCCCTCACAACAGACAGTAATTCAGGATGCTAGAGGTGGCAGAAGCATCCTATGCAACTGTCTGCTATGAGGCAGCGGCCATTTTGCAAATTACTTTTTCATTGCATCAGTAGCAAGAGGAGCATTGGGACTGCAGAGAGGGAGAACTCAGGTCCAGGCTACAGTACAGACCCAGAGGCGTCAGGCAGTGCGGTACAGAGGGATGGGGCGCTTCATTATTAGTTATGCTACTGGCATATCCAGTTGGGTCTCAGCAGTGCGACTGTCCATTACCCCCAGGAATTTCATTTCCTTGCCTATAGAATTTTATATATAGATTCTAAATGCATGCCCGGCTGTGTGTGTTTCAGTACTGTAGAGTACAAGGACCGTGTGTATAACACTCTTCCCTGCGTGAGGCCCCGCCTCCAAGTCCGCCCACTTCTTCAGTAGAGATGACTAGTTGCTGCACCATCTCGGCAGTACGCAGTCTGTACTGCCGCTGCAGTGCCGAGTGTCTTTGCCTAGTCTAGGGGAAACATTGCACAGACTGTCACTATATCATCTTGTAATACTGACACTAATAGTTGCCTGGATGTCACATAATGAATGGCTATACCACACACAGCCTGGCAGCCATTGATGATGATGATGATCTAAATTTTACCACATACAGCCATATATGGTAATCATCATCAATTGCTGCCAGGCTGCCTACCGTACTAGCTGAATATATATATATTTCTGGGGGTACAGTGTGCATTTCAATTATGATTTCCATCGGCGTATCTAAATATATTTTGGGGTAAAACATAAAAAAGTTCATATCTGTGCTGAAATACAGACCAGACATGCTAGAATGAACACTAGAAGATGAGAACTTTGATGTGAAACGGATGGCATTAGGGATGATTTATCAAAGCCGGATAGCGATAAAGTACCATACAATCAGCTTCTGTCTTGTAAGGAGCTGATTGGTTGGTACTTTATCTCCCTCCCCGCTTTGATACATCCTGCAATTCGGTCTGCGATGGTTATGTGATCAGATCCTCACTGAGTGTGGATTATTTTGTTGTTTGTTAGACTGCTCAGAGTAGACAACTTCGCCGGAGCAGCCAGGCGTGTTCCCAGGTTATGTGTTGGCAACTTGCTTATTAATTAGTATAAAATGTGTATTTATTTAAATAGAACAATCCTTTTGAGAACAGTTGGCACCTTATGACATGCCTAGGAGCAGCGGTGTGTTCCGGCGAGGCCTACCGGCGGTGCGGTTCATCGTTTTAACCTAGAGGCCGATAGGCAAGGTGATGGGGACAGACTGCGAGGTTCGTGCACCTTTCTTGTCCCCCCTGGCTTGTTCCGCTATGGAACATAACCAGTAATGAGTAAGGTTTTCCTTTATTACAGATAATGACAAGTCTTAAACACAGTAATGAAATGAGACTGGGAAGTAGCAAATGAACAAAGAAGTAATCGAGCCCTGCTCGTGAGTTTTGGGCCTATAGAATTTACTTGCTCCAAACAGCAGCGTATTCAGTGGACACTGGTTCCCGTGTCTAAGTAAAAGATCCCTGAGTAATTCTCCTTTGAAAACTTCCTAATTGGTTAGTATTACACGCAAATTAATAAACTCTCTTTTTGTTGTGTTTTTTTTTTTTTTTTCACTCTCTCGTCTTGGAAGAAAAAAAAGTTTTGTAATGAATAATGTAAACTGTGCTGCTTAATTATTAAAGCACATTCTACTCCTAACAGCATCCTCTATAAGAGTCATATGAAGAGTGCAATCCTTGTGCATCCTGTAATATCCTGCTCTCCTGTCCTGAAAGAGGCTCCAGATCAATTTAGCGGCAGAGCCTAATCTTGCCGTAGCTATGGCGCCACTTACAGGTCATACGGTGGTCCTGCACTCACAAACTGCACATTGGTCCTGATGAAGCTTCGTTGGCCAAGCTAAAATAAGCACGCAACTGGGCAAAACCATGCCACACTGCAAGGGGTGCTGATGTAACATGTGCAGGGAGACTTAGATTTGGGTGGGTTATATTTTTTCTGTGCAGGGTAAATACCGGTTGTTTTTGCATGTAGCTCACAGAAGTTAGATGGCTTTATTTTGACACTGTGAATTAGTTTTTGGTTTGAACACAAATCTAACTCTCTATGCGGTACTTGTGAGTTATCCGGGCGTCCGATTTTTAAATCGGGTCGGATCGGGACATCGCATCGCATCGCATGCGACCATCGGATGCGATGCGATGCGATGCGATGACCCGATTTTTCCATAGGAATCAATGTTAAAATGGACTGAGTCCATTTTAACATGGAATTCAATGGGAAAAAGGGGTCCTTTTCATACCCCTACTATCCAAGTGGGCATGGAGTTGGATATAAACCTGTGGTGAGCGTAGCGAGCCACCGAGCCCGAAGCGTGGCGAGCGTAGCGAGCCCCGCGAGGGGACACGGAATACCGTCCCCTCGCGGGGCTCGCTTCGCTCGCCACGCTTCGGGCTCGGTGGCTCGCTACGCTCGCCACAGGTTTATATCCAACTCCATGCCCACTTGGATAGTAGGGGTATGAAAAGGACCCCTTTTTCCCATTGAATTCCATGTTAAAATGGACTCAGTCCATTTTAACATTGATTCCTATGGAAAAATCGGGTCATCGCATCCGATGGTCGCATGCGATGCGATGCGATATCGTATCGCATCGCATCTGATTGTATGCCTTAACTTAAGGCATACAATCAAAAAATCGGACGCCCAGATAACTCACAAGTACCCTCTATGCATATGTTACATCTGCCCACCTGCAGTGCAGCATGGTTTTGCCCAGTTGCAGTGGCCTGCTTTCTGGCCATGTGAGTGGACAGCTTTTGCTCAAGAGTGCCAACATTTCCCATAGTATCACTGAATGTCTGTTTTCTAGGAGTCTTTGGGTAACCCATGGTTTTAGAAAGTGCACGTAACATACCATAGGATGAAGACATATGACGCTACACAAAGATACCGGGTGACGTGGGACCATGTTATTTTCTGTACGGAGGGGTCATGTTTCATTTTTGACGAAATCAGCAATGTGTGTTTATTAGTTAAGCTGCTGCGGAACTATAAGTCCCAGCATGCCTTGACAGCCAATGGCTGATGAATTTTGCGGTTTTAAACCATCGGAGAGTCTCTGTTTACATCAAGTCCATATTCTGTTCTTAAAAAGGTGCTTCCACTTTTCAGGCAACTTTCTTTTATTGGCTGATATTGTCACTATATCAATTGCTATGAAAATGTATTTTATGTAATGCTATCATAGGCTACGCCGTCGTAAAACAATCCTGGGTAATTAAACAAGAGGTATTTGCTTGCAGATGAGCAATCTATATGCGATCCTATATTGTTCACGGAATGCCTTGTATCTGTACTTCGTAACAAGGTTTATATAGCATCTAAGCAACATTGGTTAGTTCTGATATCCCTTGGACATGATGAATTCCTGCTCTATAGACACAGTGTTAGCCAAGGGAGAGGGCAAAGCAGATGATTCGTGTCCAAGGTTAGCAATAACTCCGCCTGGTTTCGTCTCCATGTTTTCGGAGATTATCACTATGCTGTCTGTTATCCTATCGTAGCTAAAATCCGCAGATGGGCCCTGTGTTATTGGGTCGTCATGGAGGTGAGAGGGCTTAATTGCAGTACAATAACCGGTAATCTCGTCTGTCCATATTAATTGCCTTATTGAGAGTGTGCAACTATTTATCTGTATAGTCTTCAGTACAGAATTCACCCTTATTTTGTGTCAATAATGTGTGCCTGACACTTACTTACTGTACAGAGTCTTGTTTTCATGGAAGTAACTGTTAATGAAAACCGCTCTGTCTCTGTGATAATAAAGTTATTGACATCCCGTGTCTCATGTCATTAATGTTTTACTTTATTTTATTGATGAATGCAGGTACACATTGAGTTCATATTTGCCTGCCCTCAAATGATGCCATTTTCAGGTGCACTTTACAAAATAAAAACAGCAAAAAAAATCTGGTATCGATGAGTTACTTAAGGGATTGATTACCCAGGGGTTGGCAATCTGTGGCATTCGAGCAGCTGTAGAACTACATATACCTGCCTCAGTTTTGTAGTTAGATCCTGCGAAAATGGTGGCAGAGCATGCTGAGATGTGTAGTTCCACAGCAGCTAGACTGCTGCATATTGCCTACCACTGGGTTGCAGCTTAATTTCCTGACACCACGGGGGGAAATTTACTAAAGGAAATTTGTAAAAAATAGGTGTATTTGTATCCAGAACATTTACTATCCCGAAAATACGGCAATTCGTATTCGTCTTGATAGCACATCAATAGGACTACGAATTGCCGTATTTTCGGGATAGTAAATGTCAAAAATAAGTGTATTTCTGGATACGAATACACCTATTTTTTTTACAAATTCCCTTTAGTAAATTTCCCCCCACCTGTATAAGGAACTACTATCATATTGCTTTGGATGTTGCCTGCTGGTGCAAACATGGTTTTGGATAGCTATTAGCTTGTCCGATATTGGCAGTGGAAGGAAACTTAAGCAGGTTTACTAGTAAATAAATTGCATAGTTCATTTAACATTTTAAATGACGAATTTAGCCCATTTTCTAAGCGTTCTGACTAGATTGTTTAAAAAAGTGACCCTCATTGCTCCGTGTGTATGGGTAACAGTGTACATAAGTCCCCCCTAAACGTTATGTTAATAGTTTGGCATGCTGGAGTTTCCTGACGAACGAGGAGAAGACAACGACTTGTGTAATCACTATTGCAGTCAGTGACGGAGAAGAGAGGGAGATACAATCCGCTTCCTGTGGTACATATTGGCGTGCACGGGTGATAATATATGAACACTATAAATGATTATTTCCGTCCGAGCCCTGAATTATGTCTCCTTGTCAACACTTTAACCTTCACAGATTGTCATTACGTAAAAAGTCAGTTTGGAAGAGCACTGGATTACAGCTCCCGAAATGCTTTCTCTCCTAATGCGATTACACTAGTCTCTTAATTCCTGGCCAGAGTGAGATTCCGGCATGTGCTGCAGTCATTCGGGATTACCCCTTACCACAGGACGCTCTCTCGCAGGCCGCCTTTTGTCATGTTTGACAGAACTGGAGAACACAATAATTGGATTGAAAATAACATATTGTCTGACCTGGAGTTCCCGGAGGATTTGTCTCGAAAGTAAAATATTCTTTGGCTGAAATCCTGCGAAAGACTGCAAATCTGAAAATATTGCACTAATAATAATTACAGTCTGTGCTGTTATAGAGCCTACTAGGAAAAAGCGGCTTCTGCAATGTATTTTCACTTTGAGCTGTGACCGTTTTTACTTTCACTTTGAGCAGTGACAGTTTTTAGCCTACAAACCAGTCCCAATCTCTGTCTTCACAGCTCCCTCTTTCCATATCCAGTACGTTTGAAGTGGTATAGGGTTGTTAAGTCAACATTATTAAGGCCGGCCACTGAAGGTCGACTGGCCTTAGTTTGACACCTGAAAAAGGTCAAGCCTAAGGTCCACAGGGTCAAAAGGTTGACACAATGGTTGGGGTTAGACTGTAGAGGGGTGTGGGTAAAGTTAGGCTGCAGATAGAGAGGATTGGGGGGGGGGGGGGTAAGTCCGCCTCTGTCAGGATCCGATCAGCGGGATGCTGTTGTCCTTATTCTGACCATCCAGACCAGGATCACAACACTGACATCTGGTAATCAGCTGGCTGGTTTGCTAGGACCAAACTGGTGTTACAGGCTTTTTCTGCCCCATTTACAGTAAAACGTTGGCCCTACTTCAGGTTGACTTAATAAGCTGTGAATATCGGTTTTTCTGAGCGAATATCGCATCTTGCTGAGCGCCTGAAACGCTGCCAGGCCGAATACCAGCTTCGCCAACCATCAAATGATCTCTCCTGTCTACACAAGTGAAGGTCAGTCTCAACTGACTTTTATTTATGAGCGCTAGGATGAAGACGAACAGGCATCAGCGTACCCGCATACCCATGGGAACGGCCATAAAACGCTGGGTGTTCCCATGGTCCAGCCCATGACTGCCCCCTGTCCGTCCCCGGCCCTCCTTCCCCGCATGTAATGGCCCGGTGAGTGTGTAACTCGCCAAAGCTGTTCATTTCTGGGGTCTCCACATGACAAATTGACCTTTTGCGCTTTTGTCATTATTTATGTCTGTGGTACTTGTTTCCTAGCACGGCCACAATCGCGGGCATCGGGTGTCATTTTTAGTGGTATACGACGCGACCGACGCGATGCCCCCGATTTTCCCATTGAAATGCATTGAAAACAGTCAAAATCGGGTCGGTCGCGTCGTATGCGGCTAAAAAAGGCTTAAATGGTCCAGACGCGATGCCCGCGATTTCCCCATAGGGAACAATGTTAAATGCCTCAATTTAGCCGCGATGCCCCCGATTTCCCATAGGAAACAATGTTAAATGGGTCAATTTACCCAAATCATCATAGGGAACAATGGTAAATGGCCCAGAAACCCCCCAAAACACCCCTGAACAGTGAAATGTCCCCCCAAAAGTATTTTACGCCACCCCACGATCAACGTGAACCCGAAGCGTGGCGAGCGCAGTGAGCCCGCGAGGGGCGGCGGTACGCGTCCTCCGACCTTTTCATACCCCCACTATCCACGTCGGCGTGGAGTTGAGAATATAATAGTGTGGCGAGCGCACCGAGCCCCGCGAGGGGACACGGATACCTTCACAGGTATCCGCGTCCCCTCGCGGGGCACGCTGCGCTCGCCACGCTTCGGGCTCGGTGGCTCGCTGCGCTCGCCACACTATTCTATTCTCAACTCCACGCCGACGTGGATAGTGGGGGTATGAAATGGTCGGAGGACGCGTACCGCCGCCCCTCGCGGGCTCGCTGCGCTCGCCACGCTTCGGGTTCACGTTGATCGTGGGGTGGCGTAAAATACTTTTGGGGGGACATTTCACTGTTCAGGGGTGTTTTGGGGGGTTTCTGGGCCATTTACCATTGTTCCCTATGATGATTTGGGTAAATTGACCCATTTAACATTGTTTCCTATGGGAAATCGGGGGCATCGCGGCTAAATTGAGGCATTTAACATTGTTCCCTATGGGGAAATCGCGATGCCCCCGATTTTTCCTCACGATGCCCACGATCATGATCTTTGTGGCCGTGCTAGGAAACAAGTACCCTTTTGTCTATGCGACCTTGTCCATGTCGACTATTTGTGGTTGACCTAGACACTGTCAACCTAGACTGTTGAGTCTTTCTCCACTCTACATCTTTCCCAGGCTCGATACACCTCCCCCCATGTTCACAAATAATCTCCTATGGGGAAGATGATTTGTTTTTGGGGTAGTGGGGGTTGAGCAGCACCGTTTACTTGGGGCGACCTTAATAGGTTCCTGCACAATTCTGGCATGTGGCAGAGAATTGGATTTATTACACTGGGGTGGAGGGGGTGGGGTGGTTATCCCATGCAGATGGTGAGATTTGGAAAATAGGGATGTTTCCAGAAGCCGTACTTTCTGTCAGGAATAAGCCTATTTGTGTCAAATTAGGGTCAATTTTCAACTATATGACCATATTTAATATTCCTTATTGTCTCACAATGGTGCAGAAGTGAGGTGCTGGGTAATGGGACATTATAAGCACATGCTCAGTCACAATGCCTCAGACAACCCCAGATATAATACAGCACTGCTTATTGAGGACCTCCGCTCAGCTGGCCAGCCTCCATTATCCCCCTGATCACCAGAGACACGGGCCAACGCACAGCCCGGAATAACAGCCGGCTTCTGGCCAGGGTCCCAGACTGTGGCTGAAGTCGCCAGTGTCCCCATTTACAGATTTCCTGGCCTCAAATGGTCTATCTCGCTCATAATTCACTGACAAAATCTGTACAGAGAATTCCGGGGTACATACGTGACATGAAAACCACAAGGCTAAGAACAGACATGGTACTTGTTTCCTAGCACGGCCACAAAGATCATGATCGTGGGCATCGTGAGGAAAAATCGGGGGCATCGCGGCCATCGCATGCACTAAAGAATCGGGTGCGATGGCCGCGACGCGATGCCCGCGATTTCCACCTAGGGAACAATGTTAAATGCCTCAATTTAGAAGCGATGCCCCCGATTTCCCATAGGAAACAATGTTAAATGGGTCAATTTACCCAAATCATCATAGGGAACAATGGTAAATGGCCCAGAAACCCCCCAAAACACCCCTGAACAGTGAAATGTCCCCCCAAAAGTATTTTACGCCACCCCACGATCAACGTGAACCCAAAGCGTGGCGAGCGCAGCGAGCCCGCGAGGGGCGGCGGTACGCGTCCTCCGACCTTTTCATACCCCCACTATCCACGTCGGCGTGGAGTTGAGAATAGAATAGTGTGGCGAGCGCAGCGAGCCACCGAGCCCGAAGCGTGGCGAGCGCATGCGGATACCTGTGAAGCCCGCGAAGGGAAGCGTTTACCTGTGAAGGTATCCGCGTCCGCTCGCCACGCTTCGGGCTCGGTGGCTCGCTGCGCTCGCCACACTATTCTATTCTCAACTCCACGCCGACGTGGATAGTGGGGGTATGAAAAGGTCGGAGGACGCGTACCGCCGCCCCTCGCGGGCTCGCTGCGCTCGCCACGCTTCGGGTTCGCGTTGATCGTGGGGTGGCGTAAAATACTTTTGGGGGGACATTTCACTGTTCAGGGGTGTTTTGGGGGGGTTTCTGGGCCATTTACCATTGTTCCCTATGATGATTTGGGTAAATTGACCCATTTAACATTGTTTCCTATGGGAAATCGGGGGCATCGCGGCTAAATTGAGGCATTTAACATTGTTCCCTATGGGGAAATCGCGGGCATCGCGTCTGGACCATTTAAGCCTTTTTTAGCCGCACACGACGCGACCGACCCGATTTTGACTGTTTTCAATGCATTTCAATGGGCAAATCGGGGGCATTGCGTCGGTCGCGTCGTATACCACTAAAAATGACACCCGATGCCCGCGATTGTGGCCGTGCTAAGAAACAAGTACCGACAAAAGTGACATAAACGGTTGTCATGAAAATGGTCGACGTGAAGATGTCGACATGAGTTTTTCATGTTTTTTTGTGTCAGTTTGAAGGTTTCAATGCATGAACCACATATTTGTATACTGATTTGCTCACCATGCTTCGGAACATGTGCCTGGCTACGCTACTGCTGCCCACGGCACACTTTACCGTTCCCAGTCGGAGTCCACGCAGAAGGTAAAGTATGGAAAGTTGAAAAATATATTCATGTCGACCTGTTCATGTGTTGACCTATTGACTTTTGAACTATCGACTATTAACCAGGTGACAGGGGGGGACTCCCAACTGTCCCCTCCAAGCCGCGGGACACTACCGTCCCCAGGTGGGACATTCTCGTGGAAAGCAGGACAGTTGCGAGGTATGCTCATGAAGGATATGACACTGGGATATTACTGTATTGTTCTTGTACCCTGTATTGTTCTTATGTGTGCCATATGTACAGTACGGTGCAGCTAACCACTTGTGGGGTGCCTTTTAAATGTTACAATAATTATCACTGTAACGTGATAACATTCTGATAAATGGTCTGGTCATGAAGGTATTAACATCAGCCAGTCATGACGTGGTTAAATATTTGTCCTCAGCAATGCAGGAAAAAAAGCCATTACAGCTGCTGCTGTTCTGTGTCCAGGTCACCAGAGGGGGCTGCTGCACACAGGTTAGGTATCATAGAGTTCCTATGGTGAGCTGATCTGGACGACGCGCGGCATTCTGGGAGTTGTAGTCAGGCAGGAGCAGAGCTGTCACAAGTAATGGCTGCTTCGTAACTACTACTGCTGTTTGGGGAAGGACACAAGTACAGGTAACAGCCAGGGACAGGTGACAGCATATCTTGTCTACACTGAGTTTCTGCAATTACCTTGTGTCCTGGGCTGGTGTTTCCTTATATTATTTATGTACAGTTTCTTAGATAGTGCAGCATATTCCGTTGCGCTTTACAATTGGAAACAATAGTGATAAAACATTCCTTTTAGTATGTCCGCAAACTGGGTAGAAACAAACCTTCATAGAGGTAGGAGGGCCCTGCCAGCAAACTTACATTATATCTTTATTTTTCATGTACTTTTCCTAAATTGCATTGTAGTGTAAGTCATTGTTTAATTGTTTTTGCACATTTATGTATTGTGTTGGGTGCTGCTGAACTATTATGGCATAATAATAATAATAATAATCATCATCATGTAAGAGTGTATATGTATTACTGCTTTGTAGCCCAGGTAAGAGCATACGGCTGTACTGTATATCTTCTGGGTTGCCTTATCACCCCACATTAGATGACCTTTGCTCCTTTTGAAACTGTTCAAATGTACCCTCAATGCAGTCATATACTGTATATGTAGCAATGTACTGTATATACAGTGCGTACCCATTACCTCCGGTAACAGTGGCTGAATATAATAATAGGAGGGTGGGTATTCAAAGCGCTTATGGCAGGGCTGGGCAACACCGGCCCTCCAGATGTTGATGAACTACACATCCCAGCATGCCTTGCATCAGTTTCAGCATGGCCACATAGCAAAACTAATGCAAAGCATCCTGGGATGTGTAGTTCATTAACATCTGGAGGGCCGGTGTTGCCCAGCCCTGGCTTATGGGGCAGACACTAAAGCAGCTGTCTCGTGGAACTTGCCCAATTCCAAGAGGCCAGAACACAAAAAAAAGCAGTAACAAGTTTGAGACAGCGCTATACGTTCTGCATAAAATATGCTAATTTATGCCAACACAAATATCGTAAGCAAATATTTTTACTTTAATCCATATAAAACAAGAAAAAGAGAATAAAATATTTAATATACAACAATATTCTTTCAATTATTACACATAGCTAATGGCCGGCCGGTAAGCTAATCATAAGAAGTGAACTTATGTTACTATAAAATATTTTTACATAAACCTTATTAAAATAAAGAAACACTATACATAAAAATGTAAATATTCCTGCTAATAGATATAACCAGACACCGTTTCTTTGTTCCAGACAATTAACTAGATGTTGAAGCCGTCACTTATTACAGAGAAATCCTCAATGGAGCAGCTGGTATGGCAGTGATTATTGCACGTGCTCCGTAGGGTTAATTTAGAGGTAGCGAGCTCACATACTGAGATTATTTAATCTCTGTTAGTACAACACAATTGTGTATATTTACCGCTCCCGGGAGTGCTTCTGTCCTCTCTGTATAAATTACAGACTGAGGTGCCTTTGATGTTTGAGATATACCGAATTCCTCCTCCGTTTGCCATCAGGGTGCCTGCCCTGGGAGTCCCTAGGGTTTTGACGTATATTAACCCCTTGGGTGGTATGCCCGGGGGTTAATACACGTCAAAACCCGAGCGGGCTGTCCCGGAAAATTTCCGGCCAAACCACTTTGCATTAGGTGAGCGCCAGTGGTGCCTCCAGCGGAGCACTACTGGCGCACTACCTTTAGGGGTCCCCCATCGTCACCCCTCTCCTGTCGCCTCCCCCACCCCCTCCGCTCCGGCGATCGTATGCCAGAGCTCACCTGCCGCCAGTCGTCATTCACTCACTGTTTGCATCAGTGACGTAGGCGGTAGGCTCGGGGATGGTCGGCGCGGTTTGGAGGGACTCAGGAGAGTTCAGGTACCCGAGTCCTCCCGAGCCGCCTCGAAACATCCCCGAGCCTGCCGCCTGTGTGATGACTGACAGGCGGCAGGGGAGCTCCGGCGTACTAACGCCGGAGTGGAGGTGAGGGGGAGGTGGCTTCCTAGTATCTGTGGTGGGTTTTGCTGGGGCAGGACAAACCTGCCCTAGTAGGTTTGTCCTGTCCCAGCAAAACCCACCACTCAAGGGGTTAAGTCTCCAGTGGGCAGAGGGGTCGGGTATGTATAGGCAAAGCTGAATAAAGGACTGACGCGTTTCCCAGCCTGCGTGTCTCTGCGTTTTTTTTTCAAAGATCAAGTGGGATTCACCGTCTGTCGGCATCCGTTTATAAAGCGGTTTGATTTTCATTGGACATGGTCTCATCTGGTCACGTGATCAATCTGCGTTTCTTTGTCCTTGTATTCCAGGGACTCGATTTCATCTTCCCTTAACAGGGTATGTGCGTTCTGTACTGCGTTGTACATCACGTGATCGGCTAATATATTAATAGACTCTGTTCATATTCAAGAAATATTGTTGCGGTTAGCGCAAACTTGTTTCATTACATAAAGATATAATAATATTCTAATTCATTATTTGTGTACCTTATAGCAGGGGTTCCCAATCTTTTTCTAATCACGGCACCCTAGAGTATCAGAATTTTTCCAAGGCACCCCTAGGCCCCAAAAAATATATATCATATAAAGTAGATTGTGTTTATATGTGCTTCTTAGGTTCAGTTGTGTGGTAAAGGGCAGTATTTGGTTTTGATTGTACACATTTTATGATTGGCAGCCACCAGCACTGGTTTTGTCCAGAAATAATTGATCATAAATAATTAGAATTGGTCCTGGACGACCAACCCGAGGCACCCCTGCAAGTGTCTCGAGGCACCCCAGGGAGCCTAGGCGCACAGTTTGGGAACCACTGCCTTATAGTATTACTCCAGTACTGTCATGGGCTGGGTGGATCTGCAGCCTGTGACTCCCCAAATGTATTCATGAGCACTTTACTTCCCTTCCTCAGCCCCGCATGTTGACCTATGTCCCTCCTAGATAATCAGCACATTGGGACTTGTCCAAGATATTAGCGATATAAGAAGCACATAAAAATTAATAATCAAAAAAATCCAGGGCGGAATATGGCATCATAAAAAAAAAAAAATTACTTAAAAATGACTTAAAATCACAATAGTACAATAATATAACACAAGTGATTACTACTGAGCCATCACAAGTACTAGTTTTACACCTCAATGTGTCCTTGGTGTAGCTATCTCTGCAGAAACTAGTATTAGTTATAAACTCATAAATCCAGAGAGAATTAGTGAGAGCACATAAGCAAGTGCAGGTACAAAGTCTGGTGATGATGCAACTACCCTGTGTATAGGTATTCACCATAGTATGGAAAGCGATAAAGTTCCACTATTGGTCGACAGGCAGAAAATCGACACCTGAAAAGGCTAACATGCATTACTTCAGCATAATCATAAGGACGACATGATTTTTTAAAATTCTTTTTTGGTGTCTATGTTGACAAAGGTCGACATGGACACTATATTAGTGTACCACGTCCCCTCACACAGCTCGCCATGCTTTGGGCACACTATTACTCTCAATGCCCACTGGGATAATGTATCGACCGGTCGATTTAGGAGAAAAAAAATCATGAAAATCTTGTTGCCCTTTTTCCATATCGACATTTTGTTTGTGTCGTCCTATTGGCCATATCGAACTTGTTCTTGTGTCGTCTTTCTGCCTGTTGTCCAATTGTGCCTATTGATTGTTAGCCCTAGACACTGTCGAACTAATGGCCTCATACCGATTTCAGGTTGAGGGGTTTGTTTCCCCCATCGGGAGAACTGGAAGTGATTGTCTTTGACATTTTGGGGTGTGTTTTGTGATTGTCATTTGTCATTTAGCCACTACGGGTCCCCAATGACTGATCTATTTTTAAGTCCACGAATGTCTATACACATAGATTTGTGAACTTATCCTGGACCCTGGGTCAGTTATCATGTGAATTTATTCTTTGAAACACGTCAGGGGCCACAGGCTAATGCTGGGTAGTTGGAGTGGGAGAGAAGTTTCCAGCACCCAAGAGGTTAAACTTCTTCTGCCTCCAGGCAGACCAGGATCCTCCCCCCATCTACCCTGCCTCCAGGCCAGGCAACTCCAGTTTTTTTGGTGCTGGCAGGAGCCACACCCACCAATTACTTTTTAATTTAACATTTTTTATTATTTTTTATTTTTACACTGACTGTCATCCGTGACAGAACAGCAGCACAGGGGGTCTATTAGACATCAGCACTGCCGGCAGCCTCAGCTCCACAAATCGGTGTGTGACCAAAGTCGTCCCCAGGCACTCGGGAGACCACAGCCGCAGGCCAGCCCCGGTACACAGCAAGGTAAGATGCTCCCAGTAGGGAGCATACGCGATGGGGGCCTGATGCAGCAGAGCAGCCTGGCGTTGGGGACCACTGGGCTGCGCTAGCAAGCGGACGGACCACCAGGGAGCTTTTGTGTGTGTGTGCAGCAGCACCGGATCCCCACCGCTATACCGGCGCTGCATGAGGCAATTCCCTGGTGGCCATTTGTTAGCAGGGGGAGTGGGCCCTCCTCACACAGGCACTCCCCCTAGGTGGCACATCCCATAGTGATTCCCACCACTGCTCCTTCCCGCCCTCAGCTACATGTGGCCAGGGACACGGAGAGCTTCTAAGCCACCCGAAGATCCACTGCTTCGCCTGGGCTAGTTCTTCCTATACCTCTCCTCACAGGTTACAGAGAGTGCTCCAGTTAGCCATAGCTGTTTTAGGAGCTTAGTGACACCTTTTTCTTTGCATAGTATGCCTCTGTATGCTTGCTGTGTATTGTGTACTGCATTAACACTATAACTACCTGTCAACAATATAGTGTGTTAGCAATACCTTAATAGCTGCCTGTCTATTTCACTAAATAAGTGTATACAGTAAGACATGGGCTCCAGCACTGCTGTCTTGCACAGCCTGTAATGCTGACCTATCCCCACAGGACTATGTCCAGGATGGCTTATGCGCAAGCTGCTACAATGCTCAGGCACCGACCTCAGCTTCAGCCTCCTCTCAGGAGCCAGCTTGAGCAACATCGCTTAATGAGATGATGGTGCAGCTAGTAGATAGGCTCTCATCTGTGCCGTCCCAGCAGCCTGTGATGCCATCCTCATCCCTGGCCCGGGGTGGTGCTGCTGTGGGTGAGTGCATTATCAGCCTCTGTTCAGGGTTCCAGTCAGAGAAAGCTCTTCCTCTCAGCCCTGTATTTGCTGACATGGCGGTCACCTCAGGACACCCCATCACGCATTGATGTCGATGCCTTGGTTACAGCCAGTATAGGGGACCCAGCTTTGCCGCCTAAATCCACTGGCCCCTGGCCCTACCTTCAAACACGCTAAGAAAACTCTTCTTTGTTTCCTAAGTCCAATGACTTAGAGAGTATCCTCTCCGAGTCCTGGGAGGTACCCAATAGGAAATTTACCCAACCTAGGCGGTTCGCCTCCCTTTACTCCCTTCCTCATGAGGATAGGGTCAGGTGGGAAACAGCTCCTAAGATAAAAAAATTCTCCATTGTGAGACGAATAAAGGAATTCTATTCTAGACGCGCATATGGCTAAGCTAGTGAGATCTTCTATGCTGCCCATCCCTACTGCATCCCTCAAGGACACTGCCAATTGGAAGTTGGAAAACTTCCTCAAACTTAACTACATTACTGCAGGGACCATAGCTAGACCTACACTGGATTCAAGGCCATGGTTGATCAGGCAATTGCTCTCATAGCTGATTGAGAAGTAACATCAAGCCGTCCTCTATTTAGGCGAGGCAGCTATTGATGCAGCCACCCTAACCTCTCGAGTGTTGGCTTCGGCAGTTGTGGTACGGTGTTCTTTATGGCTGCACTCTTGGAAAGCGCCTGACTCCAAAAAAGCCTTAGAGGCGTTTTCCTTTGAGGCTTTCCTATGTGTTGCCAGACACTGCAGTCCCGCATATGATGTCTTTTATCACTCAGATGGGTGTGAATTCATGCCTGCATGAGGGTCTTAGGTTCAATGGTATCGGCCTTGGACATGGCAGAATATGCACAATTCCACTCCTGTCTGAACAATGGGAGATCCTCCCAAATGGTCAGGATCCTATACCAACATCAGGTCACAACTGATGGCATTGTCCCCAGAAGTATGTCTCTCACTCTGCTGGTAGTTTCTGGACCAGAACCTCAAGGCAAGGAGACCATTTTGGATCCAACAATAGACTCTCCTCACCATGGATGCCAGCCTCGGTGGGTGGGGGCAGTGACTTGCCAGCGATCCTTCCAGGGACTATGGAACTCACAGGAAACCTAGCTACCCATCAAAGTGCTCGAACTGAGGGCAGTCTTCCAGGCCCTTTGCTTAGCAGAACCCTGTCTCTGAAGTTGCAAGGGGTCCAAAATACAGTCTGTGCATGGAGGCACTCCCGAAATAAAGAACACAACCAGTGTTGATATACAACACTGGTTGTGTTCTTTATTTCGGGAGTGCCTTCATCCACAGACTGTGTGTGTGTGTGTGTGTGTGTGTGTATATATATATATAAACGCTAACAGCGTGCGGGGGAGGCCGTGGCTGATGGTGACTACAAATGGGTGAGTGTTACATGCTATGATTGTTGTCTGTACCTGATGAAGGGGGTCACACCCCGAAAGCTTGTATTCTAATACAGACGTTTTTCTACACTTACTACTGCCTCCTGAGTGCTGCCTTCTTTGGAACTATATATATATATATATATATATATATATATATATATATATATATATATATATATATATATATGGAAGAGACCTCTTGCATCTTTTAATGGCCAGAAAAGAAGATCCTTACTCTCTCTCTCAGCGATCTTTATCCCAGGGGTACTCAACTGGAAAGTGGACTTCCTGAGCCATCAGCCTCTGGATGCCAGTGAATGGGCCCTTCATCCGGAGGTGTTTCAGATGGTGGTACAATACTGGGTCAGACCTGAGGTGGACTTGATGGAATTGCGCCACAACAATAAGGTTACCCTATACGGGTCCAGAACTTGCAACTCAGGGGCTTGCATGGTGTTCAGCCCTGTGGCCGTTTGCTCTGATGTACAGCTTTCCTGCGATGAGAGTGGTCCGCAAGTTAAAGGCAGAGGGCAGCACATTGATTCTTTTGACTCCCAGTTGGCCCAGACGGATCTAGTTCTCGGATCTACAGTCCTTGTCAGTGGCCCATCCGATCCGTCTACCTCTACGTCCAGACCTGCTCTCTTAGGGCACTTTTCTGGACCTGGATTTGGGGCATCTGGCTTTGATGTGGCGGCTGTTGAGACCTCCCTATTAAGAGCCAGAGGCTTTGACTCCAGAGTAATTTCGACCATGCTCAGGGCACGCAAACCTTCTTCACCTGTGCTTACAATTGCATCTAGTGGGCTAACTTTTACTGGTCTTGTGCTTGCTGATTCAATCCCAAGACTTACCAATTGGCAAGATTCGGTCCTTACAGAAGGGCCTGGAGTTCGGATTGCACTCTTCTTTGAAGGTACAGGTTTCAGCTTTGTCCATCTTACACCGTAGGAAGTTAGCGTTGTTGCCGGATGTCCGAACGTTCATACGGGGCATCCTGCATATAAAGCCTCCCTTTGTTCCCCCGGTTGCCCTGTAGGACTTTTCCCTGGTACGCACTGCTCTTCAGGCCCCACTGTTTGAGTCTTTGCGGTCAGTGGACTTTTGTTGGCTCACTTGGAAGACAATTTTTCTGTTGGCAATTGCTTCAGCTAGGAGAGTGTCTGACCTCTCAGCTCTTTCTTGTCGGTCCCCATTTCTGATCTTCCATTCAAATCGGGCGGTGCTTGGAACTGTTCCTTCTCAACTGTCCTAAAGTGGTGTCCAGGTTTCACGTCAACTAGGAGATCGTGGTCCCAGCCTTTCGAGGACCGGATGCTTCTCCTGTGCAGTCTTCTTTGGATGTTGTTCGTGCCCCTCGCATCTATGTGCGCTGTACTAAGTCCTTCCAGAAATCGGACTCTCTCCTTGTGCTCTATGGGTTTCAAAAAAGGGGATGGCCTGCTACTAAGCAAACGTTTGACTGCTGGTTTTGCTCTGTCATAAGGCAGGCATACTTGGACAACTCCCTCCTAGTTCTTGCGGGGGTCCAGGCTCATTCCACTAGGTCTGTGGGTGCATCTTGGTCTGTTAGGGGCAGTGCAACAGCTGAGCAAATTTGCAAGGCGGCGACTTGGTCGTCTGCCATTAACTTGCACTTTTATGCCTTCGATACGTTTGCCTCCCAGGACTCGGCTTTTGGCCAGAGTCTTCTTGCTGCCGCACAAGCACATCCCCTCCCTTAGGTTGCTGCTTTAGGATTCCCAGCATTAGCCTGTGGCCCCTGACATGTCCCAAAGAATAAAAGGAGATTTATGTCGTATCTGTTAAATCTCTTTTTTCAAGGACGTCAGAGGCCACAAAGATCTCTCCCTGCTTTAGTTTTGTTACAGTTATAACTGTTATAATTACCTTGTTCCTCTGTTGTGTGAACTAGAATGTGTTCAGATTGTGTTTCTGTATGGTGCTTCTCTTCTTTCTCTCTTGTCTCCTGCCTTGGCTTGTTAATAAACTGAGCTGCCTGGTCTGCCTGGTGGCAGAGGAAGTTTAACCTTCTGGAGCTTCTCTCCCACTCCAACTACCCAGTGTTAAATTTGTGGCTAACAAACAGGTAACATAAATCTCCTTTTCAGAATAACATCATCCAGCAAAATTAGCAGCAAATTCTCTCTTTTTAACACAAAAATGTGATTGTGTGCATCACCCTCTATGTCTATACAGTACCTGAATATGAATTAACCAATTAATTTTTCTGCCGACAGGAACTATTTTATAAAGATGCTGAGCGGGCAACATTTCATCCAATAGAGAAGAGACGGTTCTCGGCTTCATCTGAAGCTGTAACAAAGTGCTACAGCGACCAGATCTGAGGTCCTAAAATGAACAACACTCTGAAACACTGGAGAGAAGCAGCCACCCTAATTTTAGCTGCAGGAACCCAGCACGGCAACATCATCCCGAAAATGATCCCGCAGGTGCCCTGTAACAATAACCCGAAGAGACCTGCTTATGATTACGAGGTTCTGTTGCTGAAACGCAGCCAGAAAAGTGCTTTCATGCCAAATGCCTTTGTGTTTCCCGGGGGCCTTGTAGACCCTTCAGACTTCTCCAACGACTGGATGAAACTGTTTGAGAGGCACAGCCAGGAACCTAACTTTGGCCTAGGTTTGGTGAAGCAGCCTAACCACACAAGGTCTCCTCTATTCCTTACAGACCGAAGAGACTTTGGCTCACTGATTCCCGGAGAGGTGGCTTTCCGGATCTGTGCCATCAGGGAGACCTTTGAAGAGTCTGGCGTTTTATTGGTAGTTCCAGAGAAGTCCAGCATTGAAGACAACCAGAACTTTGTGGAGGCCTACGAGCAAGATCAAGAGGCAATTGCTAAATGGAGACTCGAGGTCCAGAATAATCCACTGCAGTTTATTGAGATGTGCAAGGAGCTGCGGTGCATCCCTAACATCTGGGCGCTGCACGAGTGGGGCAACTGGCTGACCCCTTTATTCTCCGGGAGTTCTAATAGCAAGCGCTACGATACAGCATTCTTTATCTGCTGTTTGCCTAAGAAGCCCAGGACCACTGATGATCAGAAAGAAGTCTCTGCGTTCAAAGTGAGTAGTGAACTAATGTAACCGCACAGAACTGGGTGTACCACACTTGCCTGGCATATGTCATCTCCTGTTCAAGCACGAGGCATGAATATAAAGGGATAAGCAGTTAACCCTCCCCTGCTGCCCCATCCTCAAATCCTCCACTGGGCAGGTGTAGGCATGGTGACAATATGTTTCGCCCCAACCTCTGTCTTTCAGATAGATGTGTTCACCCGTATCCCACATGTGGCTTCAAAAGACTGGCTAGAGTGACAGTAGCCCTTTGTTACTAGAGATCGCCCCCTACTGGTTAATGGATTTAGTTTGTAATTGAAATACAGTAGGTGTCCCATTCAGTAATGATTTGGTATGTGACACAAATAGATTGTCAGCCTCTGCATTTCCTCCCACACAGGACTTTTTATCAACAATATCGACTTGTTGTACAACGTGCTGTGTTTATTTCTTAGTGGTGGACACCTGAGGAAGCCATTGATGAGTTTAAGTGTCATAAATGCTGGATTCCACCTCCTCAGTTCTATGATTTAAGCCGATTGTGCAACTTCCCAATGATCCAGGAGTTACACAGATTCAGCCAACGCCGCGCCCTGGAGGGCTGTGAAAGATGGATGCCTGTATTAGTCCAAGCTCCAGATGGCATGATGCACACACTACCAGGTATGACCTATAGGGCATAAGCACACTGGAGGAGCTCAACAAGTACCAACAGGTTTTAGGCTTCGTATCATCACAACGTCACAGAGCAACACCTGTAACCACTAACATTCACAGAGCCACAGCTCACAGTCAAATCCCTGCCTCGCTGACAGCACCGCATTCCCACCTCACTGACAGCACCGCATCCCCGCCTCACTGACAGCACCGCATCCCCGCCTCACTGACAGCACCGCATCCCCGCCTCACTGACAGCACCGCATCCCCGCCTCACTGACAGCACCGCATCCCCGCCTCACTGATAGCACCGCATCCCTGCCTCACTGACAGCACTGCATCCCCACCTCACTGACAGCAGCATGTCCCCGCCTCTCTGACTGCACCGCATCCCTGCCTCTTTGACTGCACCACATCTCAGCCTCTCTGACCGCACCGCATCCCTGCCTCTCTGACCGCACCGCATCCCTGCCTCACTGACAGCCGCACATCACCACCACACTGAGAGCTGTACATTACCACCACACTGACAGCCGCACATCCAGTGGTACAGCCGACAGCTGTATAAGTCCAGCGAGAGGACAGTGGTACTGCCGCTAAGTCTAGTGGTACTTTTAAGGGTTATTTTAAATCTGTATAATTTTCTCAGGCTGTGCCATGTGTGTGTGGTTTAGGGGTACATTCATGAAAGAACAAGAACTACTTCCTCCTAGTGCTGAAGCTGCTGCCACTAGTCATGACATAGAAATGCCACCAACGTTGTCTGCCAAGGCCGATGCCCAATGTCATCTTAGAGGGCATTTAAAAAAAAAGTTTAGTAAGTTGAAAAAATAAATGTAAATAGTTTGAGGAGAAACATAAGGTTTGCCAATGTGCTATTTACAACATGGAGTGGCAAGGAATGGCTAAGGCCCTGGCCTATGTTCTTGACTAGTGGTTCAGCTTCACAAGACGATGTAAGCCCCCCCCCCCCCCGCTATAAAATTCAAGAGAGTTAAGCAAGTGTCATCAACACACAGCAAACAACTGTAAAGACCTGGTATCACAAATCCCCAAGTAGAGTCCAGGGGTGTTGGTGGTTGCGATGCCTGACCTTCCCACTGTACAGGAGGCTCCTTACACCCTTCGCACGTCCTCTGCATATGCTGGAAGGATCACCCACAGTGCAGTTCCTGATATTGATATTGAAGATGTCGCTGTTGAAGTACACCCAGAAGAGGATATTGATGTAGCTGGCGCTGAGGAGGATGCTGCTGTGGTTTGCTTAAATGAGGCACTGGGCGAGACAGGTGTTGTCCATGGGATGCAAAAGGCTGTCCTTATGCCTGGGCAGAAGACCAAAAAATCCACCTCTTTGGTCTGTAATTTTTTTTATCCAGATTCGTACAACAATTGTCTCGCCATATGTAGTTTATGTAATGCTGCAATAAGCAGGGGGTAAGGCCGTTGGCCACCTAGAGATATCCTCGCTTATGTGTCACCTGAAGTTTGACGTCACTGTTTAGCAGTTTCTCAGAAACTGTGGCTAGGACCAGGGACACCTAAATCCATTGATCCTTTTCTATCCCAGTGCCTGAAAACCACACAAGCTATTCACTCCTCATCAATTTCCTCCTCAATCCGGATCGGAGGTAGTCCTGCAGGCATAGATTTCACTTCACTAGGTAGGCAATACCCAGGATGTACCAAAACATCCAAAAAAGTGTGCTCAGTGCCCTGAAAAATGTGGCTTTACCCACTGTCCACTTAACCACTGACATGTGGACAAGTGGTACAGGACAAACTAAGGAATATATGACTGTGACAGCCCACTGGGTAGATGCATCAACCTCCGCAGCAGCCTCTCCGAAATGCCGGCTCCTTCCAAGGCAGGCTAAGCTGTGTATCACCAGTTTCATTAAGAGGCACAATGCTGACAACCTCTTAGAGAAACTGAGGGAAATCATCTACCAGTGGCTTATCCCACTTGGACTATACTGGGGATTTGTGGTATTGTACAACACCAGTAACATTGTGCGAGCATTACATATGGGCAATTTCCAACATGGTTGCCCATACAATTAATTTGGTGGTACAGCATTTCCGTAAAAGTGACAGGAGTGTGCAGGAGATGCTTGCGGTGGCTTGCAAAATTGCAGGACACTTTCGCCATGCTGCCACTGCCTGACAAAGACTGGAATGACATCAAAAACTCCTGAACCTGCCCTGCCATCACCTCAAACAAGAGGTTGTGACGTACTGGAACTCTACCCTCTATATGCTGCAGAGGATGGAGGAGCAGCAAAAGGCCATTCAAGCCTACACAGCCACCTACAAGAGCGCGGGGATGCACCTGACTCAAGTGCAGTGGAGACTGATTTCCTTGTTGTGCGAGGCTCTCCAGCCGTTTGACTATATTTAGTCGTTGACTGTACACATTAATATTGTGGTAAAATAGCCTTATAATGGAAGCATGCACATCCCTGGACTCCTTCATCCCTGTTTTACAGTGTAGAATGCAGTGGCGTAACTACCTATCCCATGCCCATTCCTGCTCAGCCGCATCTGCGGTCACGGTCTCGTCTCTCCCAGCGCTGGCTCCTGCTTCTATAATGAAAACGGACAGAAAACAGAAAACTGTCTGCAGTATGGGGGCAGCCATTTTCTAAGTGTCCGTTTTCATTATAGAAGCAGGAGCCAGCGCTCAGAGAGACGGGACTGTGCGGTGCGGCAGGCAGGTACCGGCAGACAGCAGCGGGTAACTATAACCGCGCAGACCCCCGGCGCCCAAACTTTCTCTGCGCCTCCCCGCCACCGCGGGGGCTGCGGAGCTATAGTTACGCCACTGGTAGAACGATCACAGCCCTGCCACTTACAGAGATCTACTCTGTAGTCACCAGCCACTATCTGGTATCGGTCATACAAATGGTCTGCAGAGGCCTTAAATAACCAAGGTTCCTTCTTTCCCTCCAAGATTGACAGACAAGCCACACTCCCCCCAGGTAATTTCCCAAGGCAGGTTCTAGGCTTAGTATCAACACAATTGGTCGCCAGAAGTCTGTGGGCGGGGCTCCATGGGGAGGGATCCAGGAGGATGTGGGCGGGGCTCTGCAGCTACAGGTCTCCTGCACTGCTTACTGGTTAATTTTTCGTTGACCTGTCACAATGCCTAGGATAACATATTCACTTGGTCGCCACAGTGCTGCTGGTAAAAGGGCTCCTGAGCGTAATTGGGTATAACAGCTAGTAAAACAATAAATAAAAGTAATACTAATGTCTTTATATTAATACTTTGGAATCAGACCTGGTATATCTACACTTCACAGTATACAGTAGATTGCTGTCCAAGTTTAACATTACCGGGTCTTGATGAAATCATGTGTTTGAGGAGAAACGCGTTGGTGCATTAGAGGTCATTTATCGTATATGTTTTATCAGTTTCAGCAGAAGACTTTATATACCTACTGACCTCTTAATCCATACAGCATCTATTTCTTTTTTTTATATTGCTTTTTGTTGACCCTCTCCCTAATCTCGCTAGGGTATAACATTAACGGCTTTCAAAATGATAACAAAAAATTGTGAAAAGACAGACCCTATAATTTTTCATATATGATTAATTCAGATTTATTATATTTATTTATGCCTCCTATAGGAGATGACCTATATCCTGATGAGCCTGATGTCACAGGAGAAATGCAAAAAGTGTACTCCACAGACAGAACCATCGAAGATCTTCTCCGGGAAAGAGGGCGCCTCCATCGGCTTGTGCATAATGACGGCGTGCCGACCTACTTTATAAACACAAAACCGAATCATAAGCACGTCAACCCGCTCGTAACGGATGTAACTGGTGGTCCAGAGCACAAGAGCAAGATGTAGAAAGTTCTTATTCAGGCTAAGGCAAAACGCGTGTGAGGTATTCCCGTGATTTGGAGCCTCATACCCCAAATCTAAAAAGTAAATCTGTGTTCCAGTATTGGCCCTGAAATTCATTATTATTATTATAATTTTTTTTTTTTAAGCAGAGATCCTCATAGTAACTATACGAAGAATACGCTTGGGGATCATATCTATGACGGCATCCGGTAAACAGTGTTTAGGTCATCACCATATGGTTGATATGGTCGACAAATGAAAAGGTTGACTGCGAAATCCACATTTATTCGTAAACGTGCAAATATGTCCAAAGCTCATCGCAACAGGCTCACCATCAAATGATTTTTACACTGGGCACCAGTCATCGCAGGCTCAGAATAGCCAAACCTTGAGCTGATGTCACACAACCTCCCCTAAAACGCCCAGGCATGCCTTGCTTTTTTTTGGTATGTCTGCATCTTTCTTAGCACTCCCACTGAATGGACAGTTACTACTCCCAGACCCCTACTTCCTATCAGTCACCATGCAAATAGAAAAAGTAGCAGGTGTTCGCTGCTGGGTGTTGCGCACGCGCATTGTGGACCATTTGCGCAGTTCATCGAGAATTTTCCGCCGCACATGTGGAAAATGTGCATGATAGCATCTGTACTGATTATACGTGCAGCTACATAGATACGGATGTACAGATGTAGCCCCTGCCATCCTTGGGTGGGGCTCGCCAGACCCTCCCCCCTGGCGAGCGCCGGCGGCAGGGGCTACACTGAATTGGAATGTGCATTCGTCTCACATGCACACGCATCAGGGAGATGGGCAGGGTTAGGGGGCACTCGGGGCGGCGAGGACGAGAGACAGGCTCCGTTGCCCAGGGGGCGCACGGGCATCTCGTGCGCGTTCGCCCCCTGGCGGGGCTGGCGGGACAAGCCCCATCTGTATGTGCAGGCTAGACTCTACTGATGATATGTGCAGCTACGTAGATACAGATATATATGCGCAGGCTAGCCTCTTTACTGATGATACTTACAGCTACATAGATGCGGATGTATGCGTAGGCTAGCCTCTGTACTGATGATACGTGCAGCTAAATAGATATGCATGTATGCGCAGGCTAGCCTCTGTACCAATGATACGTGCAGCTACATAGATACAGGTGTATGAGCAGGCTAGCCTCTCTACCGATGATATGTGCAGCTACATAGATACGGATATATATGCGCAGGCTTGCCTCTGTACTGATTATACCTGCAGCTACATAGATATGGATATATATGGGCAGGCTAGCTTCTGTACTGATTATACGTGCAGCTACATAGCTACAGATGTATATGCAGGCTAGTCTCTGTACTGATTATATGTGCAGCTACATAGATACGGATGTATGCGCAGGCTAGAATCTGTACTGATTATACGTGCAGCTACATAGATACAGATGTATACGCAGGCTAGCCTCTGTACTGATTATATGTGCAGCTACATAGATATGGATATATATGGGCAGGCTAGCCTCTGTACTGATTATACGTGCAGCTACATAGATACGGATGTATGCGCAGGCTAGCCTCTGCACTGATTATATGTGCAGCTAATAGATATGGATGTATGCGCAGGCTAGCCTCTGTACTGATGATACGTGCAGCTACATAGATCCGGATTCCGGATGTATGCGCAGGCTAGCCTCTGTACTGATTATACGTGCAGCTACATAGATATGGATATATATGGGCAGGCTAGCCTCTGTACTGATTATACGTGCAGCTACATAGCTACAGATGTATATGCAGGCTAGTCTCTGTACTGATTATACGTGCAGCTACATAGATACGGATGTATGCGCAGGCTAGAATCTGTACTGATTATACGTGCAGCTACATAGATACAGATGTATACGCAGGCTAGCCTCTGTACTGATTATACGTGCAGCTACATAGATATGGATATATATGGGCAGGCTAGCCTCTGTACTGATTATACGTGCAGCTACATAGATACAGATGTATGCGCAGGCTAGCCTCTGCACTGATTATATGTGCAGCTAATAGATATGGATGTATGCGCAGTCTAGCCTCTGTACTGATGATACGTGCAGCTACATAGATCCGGATTCCGGATGTATGTGCAGGCTAGCCTCTGTACTGATTATACGTGCAGCTACATAGATATGGATGTATGTGTAGGCTAGCCTCTGTACTGATGATACGTGCAGCTACATAAATCCGGATTCCGGATGTATGCGCAGGCTAGCCTCTGTACTGATTATACGTGCAGCTAAAGATATGGATATATATGCGCAGGCTAGCTTCTGTACTGATTAAATGTGCAGCTACATAGATACGGATATATTTGACTATAGCTTGCACTTATTCTGAATGTTTTTATTTTGTTTGAAATAAAAGATTGAAATAACGTGTCTTATGGTTTAAACTTCATTTTTGTTTGATTGCTGAACAAATATATAATAGGTAATATGATATAAATAAACTAAATTTTGCGCCCAGTGGTAGAACTAGCGCTACTGTGTGACCTAGAGTCACATACTTTTTTCTTTCTTTGACACTCGGAGCAAGTCTGATTTTTCCTCAAATTGTTTGAGGAAAATCACTGGGAGTACTATGGCGGCACTACCCCTGAGGACTAATTAGGCAATTGGTAGTTTCCAGTTTGCTTAATTACACTGGTGTTACTCACCTCCCAGAGTGTCGGAAGCCAGGTCACAGGGTGAGTGTGTATGAGTTTTTGAATGTGTGTGACTGACCCCAGATTTGCATGCCCCCCTCCTCTTCCCCGGAACCACCTGCTGGGAAAACTATATCTCCCAGCAGCCGAACAGAGGGTGTACACTGCGCTAGTTGGTGCAAATTCCAATTTAAATGATAGGTGGGTGCCAATATTAATCAGATTAAAACAATTTAATACTACACAATAAAAAGATATATAATCAATAAAAATTGATAATAACATACAAATGACAACAATAGGTGGCAGTATTGTGCTTTAGTATGTAAAGCTTCTGGGAGGGAATAAATGTATATGGTCAGTCCATACGGTACCATATTTCTTTATGGAGAAAAAATTAGATCCGTGCCTGGGGTGCCTTCTGTGATGTCCTTTTATTGTTCCCGTTGTGTGGGGAGTCCTGTTCCTGGTATGGATGGCGTTCTATTTATGGGGTAGCACTCCCCTGCCAGATTATAGGAAGTCTGCTTAGTTGGACTATGGACCAATCCTCCAAAACTTTGGAAAGGATGATGATGCGGTTTGAAATAAAGGCTGGTTCGGTCTCAAAGTAGTTCTCCAAATGCTTGCAGCAAATAGTATGGGACTGTGGGTTGCCTCTCCTCCACCAACGCGTTTTTCCCGTAAAAGAGGCTTTTTCTCAGCAGCCCTTACACATGGCCTCCGGTTTGTGGGAATGCGGAGGTTAAATAGTTAAATAGCTGTTATGATTTTAAAAAAGATGTACGTCCATGGAGTTCAACCGTTTTTTTTTTTGGTCTTAAAGTGTATGGTCTAGCTGTGATATCCTCCTGTGAAATAATTTACATATTGTAGCTTTGGTCTAAATGCTGATTATGGTTTGTACCTCTGTAAGTCTAGACTTACTCTGTGCGAACAGAGGGGAAAACCATTCAATGGTTTTCCCCTTGTGTGCACCACTGCAAACGCATTCGCTGCCGTGCACATGGGCGCAAATTCACTTGAGCAGGGCGACGTAGGACAGCCTTTAGCTGCTCGCTGTGTTCCGAACAATTGCAGACAGAAAGCAGGTCTGAATCAGGCCATAAGTACCTGTGTAAGTAATAAGTATAAGTAACTGTGTAAGTAGGTAACTTTGTAAGTAAGTACCTGTGTAAGTACAGATGGAGTGCCTGTCATTTGAGTGGGTCCTGGCGATTGTATCGCCAATCGCCAGGACCCGCCATCAGACTCAAGGGGACGTTCTCGCACGTGCCCCGTTCTGTCGGAGTTCCATGAAGCGGAGATGGACAGGGACGCGAGTGCGTGTGAGACACTTGCGCATCCCCATCAGATGGAGTGCCTGTCCCCTGGCTCTCGCCAGCGGAGGGGAATCTGGCGAGAGCTGGCACTGAATGACAGGCGATCCACCTGTAACTAAGTACCTGTGTAAGTAACTGTAAGTATCTGTGTAAGTAAGTACTAGTGTAAGTACCTGTGTCAGTAACTGTGTAAGTATGTGTGTAAGGAACCGTGTAAGTAAGTAAATGTGTAGGCACGTGTTTTTACCTGTGGAAGTAAGTAACTGTGTTGATACCTGTGTAATTACCTGTATTAGTAACTGTGTAGGTACATGTGTTATTACCTGTGTAAGTACTGTACCTATGTAAGAATGGTGCCCTGTGTGACACATACTATGTAACAATAGCCAGAGCTTAAGAATGATGAAGCAAAAACAAATATTCCCTCATGGAGGGGAACATGGGACGTTAGAGGGTGAGGTTCACAGCAGAAAATAACTAGACATAGAACCAGGCCCACATAGCAATACACTCACATTTATACCGAATCAAAGGGGAAATCAGCAAATGTGAAAGGCAGGAACTGCTATTAGCACTGTGCTAGGTGGGGTTGTATCCTATTAATGAATGGTCTTCTATGTAATAATAAGATTGTGGGTTTTGAACAGCAACAGAAATCACAGGGTCAGGTACAATCATGATTTTGGAGCTTCCCATGCCTACCCAGCAGATACAAACCAGTCGACAACTGGTTCATCCCATTTGTCTCTCTGCGGCCTCAGTCTCACCTGTATTGCTCCAGCCTCATCCTTGCCTTAGGGCCACATTTATCAAGCGGAAATTGACCAAATAAATGCGAAAAATGGGCATTAATGTTAAATTTCAGTATCCCACAAATGTATCAAATAGCTATCACAATTATTACCGCAAAAAGCAGGGCCCAGATATCGCATCTGTGCTGTTTTCGCAGTTCCTATGTTTATAATGGGAACTGCAGTCTTTTGAAATGGATCAAGTTCTGAAAGCATTTCTCTTTCAGAACTTGATCGCAGATAAGCTCGCATTGGGAAAGTGGCGTTAGAACCCTCCCCAGCATCCCCTCCTCCCTTACCCATCACTGTGCTGCCCTGCTGCTCAGCATTACTTCCAACCTTACCCACGGAGCGGGGTCCCGACAGGAGGCAGCTTGTGTCCCCAATACAGCAGCGCTGATCCTCCATTACAGCAGCGCTGACCTGAGGACCATCCACCCTGCAGGAGCCGCCACTGGAGCCGTGTCCCCCATCAAGCTCAGCCGCAAAAGTCAGCGACCGCACACCAGTGAAGGGGGACTGGGAGAGGCGCTGGCGGACTTTGAAAACATAAGTGACCGGGTGCAGGGGGGAATGGCCAATCAACGGCCGCTGGTTGTGTTTTATATAGCGCAAAAATAGTGCAGCTCAGTCCCCAGTCAATCCTCCCAGCACACCGGACTTTGAAAACATACAGTGACCGGGTGCAGGGGGGGGATGGCCAATCAACGGCCGCTGATAGAAAATAGTGCTGCTCAGTCTCCCCCCCCCCCTTCCCCCTCACATGCCGCCTACAAAGGCCTTGATTGGCCTAGTGAAAAGAGGGAGTGTCCAGGGGAGTGAGAAACACTTTTCCTCTGCATCGCTGCTGATCGCCAGAATAGACTTTTTACGCACCCGCTCTCCCTGCCACTGCTCTTCATACATTCAGGTGATGTAGCTGAACATCGCAATTCGATGTTGATGTGATGTTTAGCGATGTTATCGTGATGACATCGCAGTTTATTGATAAATGCAGCCCTTAGTCTCTTCAGTACCATCCTGTGTCTCTAACCCAAGGATGGGGAACTTTCGGCCCTCCAGCTGTTGTTGATCTACACATCCCAGCATGCCTTGCTACAGTTTAGCTATTTGGCCATGCTAAAACGGTTGCAAGGCATGGTGGGATGTGTAGTTCAATAACAGCTGGAGGTCCAAAGGTTCCTCATCCCTGTTCTAACCTCTCCCCACTTTGTCTCTCCATCTCCAGTCATCCAATTATCTGACCTGTCTCTCAGGCCCCACCACATCCACCCTGTGTCTCCCAGCTTCATTCCACACCCTGCCGCTTATCCTTAACCTCCACCTATCCTATACCTAGCCTCACCCCTCTGCCCCCTCCCCCATCCCACGGTGTCTCTCAGCCTTTACATTCCTTGTATCTTTCAGCCTTACCATCCATGTCTCTAAGCCTCCCGATGTTTTTCAGCATTTCCCTGTGTCTCTAAGCATCACCACACCCCTGTGTTTCTCAGCTTCACCGTCCCTATGTCCCTCATTCTTTCCATGTCTCTCAGGCTTACCTTGTGTCTCTAAGAGTCACCATCCTCGGAATGCTGCAGTTGGGGGGCGTGATCACGGCAGGACGTGAGTGAGAGCGTGCGTCTCTCCTCCCCCGTGTACACCACACCACGTGTATGGGGACTGCTCCCTTGAATCGATAGCAGCCCTGGGTGAAAACCAGCTCCATATTACCGTCTGCCGCTTGCCGTTACCTGGGTAAAGTGAGGTCCGGAGGCCCTGTGAAGGACGTAAGGTGGAGAGAGCGCAGAGGCACCTGGTGAGAGAAGGTGTCCGGCGCAGTGACGCGTGCTGTGGGGTCCTTGGATCTCTGTCCGAAATTCTGCCTGTTTGAGTGTGCTGCGGTGGACGGACGGAGACAGCAGAAACAGCGTCAGGAGTGAGCGCTGCCCGCCGGCGCCTGCGGGTGTGAGACGCGGCGACCGGGGACAGTCTGCTCGACCTGCCTTCTGTCAGCCTTCAGATGCTGGGAGCCTGCGGGTGAGAGCCGCCGACATACCGTCCATCTATATCGATAAGAGACCTCCTGCAGGAAAGGTCTGGCAGCGAGGAACTAAGGACAGCCGAGAACCGTCCAGCGTTATACTGAGGTACTTTGGTATATAGCCGTGTAGAAGGCTTCTCAGTGTCAGCCTAAAAAGCGGGGTTCAATTGGCTCTATCTCGTTTGTCGGAACCCTTCCCCGGTCCCTGGGTGTGAGGCAGGGAGCCGGGTTGGAATATACCGAGGCTGGTGGACGGATTGTTTTTGTTGGAGGCTTCTGCTGGAGGCCGAGGGAAAAAAAAAAAAAAAAAGAAAAAACAAAAAAAAAAATAAGCAAGGCCCGCAGGTGGTCCCTACTGCTCATAGTAAATTGCTTGCAGAGGCAAAACTACCCTGCGAGAAAGGGGAAAAATTAAGAGCTGCATTTTGTATCGACTCAGTTTATCAGGTTGTGTCAACAGGGGGCACGGGCATCTTGTACCCCGGGACTATATCCTGTGTCAGTACTGAAGTGTGTAAAGACTTTGAACCAGGGGGGATATACGTCCTGTGGGAGATATCGTCAGGGGACTGATTTGACTGTAACCATGGGCAAAACAGGTCAGACAGCCGCAGCAGCGAGGCTGGAGAAATATGCCCGATCACAGGCGGGAAACAGCTCACAGTCCAGTACTCCTCTTTCTACCCCCACTAAAGAGAGTAAAATGCCTGTGCCGCCTGAGGTTACGTTGCAACAAGTGCTCGAGGCGATCAACACATGTGAGACCCGTTTGCTTGAACAGATTAATAAAGTACAGTCCGACATTTCCTTGCTTAGGAACGATGCGCAAGTACTGCGAGAGAGGGTAACCGAGGCCGAGACCAGAATCTCAGCGGTCGAAGACCTGGTTGGCCCATTACAGTCTCAGGTTAAGGAGATGAGCGGTCAAATGTCTGAAATACGGCACAAAATGTCGGACATGGAAGGTCGACTGAGACGGAATAATATTCGTTTTATAGGCTTTGAAGAAAGGATTGAGGGAGATGCCCCGGAAAAATTCCTGTTAGACTGGCTGCTTCAGATATTTGGGGATAAGGCCTTTTCAGCCCAGTTCGCAATTGAGAGAGCTCATCGGGTTCCTGGTCGGGCTCCCCCTCCAGGAGGGCCTCCCCGGACTTTGATTGCGAAATTCTTAAATTTCAGGGATCGGGACTTGGTTTTAAGATTGGCCAGGGACAAGGTGGACTTTGTCTATAACGGTAGCAGGATTGCTGCCTTCCCGGACTTTCCCCTGGAGATCCAGAAGGACCGGGCTAAATTTAGGGAAATAAAAATCCGCTTGAGGGAGTTGGAATTGAAATATTCTATGCTCTATCCGTCCAAACTGAGAGTAGTGGCGGATGGGGCTACGAAATTTTTCTTCACTCCCGGGGAGGCGGCAAGGAAGGAAGCAAGTCCTGGCAAAGTGATAATGTGCCTATTTTTTTCTTTTTCCTCTTTGCGTACTGTTGTTTATTTTTTGTTTTTATTTCTTTAAAATGCTTACTGAGAAAAATCTCTGCTGACCGCTTAGGCAGTGTTGAAGACATGGGCCCTTATTCTACTCGGCTCGGTACGGCCCGCGTGCGGCCGTACCGCCGATGTTTTTGTTCTGCACATGCGCAGAGGTCATTCTGCGCATGTGCAGCCCCCTTCGCCGCAGACGGATTTCGTCCGCCGCAAAGGGGGCGTATAGGGGCGTGAGGGGCTTCAGCCCCTCATTACCCTATGTGTACGCCCCGCGTTTCATGGGCGTTCCCATGCAAACGCGGGGCGTATGCATGGTAATGAGGGCATGACGCCCTCATTACCATGACATGGGGGCGGAAAGCTGACGTCGCCGGATGTCAGCTTTCAGCCCCCTTTCAAGCTCCCACACGGACGATTGTCCGTGTGGTCTGAGCTTGCGGGAGCTGCCGCGGCGTGCGGGCCTGCCTTCGATGGTCGTCGACCATCGAAGGCAGGGGGCAGCTCCCACCATGGTGGAGGCGTAGCCTCCACCATTTTTGTGCGGATCGCCAGCCGTCCGTGTACGGACGGCCGTGGCGATCCGTCGGGTGGGCGGCCCTTGGTTTGTGCGGTCGGAGCCCCGTGTGCGGCTCTGACCGCACCAACCAGAATAAGGGCCAAGGTCGGTTGTTAAAGTGTTTAAGGCAGTATGTTGCATAAAATTGAGCTTTGGTAAAAGCGTTGGTGGGGCGGTCCCTGTGGTACGATAACAGGGAATCTGGTGGTTCAAAGAGAGATATTTTTTGTATTGATGGTTTTTTCGCCAGTGTTTGGGAAACTTTTGTTTCTCTCTTTCCAGCCACCATGAATTGATTCTTTTGAGGAGTGGTGTGGGGGTGTACGGGGGGGGAGGGGGGTGGGCTTCTTTGGTGGTCATTAGTAAATTGCTCCTGGGGTGTATGCGTTAGTGTAAGAAGTGGGATTGTGGTTGGATGGGGGGTAGGGTTTTAGGTATACCAGGGGGGTTGGGTATACAGGGAGGGGGTGGTGGGATGGGGGGGTGTGTTTGTGTATGTGTATGTTGTTACTTTGTGTTTTTATGTAGTCACAGCAACTTTAAGATAAATTCCTCCTTTAGTTGGGGCCCAAGGGGCCAGGCCGGCCGGGTGGGGACAAGAGGGGTCTCAGGTACCAGTCGGAGAGGACGGGATAAATGTAAAAAGTGGTTTATTGTTATTTCCTTTTCTTTAGATGGTCAGATTTTTGACATGGAATGTTAGAGGCCTGAATTGTCGGGTCAAAAGAGCTCTTGTTTTGAAACAGTGTAGGAGCCAAGACTCCGATATTATTTGTTTGCAAGAGACCCACTTGACAAAGGAACGGGTGGGCTCTTTAAAACGTCCCTGGATCGGCCATATTTTTCAAGCCCCTTTTTCCTCCTCTTCCCGTGGGGTTGTGATTCTTATAAAAAAAACCGTGGTATTTGAAGTGGGTAGTGTAAAGATTGACCAGGGGGGCAGATTTATCTTTCTGGAGTGTGCTATTGATCATGTGCGGTTTTGTATTTTGACAGTATATATTCCACCGCCTTTTTCATACGATGTGGTGAGACTGGCGGTGGAATTCGCTGCATCCTTTCCGGACAATCTGGTAATTTGTCTGGGGGACTTCAATAAGGTCCTCCAGCCACGTTTGGATAGATGGAATAAATCAGAGAGGGAAATCTCTAGAGAGGGTAATGGGTTTTCCGAGTTTATAGAAGAAATAGGGTGGAAGGATCCTTGGCGACTGAGGAATCCCGAGTTACAGCAGTTTTCCTGTTATTCCTCCTCCCATAAAACATTTTCCAGGATTGACCTGATTCTCGTCTCAGTTAAAACTCTTACTAAGATCAGACATATAGATTACAAATCCCGAGGAATTTCCGACCACTCCCCGGTTACTATAGAGTTGGATTTAGATACCCCAATAGGGTTTAGATACTGGAAACTACAGGCATACTGGCTTGAGCAAATTGGAGAACAGGAGGGGATGGAAGCCATGATAGAAGAGTATTTTGAGGGCAATGAAGGGTCCGCCTCAAATAACTGTGTTTGGGATGCCTTTAAGGCCTATTTGAGAGGGGTGGTTATTAAGAGGATAGCTTTTTTGAAGACCTCAAATCGCAAAAAGGTTAAGGAATTAGAAACAAAAATGACGGACTTGGAAAATGCTTTTTTGGTAAACAAGACAGACTTAGATAGGGCTGCGTGGCAGACTGCCCAGAAAGAGTGGGTAGAGTATCTCCAAGAGGCGACGTGTCGGAGGTTGGGGTTTGGGGCACATAAGTGGTACGCAAACTCTGATCGTTCTGGGAAATTTCTGGCCCATCTAATGAAGCAGGAGAGCCCCCCCAATATCATTTCTATGATTAAGTTGGAAAATGGTCAATCGGTGATAAAGACCCCCGAGATCACAGAGCTCTTCTCTACACACTTAGAAGAAGTGTACAGATCTAAACTTAATCGTAGCAATGAAGAAATTGATGAGTATCTGGCACGGGTGGACCTTCCAAGTTTGCTCCCCTCTTCAAGCGCGATTCTGGAGGCCCCCTTGACAGTAGAGGAGGTGAAGGAGGCGGTTAATTCCTTTCCGGGGGGTAAAGCCCCCGGCCTGGATGGCCTTCCCGGGGAAGTGTACCAGAAATTTATAAACAATCTAGGCCCGCGGTTGCTGAAAGTTTTTCAGCATATGGAGATAGAGGAGAGCATCCCTCAGTCAATGACTGAGGCTGCCATAATAATGATTCCCAAAAGTGGTAAAAATCCTAACCGGGTAGATTCATATAGGCCCATTTCTTTAATAACGGCAGACGCCAAGATATATGCCAAAATTTTGGCAACCAGACTCCAGACCGTGATTCATCAGGTGGTTCACCCCGATCAAACTGGGTTCATGGTTGGGAAATCCACCATGATTAATCTCAGAAGGGCTTATACTTATTTACAGGGCATAGAAATGGGGGGGTCGGACGCCTTGCTCGCGTCGTTAGACGCGAACAAGGCGTTCGACTCGGTCGAATGGCCATTCTTGTGGAAGGTGCTGCGGGCTTTTGGGTTTGGGGAAAAGTTTATTAAACGGATCTCTTTGCTGTATCGGGACCCTAAAGCCAGAGTGACCATTAATGGATTCACGTCTCCTCCCTTCTCTCTCACCAGAGGCACACGCCAGGGGTGTCCTCTATCTCCCCTGCTGTTTGCGGTGGTGGTGGAGCCCCTGGCGTGCGTTCTACGGACAGCCCTGGGGATTGGGAGCGGGGATGGGGGGCCCTGTAGAAACCTTGTGTCGCTCTATGCGGACGATCTCCTGGTCGGTCTTGCATCACCAGGAGATCTTCCGGGGGTGATAAAATTGATTCAGGAATTTGGGGGATTCTCAGGGCTCTCAATGAACTGGGGCAAATCTAATTACATGAGGATAGGGGGAAAAGTAGGTATAAGCCCAGCATTAGATGTACAGTTAAAAGCCGTGGAGAAATTTCGATATTTGGGAATAGTGGTTGCAAGAAATTCGGTGGATTATATCCCCGACAATCTCACCCCGTTTATCACCGACCTTAAGTTAAAGTGTAGAAGCTGGGCAAGGCTCCAGATTTCACAGATTGGCCGGGTCAACCTGGTCAAGATGGCCATATTGCCCAAATTCCTGTACATTGCCCAACATTCCCCAGTCTTTATCAAGGACGAATTTTTTAGGAAGATGAAGAGCATTGTCTCCTCATTTATTTGGAGGGACAAAGCGGCTAGAGTCAGAATGGAAATTCTGTGTCGGGATAGGGAGAGGGGTGGCCTGGCCCTTCCGGATTTTAAATTGTACTATATGGCCGCGCAGCTGGTACAAATCTGTGTATGGGTTAAACCAGAGGAAGCACCTGATGAGTTACGTAAGCTGGTGGAGCAGGCGGATCCAGATTTCTCGCCCCTCCAAAGATTGTTTGTAAGAGAGCTCCGTCGGGATCTACCTCCTTTAATTAGCCAATCAGTTAAGGTATGGAGATGGACCTGCAACCTAACGAAAATGGTGGGTTTGGACCCGGATACCCCTATCCTATCCCTGCCAGGAATGAGGGCACTCAAAGAACAACTAGGCGGGTCAGTTTGGAGGATTTACGGAAACACGAATGTGGGTCAATGGTGCCAAGACGGGGCAATAAAATCCTTTTCCCAGCTACAATCAGAGTTTGGACTACCCAAGGAAGTATTTTTTAGATATCTACAAATAAGAAGTGCAATGACGCAGGGGGGGAGGTTTGACCCTGGGGTGGTGGAGGAGGCTCCTTGTAAAATTTTTATTAAGCAACTTCCCAATGGGAAGCGTATGTCTAAGATGTACCAGTACCTGCAATCTTTTTCTCAATCTGAGGAGTTGGGGGCCCTTCGGGCCAAATGGATTGAGGATATTCCTCAGTTGGATGAGTCTGGCTGGAGGGTGGCTGTGGCAAGTCCCCGGCACTCCACTAATCTAATGCGGACACAACAGGTCCAATTTAATATTCTTCACAGGACCTACATCACCCCGGTTAAAATGAAAAAATTCGCGGGGGCTGCATCAGATGGCTGTCCAAAATGTAGGGGTAGGCCGGCTACGTTTGACCATCTAATCTGGAGTTGTAAGGATATCAGTAGGTTTTGGGGGGAGGTAAGGGAAACCCTTGCTCAATTAGGGGTTCCGAGAGCGACATTAATTAAAATTAATATGGTCTTAGGGATATGGAAGGAGGTCGCAGTTAACGGGGAAATGAGGCAATTGGTTAGGAACCTAGTGGCCCTTGCTAAGGTTATAATAGCCAGACGATGGATGTCACCCTTGGCTCCGCATCATGGAGATTGGGTCAATCTGGTAAACCAGACTAACGAACATGAGAAATACTTACATGCCTCAAGAGGCACATCGGTAAAGTATCAGGGAATATGGGGCCCCTGGAATAGGTCAGGTTTTTATAAAACAAGTAATACGGAGGGGGTGGATCGGTAGGGTGGGGGGGGGATGGAGGGGAGAAGGGTAGAGGATCCTTTTTTTTTTTCTTTTTTTTTTTCTTTTTTTTTTTCTCCTCACTGCGGTAGTCGGCTGGGCGGCTAGTTCAGCCGTGGGTAGGGTAAGGGCACGGGGGGATCCTCGGATCAGTATAGAGATCTGAGGTACCGCCCCACTTTAAATAAAGTGTATTTGACAGGCACACATTTACACAGAGTGTACGGTCACATTACGGGCACTGCAGCTAGGAACCGAGCCCCGAAGGCAGGTATAGTGTGTTTAGCCAGTAGGCAATAAGACTCGTAGGATTAGTATGCAGGTCCTTCACTGAGTCACAGCACAGGGGGGTTTAGATATAAGTGAATGTAAAGGTTAAGTAATAAGGTTTAATTCCGGTAGATAGTGGGGGGGGGGGGGGGGGGACTAGCAGGGGGGAGGGTGTCACACAAGATGTAGCACATAGGCACTAGACACGATCCCGCATATCTGATAGAGAGGAATTAGTAATGGGGGAGCACAAGTCACCCTCCTTATTGTGATAAAGCATAAGAGGAATATATATTTCATATAGATCCTTTTTTTTTTTTTTTTTTTTTTTCTCTCTTGCCTATTCTCCCTCCCTTTTTCTTGCCTCCCTCGCCCCCACCCTCCTCTCTGACATGCCCTCTGCCCTATAAAAGAGGGAGGTAGCTCCTAAAAGAGGCGGGAGAATCATAGGAGGGGATAAGAGGAAGGCAACGGAGATAGGAAAGGCAGACTTAAGGGAATCAACAATCCAGGAGAGTTCAAGACAAGTAAATGACGGGTCAGTAGGAGGCAGGAGAGAGAGGGGAAAGAGAATTGAAATGTGATAGGAGGACTGCGAGGAGACGAGGTGAGGGATAGGGTACTGGGACTCGGAAAGGGTAAGCATGTTTTGGTGTATAATGACTATAGGAGGCCTAATGTAAAGCTATGTCTTAGTACTCGTGGAGGTTATTACGCTGTGACTATTTCTGAATGTATATGCTTTTTTTTTTTTTATTTATTAAGTTTTGTCTTTGTCAGTGGAATGTATTGTGTCATGCTTGTTTGTTTGTATTTGTTACTGGAAAAGTAAAAATAAATACGTTAAAAAAAAAAAAAAGAGTCACCATCCTCCTGTGTCCCTCAGGCCTCCATGTCTCTCACAGTCACCATCCTCGTGTGTCCCTCAGACTTCTGTTCCCATTGTGTCTCTCAAACTCACCATCTAGGCCAGGCATGTCCAAAGTCCGGCCCGGGGGCCAATTGCGGCTCGTGCTGTCATTTAAAGCGGCCCGCAGCCTCCAGCCAGAAGTGGGTGGAGCATCAGATGCGGGACACACAGCACTAAAGGTGGGGCCCCGGCGATCGTGCCTTTACCTTGCTGTCTGCAGCAGTGAGGAGTTGCCGGCCGCCACAGTGAGATGTGTTTGGCATCTTTCGGGTGAGTATGCATCCAACCCCTGCAGCTGCAATTGTATGTCACCCTCCTCCGCAATCACAGTGACCGCAGTGTGTGGGGAGGGGGTGCAGCAAGGGGGAAGCTTGCTCCCGTAACATGCAGAGTGGAGGAGGATGGCAGCGGATTCCTGCTTTGCCTCTCCATCCTCTGGCTCACAAGGGGCTGGGAAACATACAGAGAAGAGAGGGGGCAGGCAGGGGAACATAAAGTCAATGGGGGCAGAGTGGGGGACATACAGTGAAGGAGGGTCAGGCTGGGGGACATACAGTCAATGGAGGCAGTGATGGACATTCAGAAAAGGGGGGGGCAGGCTGTGGGACATAGTGAATGGGAGTCATACAGTGAATGGGGGCAGATTGGGGGACATACAGTGAAAGAGGAGGGTCAGGCTTTGGGACATACAGTGAATGGAGGCAGTGATGGACATTCAGAGAAGGGTGGACAGGCTGGGGGACAGAGAGAATGGGTGCAGAGTGGGGAACATACAGTGAATGGTGGACATACAATGAAGGAGGAGCAGGCTGGGGGACATACAGAGAAAGATGGTCAGGCAGGGGAATATACAGTGAAGGGGGCAGAGTGGGGGACATACAGTGAATGGGGGCAGGCTGGAGGAAATACAGAGAAGGGGGGCAGTCTAGGGAATATACAGTGAAGGGGCAGGCTGGGGGACATAAAGTGAATGGGGGCAGAGTGGGGGACCATTATGATGCGATTAATGATTCAAAGAATGCCAGGCTGAATGGTTGGCCCCCCACATTTTCACCTCACGCAAAAAGTTTGGACACCCCTGATCTAGGCTGTCTCTGAGTCTCGACAACCTCCTGTGTCCCTCAGCCTTTTCTGACTCTCAGACTCACCATCCCCTGTGTCTCCCAGACTTGCCATCCCCACCATCCGCTGTATCTCTGAGCCTCACCATCCTCCTGTGTCCCTCAGCCTTCTCTGTCTCTCAGCCTCACCATCCCCCTTATGTCTCCTGGCCCCACCAACCAGTGTGTCGCTGAGCCTCACTATCCTCCTGTGTCCTTCATCCTTCCCTGTCTCTCAGACTCACCATCCTCCTGTGTCCCTCAGCCTTCTCTGTCTCTCAGCCTCACCATCCCCTTGAGTCTCTTGGCCCCACCATCCAGTGTGTTTCTCTGCACTCTATAACCAGTATAGAAAACCAGAGTTGCAATGCTGACATGCAAGTAGATATCAATGAGCCAAATAAACCCCCTATCCTTTCATGGGTGTGGTATAGCTCACAGACAAAATATAGGCCGCCAATCATTAGACAGAGAAGAGGAAGGTTGACATGCACAAGGTTGACATTGACAAAAGGTCAACACAAACAAAAAAGTCACCATTGAGTTTTGCAAGTTTCTTATGGTGTTATTGTCAACCCTTGAGCACGTGGGTGTGGTATATGGTTCCGACAGTCGGTATCCCAACAGTCATTAGCCCGACGTCGGGATCCTGACTGGCTGGACTCAGACAGCATGGCAAGCGCAACAAAGCCCCTTGCGGGCAGGGTGGCTTGCTACACTCGCCTCCTAGTCTATTCTCCCTCTATGGGGATCGTGTACCCCCATGGGGGAGAATAGCCGGTGGCCGTCGGGAAACCGTCTGTTGGTGTTTTAACAGTCGGATCCTGACGTCGGGTAAATGACTGTCGGGATCCCGTCCGGCACCAGAGCACGTAGACCCTGTCTCAGGTAAGGTTTGCTGTGGACCTGGATGAGACTGGAGTACAGGGCCCTGACTTGAAATGATGACAACAAATGTAACAGGTCTAATAAAAGGTTTATTCAAGCATTTGAATAGTCACAACAAGATAAATCAGTTTTGGCAATAATGGAAACAGACAAGTACACGTGGGTGTGGTATATGGTTCCGACAGTCAGGATCCCGACAGTCATTAGCCTGACGTCGGGATCCTGACTGGCCGGACTCAGACAGCATGGCAAGCGCAACAAAGCCCCTTGCGGGCACGGTGGCTTGCTACACTCGCCACCTATTCTATTCTCCCTCTATGGGGAACGTGGACCGCCTCGAGGGAGAATAGCCGGTGGTTGTCGGGAACCCGTCTGTTGGTGTTTTAACAGTCGGATCCCGACGTCGGGTAAATGACTGTCGGGATCCCGTCCGGCACCCGAGCACGCAGACCCTGTGTCGGGTAAGGTTTGCTGTGGACCTGGATGAGACTGGAGTACAGGGCCCTGACTTGAATTGCTGACAACAAATGTAACAGGTCTAATAAAAGGTTTATTTAAGCATTCGAATAGTCACAACAAGATAAATCAGTTTTGGCAATAATGGAAACAGACAAGTACAATGATGAGTAGCTGGAAGATTGCAGGTCTGCTACTTTAAGCTCAGGATGTTTTACACTGCAGGGAGTGCAGGCAAGTCCCACAAGCACTCAGGAGTACTAGCGGTGAGCTGGGAGAATGCAGGCTAGCTAGATAGTAAAAGAGTGCTGGGAGAATGCAGGCCAGTCACACTTTTTCTGTGAGCTGGGAGAATGGAGGCCAGCTTGCAGAGCAGGACACTGGAATAGCCCGATGAGCAGAGATGTGGTGGAGGTAACCGGGATTGAACCAATGAGCAGATCTGCACAACATGTGACTCGGGCAGTGTGATGTGTAGCCATAGGCTACAATGGGCTATCGCCATATCAGAATGGCGATAGCCCAGTGGTGAGAAGCCAGGCTGCCCAATGTTAATACATCGGGCAGCTTCGCATACCCCATAGAAACCTATGGGGGATGCTGCAGGGGGGATCGCAGCAGGGATCCGAAATTCCTGTTGCAGTCCCCCTTTAATACATTTAGGTGATACTTAATATTTGCGGTTAACCCCCGAAAACACAGCCACAAATATTACTTGATAAATGGGCCCCTAAGTCCTCAATACCTGGAGCAGATACTTCAGCACTTCCCCAGATATCCTCTGGGTCACATTCTTCCTCTTCCTCCGAGTCTACATTCAGAATAGGGAGAGAGGTTACTGATTGTATGGAGGATAACTAAGGACTGAAAAACTGTTCCATAAGAGAGTTAAGGCCCCCATACACTATGCGATTTTGGGACGATTTCTTCCGATTTCGGCACTTTGTGCCGATAATCGGATGAAATCGGCCCAAAATCGTAGGTATGTGACATTTGATCCGATCCGATGCGCGGTCCCATGCGCATCGGACCGGATCAGGGAGGTCGGACGGTCTGTACATACGATCACGTCCGACCTCTCTGTATGCATATGCCTGCCACCTGACAGGCATATGCATACAGACACCGGGGGAGTAGTGGGGGCGGCCAGCGGCAGCGGTGGTGGGGGCGGCCAGCGGCAGCGGTGGTGGGGACGGGCGGCGTGTGCGGTGAGCGCAGTGTACTTACACATAGCAGCAGCGGCGGGGACGGGACGTGCAGTGGCAGCTATTATATTTTTAAAATACTTGTCAAATGACCGGCCGCTCTCTGATTGGCCGGAGAGCTCTCAGCCAATCAGAGAGCGGCCGGTCATTTGACAAGTATTTTAAAAATATAATAGCCGCCACTGCGCGTCCCGTCCCCGCCGCTGCTGCTATGTGTAAGTACACTGCGCTCACCGCAAACGCCGCCCGCTGCCGCTGACCGCCCCCCCCCCCCCCCGCCGCTGGCCGTCCCCACCACCGCTGCCCGTCCCCACTACTGCCGCTGCCCGCCCCCACTACTGCTCACCGCCCTGCAGCTCCCCGGGGGTTTTTTTTACATGGGATAAATTGCATGCGATTTATCCCATGTAAAAATGGCACATCAAGTGCCAAATTGTATGTGAGCCTCCCGGGGAGCTGCCGGGCGGCTCGCAGGTAAATTGGGTCCGACTTGTCCCTAGGACAAGTCGGCCTAATGTATGGGGGCCTTTAAACTTCTTTATGCCCTGTGCAGTGTCCTGCATGACCTGTAAAAGGGCTGGTTCCCACTGTGATAAGGGAATGGAACCAAGGGACTGTTGTGAAGAGGAGGGTCTGGGTGATTTTACCAACTCCTCCTTCTGTCTGTCTAATGTAGGGTACACACCAGGACGACCACCGTCGTTCACGACCGATAGACGACCATGGAACGATTTCCCTTGGACTTCCCGGGAGCTCCCAGGCAGTCCCCAGCAAACGATTAGCAAAAATTGTGGTTTTTTGGCGGAACGATCTAGATCCGATCCCGATGCGCCCGCGATGGTCGTTAAGACGGTCGGATCGCTGGTTTTTGTTTTTTTGCAAGAACACCTGCGACCGTCGTCAGATTGGCCTTTGAAATTTAAATGAAGGGGCTGGACTAGCAGAGGGGATAGGAATAGCAGCAGCCATTTTAAACCAGTGTATTTCTGCTTTGTTACTAGTGAGGCTTGGTTTATACCTGCTGAACGCTGGACATAGCTATTTACACATTACTTTGTTTTGCCTGCCATTACAAAGTGTCTTTTAACCCTGCACTATGGAGAATGCAGTGATGGGTAGTCACCAGCAACAGTACCTGCTCTATTATGCAGTGTTGAAGCTCAGACGTCAGAGAGCCCAGCGCAGGAGAGAAAGATCATGCTGGACAAAGCAGTGGCTACTTCAGCGTCAGACTCGTTCGCACATGCCACTGCTCAGGGACATCAGGGAGAATAACCCAGACGATTTTCGTAACTTCTTGAGGATGGATGATGCCACATTCCAGGAATTGCTGCGTCTGGTGACTCCCCACATCGAGAAGCAGGATACCAAGTATCGCATGGCTATCCCTGCTGAGGAACGGCTGGTGGTGACCCTGAGGTTTCTGGCGACAGGACGGTCTCTTGCTGACCTAAAGTTTGGATCCCTCATCTCCCCGCAAGCTTTGGGCCTCATCATCCCGGAGACCTGCAAAGCCATTGTGAAGGTGCTGCAGTACCAGTATTGCAAGGTAAGGATGAAATATACACTGTACACTTTATTGTGCAAACAAAATATTTTTATTTATAATTTAGGCCTAGGACAGAAACAGGTTTTTTAGGCCTTTCATGGTTAAAACATGTAAAATAGTAAATAGATTGTGTCAACACAAATATATTATAATACCATATATAAAAGATATTGTACAAAAACACACACTATATATAAAGATTTAAGTATGTATGACCCAGTTTAAACTTTCCCAATAAGTACGGGCTACTGTGTGGCAGAGGATGTCTGCCGCAGATAAGTAAAGGCTGCGGCCCACATGGCGCATGGCGCAGATGCAATGGTCCCGGCCCCATTGATGTGCGCCATACGCCATGTGAGCAGTGGCCATCACATACCTGCAGCTGAGACCATGTCTGCCGCACAGTACCCCATACTATTGGCAAAGACAAAAGGGCAATAAATGGAGTTTGCTATCCAGATTGAGGATAATCCTGTTCTCCCTCTGGTAATGCAGGTACAGGTAGCAGCATATAAATAAACAAAAAAAACACACTCTGGTAACTTCTGGAACATGCCCTTACAACAGTAGGGATAAGGTACTGTGCGGCAGAGGATGTCTGCTGCAGATATGTAAAGGCTGCGGCCCGCATGGCGCAGATGCAATGGTCCTGGCCCCATTGATGTGCGCCATACGCCATGTGAGCAGTGGCCATCACATACCTGCAGCTGAGACCATGTCTGCCGCACAGTACCCCATACTATTGGCAAAGACAAAAGGGCAATAAATGGAGTTTGCTATCCAGATTGAGGATAATCCTGTTCTCCCTCTGGTAATGCAGGTACAGGTAGCAGCATATAAATAAACAAAAAAAACACACTCTGGTAACTTCTGGAACATGCCCTTACAACAGTAGGGATAAGGTACTGTGCGGCAGAGGATGTCTGCTGCAGATATGTAAAGGCTGCGGACCACATGGCGCATGGCGCAGATGCAATGGTCCCGGCCCCATTGATGTGCGCCATACGCCATGTGAGCAGTGGCCATCACATACCTGCAGCTGAGACCATGTCTGCCGCACAGTACCCCATACTATTGGCAAAGAAAAAAGGGCAATAAATGGAGTTTGCTATCCAGATTGAGGAGAATCCTGTTCTCCCTCTGGTAATGCAGGTACAGGTAGCAGCATATAAATAAACAAAAAAAACACACTCTGGTAACTTCTGGAACATGCCCTTACAACAGTAGGGATAAGGTACTGTGTGGCAGAGGATGTCTGCTGCAGATATGTAAAGGCTGCGGCCCACATGGCGCATGGCGCAGATGCAATGGTCCCGGCCCCATTGATGTGCGCCATACGCCATGTGAGCAGTGGCCATCACATACCTGCAGCTGAGACCATGTCTGCCGCACAGTACCCCATACTATTGGCAAAGAAAAAAGGGCAATAAATGGAGTTTGCTATCCAGATTGAGGAGAATCCTGTTCTCCCTCTGGTAATGCAGGTACAGGTAGCAGCATATAAATAAACAAAAATACACACTGTGGCCCTTGTGTGGCAGAGGATGTCTGCTGCAGATATGTAAAGGCTGCGGCCCACATGGCGCATGGCGCAGATGCAATGGTCCCGGCCCCATTGATGTGCGCCATACGCCATGTGAGCAGTGGCCATCACATACCTGCAGCTGAGACCATGTCGATGGTAAATGATAAAGTAGCCTATTTTTTAAGACAGATCCTCAAAAACAGGACACTCTGGATCTTCTATCAGTAAAGAACTGTAGAATTGACGGTACTGGGGGGGTTTAGAAGGCTGTGTAGGTGTTGACTGGGTATGTGTTGGAATTGTGCTCGACTGGCCTGCTACGGTGGCAGGCGGAGTAGGCACTGGTGATTCTAATGACAGTGGTGTGTCTGGTGCACTACCAATGCCAACTATTTTAGTGCCACTGTTGAGATACCCTAAACTGCCATTATACACCAACTCCATGCATAACTTTTCAAAAGTAAGTTGCTGGTCAGGAGCCATGTTGCGAACACACTCTGCCACATAAGTGAAGTAGTTGTCATGTTTGTCGGGGTTTCTTTGCAGGACTTGATGTGCCCGCATCATAAATTCTTCATGTGCCGCTGCTTCTCCTTTTTTTCCTTTGCCACGCATTTTTTTGGCACGGGGGAGTGGTGGAGTGGGTTCCAGGGTGGGTGGCGGAGTGCGTGCCGGAGTAGGAACTTCGTTCGATGTGCATGCATTCTCAGATAGGACAGATAGGTCTGGGGTTGCAGGTGGGTAGTCACCAAGCTGTAAAAAAATTGAACATGTTTACTAATCAATTCTATTTACTTCTAATTTCAGTTCCCTACCAGCGTGAATGAATGGAAAGTCATCGCAGAGGAGTTTGAACAGCGATGGAACTTCCCAAATTGCGGTGGAGCCATTGATGGCAAACATGTCCGCATAGCCCAGCCTATCAATAGTGGTTCCTACTATTTTATTTACAAGGGCTATTTTAGCATTGTACTAATGGCTGTTGTTAATGCGAACTATGAGTTTATCTTCCTGGATGTAGGAAGGAATGGCCGTGCATCGGATGGTGGCACTTTCAAGGACACAAAGTTCTACGAAAGGCTCATAGCGAACACCCTTCACTTGCCGTCTGTCCAGGAAACTAAACAGGGGCTTAACTTTGTTTTTGTGGCTGACGAGGCTTTTGGCCTGCACGAGCATGTCATGAAGCCATATGCGCAAAGGGGGTTGAACCATGACAAAAGGATCTTTAACTACAGGCTATCCAGGGCACGGCGTGTTGTGGAAAATGCTTTTGGCATCCTGGCAAGCCGGTTTCGCATTTTCCACACTGCCATTAACCTGAGGGTGGACAAAATTGACTGGGTTGTCACGGCGTGCTGTGTCCTGCACAATTTGCTCCGCAGAAAAGCCACACAGCAAAGGGCTACAGGCACAGCACTCCAAGAAGACCAAGAACTGCCAGAGGAGGTAGTGCAGATATCCTCCTTGCAAACCCCAACACAACACTACACAGGGAGTGCACGAGCCAAACAGGTGAGGGAACAGTACATGGCCTACTTTAATGGGGAGGGCGCTGTGGATTGGCAGGAGGAATCAATTAGATAGCCAAAAAAATAGACTCACCGATGCAGACTGCGAATTCTCCTCCTCCTCCTGCGCCGTGACTTCTTGGTTTTCATGTTCTACCATAAGGACTACTCCTGTCCTCATCGACTCCTGGCTGAGGGTGAATGTCAACCGGTCATAGTACCAGAGCGATGTTTGATACATCTCGTCGACTCCAGCACCAGACTTCTTTGCAGCCTCCATCTTCTTGTGTTCCTTTAAGAACACCGTGCGCATATTCTGGATGCGTTTCCTCACCCATTCAACATTGGCCTCTGGGTGAAATGGAAGACTGTAGCGTGCCAACTCCTCCAAGGCTTGGTTTCTTTTCATTTTGTTTGAATACTCCTTGGATTTTGTTCGCCACAGGCATTCGTGTGAACGATATTTTTCAATAAACCCTTCAAGAAACTCTTGTTCCTTTGCGTTGGACATTGGGACTGTAAAAAGATAAAACCATTTTAGTTGTTATAGTTATACCCATGTTTTGTTTCATATTTAAATTTTTATAGTTATAGTTACCAGTTTACCTAGTTCTTATGTTTTAAGTATTTAAAATGTTAATAAACTTTTATGAAAACCACTATACATTTTATTGTGCAGATTGCTATTCACACACACAGGTGAATGGGGCCTAGCAGAGAGGAGTGCATGGAATACTGCAATGGTGGACAATGGTTTATGTATATATATCTATATATACACAAACACACACACACACAGGTGAATGGGGCCTAGCAGAGAGGAGTGCATGGAATACTGCAATGGTGGACAATGGTTTATGTATATATATCTATATATACACAAACACACGCACACAGGTGAATGGGGCCTAGCAGAGAGGAGTGCATGGAATACTGCAATGGTGGACAATGGTTTATGTATATATATCTATATATACACAAACACACACACACACAGGTGAATGGGGCCTAGCAGAGAGGAGTGCATGGAATACTGCAATGGTGGACAATGGTTTATGTATATATATCTATATATACACAAACACACGCACACAGGTGAATGGGGCCTAGCAGAGAGGAGTGCATGGAATACTGCAATGGTGGACAATGGTTTATGTATATATATCTATATATACACAAACACACACACACAGGTGAATGGGGCCTAGCAGAGAGGAGTGCTTGGAATACTGCAATGGTGGACATTGGTTATATGTATACACACACACATGGGGCCCACCCAAAAAAACAAAAGTGACATGGTCGGGTGCACGGTTGCCAAACCAGTGCTTTATACACACTATATACATTGGTGGCAACAGTGGGCATGCATAGAAGAGCATTGGGAGTGCAAACATACCAGGTTGTTGTTCTGGGAGATGAGACAAGAAGGAGAGTCCAACTGCTGCGCCAGCGCTGTTTGCTATGTGGAAAAACATGGCGCCGGGGGAGTGTTTAGGAAATGCCACTCAAATAGGCTGGATCAAACGACGGACGCACCGACGGACGGACGACGGAGGCGGCAAAAAACACTCACGATCTGCATACGATTGACGGTCGGTCGGCCTGGGATTGACGGATCCTACCTGCAGCACGTAGGACCAAAGATGCGACCAAACGAGCGGCGTGAACGCGCATTGGATCGGAATCGGATCAAATAAATGGCAAAAACACACGATAGTACACACAATCTGCATACAACCGGTCGGAATCGGATCTAAATTGACAGAATCGTGCCCTAGTCGTCCTGGTGTGTACCCAGCATAAAGCCTGTACCAAGGCTGCTACAGACCTGCCTAAGGCAACAGCCCACTGAGGTTCTGGCTGTTCCCTTCTCTGAGCTTGTGCTCCACTGGGTCCAGCATCACAGACAGGGCATATGTCCCCTTTAGTCAACTGTTCTGGTGTTAAATCTAAGCCACAAAACCTGCAGCAAGATACCAGGGCCAGCGCTCTCTCTTCCATGTCAGCAGACTGCCTTTCTGTCATACTTACAAAACACAGTGCAAAATGACAGGCGATAGTACTGAGTAGAAGTATACTGTGTACTTTTTTTTTTCTTCAAAATTTGTTTATTGGGTTTTTCAAAATTTTAACAAGAGCAAGAAACAAACATTGTAAATATGACATCATCAGGAACTAAAAATGTACTTTCCATAAGATAAGATTTATTTTAAAGTCACCTGTGAGTGCCTTTGTTTCTAAATACAATATATACATCTATATCTCCCTCCCTCTCTTTATTATATATATTATTTTTTATTTAATTGATCCTTCCCAGACCTGGAGTTCCTGGACCTATTTTTCCAGAAAAATAGTACTGATGATAGTAATAGTAACAGTATCAGTGACGGCAGCAGTATCCGTCTGAACAGCTGATAAAATTATTACATTCCTTTGGTTTACTTTACTTTACATCAGATTCTGCTGCCAATCTAACGTCTTATCTAAACCTTATTCTAACAGAGAAAGAGTAGAATTGAGATAGAAAAAGGGGGAAGAAGGGGGAGGATTGGGGGGGGGGATGGGGGGATGGTTTGGATTAAACATGACATCATATTTTTGTGAGATCACCTGGTCAGTTGCAAGCTGAGATATGTGGGTCTGTGAGTCGAGGGTTTTGAGCTTACATGTATATACAAGACATAATTCCATTAACATTATAGTTTTATGAATGTGGGATTGATCACATTTCTTATAATTGTATTTACAGTCTGTTTCGTAACCCGCCAACCCATAACATTTTCAATCGTTTACCCTTTGTACTGACTCATAAGCTTTCCATCTCTTGGAGAAGCTGGAAGCATTTCCTGTAGACATTGAGACATCATATTTTTCAAAGTGCATGTTTTTATTCAGCATGTTGATCAGATTTGTCAATGTAGGCGGGGAAGGGGACAGCCACTGCTTCAATATTAGTTTTTTTGCGGATGTGACAAGGATTGTCAGAAACGGAATGTGTTGTGTGAGAGGGCCGGACAGTTGCCAAGGGTCAAAATTTGCAAAAAGTAGTGGAACAGGATGTAGTGTAACTGAGAGTTTAAAACTGTTATTAATGCAGTTTATTATTTTGTTCCAGAACTTTTTGATGCGGCCGCATGACCAGAAGTTCTGAAAAAATGTTGCTGAGGTGCAATGGCATTTTGGGCAGCGTCCGGATTCCTCTTCCACATAGTGGCTTCTCTGGCCCTGGGATATGTATGCCCTGTATAGTGTTTTTATGTGTGTCTCTTGTAATAAAGATGATTTTAATGAACTCATTGTCTCTTTGTGATATTTGAATAGAGTATCTTCCCCGATCATGTCTGGGAGATCTTTTGTCCACGCAGCTGTGGTCTGGGACCATGCTGGATGGGTTTGGGGTTTAAGGAATTCACTATAAATGAGCTTTGTCTTAAACTTTTTAAGTTGGAATTTCACTATGATATTATTGAGGGGGTCCTGTGGTGACTGATTAATTGTATGAATGGTGAGAGACTTAGCATAATGTGTCAGCTGCATAACTGGAAATAAGGCACTATGAGGCAATCCAAAGGCCTCCCTCAGCTGCGGAAAGGTTTTAGCCACTCCTCCGGGGTCAAAAACCTGGGAGATGAGGGCCAGCCCTTTTGTTTTCAACCTTTTGAAGGCGGCGGAGTTGATTCCAGGGGTAAACCCTGGATTGCCCCATATTTTGGAGATGAAGTAATGATCTGAGTCCAGCAACCAGTCCAGTGCGTATCTGTTAAGTAATGCCTTCGAGTATAGAAGTAGGTTTGGGAATCCCAGACCTCCAAGCGGCTTAGGCATTTGTAGTTTTTGTATGGAGATTCTAGGCTTTTTGCCTCTCCAAATGAAGGTACTGCAGTGTCTGGTGAGTTGGGATGCATCTCCATTTGAAATTTTTTGGGGTAATAATTGCATGGCGTAGGTGAGTTTGGGTAGGATTGTTTTTATGACTTCTATTCGGCCAAGTAATGATAGTGGCAACTCTTGCCATCCTTCCATGGATTTTTGTATTTTAAGGATCAATGGCGTGAAATTTAGTTTATATAAGTTTTCAATTTTATTAGGGACCTGTATGCCCAGGTATTTGATATGTGATGTCTGAAGTCGGATAGTGTCTAAGTCTGGGTCGTTAGGGAATTCTGGGGGCGTCCTCTTAGCATTAATAGTTCCGATTTGTTAATGTTTATTTTGTAGCCGGAGAAGGTACCAAATTGTCGAATAAGTGATAGAGCGGCAGGGATGGAGTGTTGTGGGTTTGCTAAAAACAATAACATGTCGTCAGCGAAAAGTGATAAACACATGTCTAAATCCCCCATAACAATACCTGTAAAGTGAGGTGAGGTGAAGTGCGTAGAGCAACTGCAAGGGGCTCCAAAGCTAGGGCAAACAATAGTGGGGATAGTGGACGTCCTTGCCTTGTCCCGCGTAGTACGTGGAAAGGTTTGGATATTGTCCCGTTACAAAGTATTCTGGATGAGGAGGAGTGATATAGTGTTTTCAACCATGAAATAAATTTGTTAGGAATGCCAAATCGCTGTAAAGTGGTGTAAAGATGATCCCAGTGCACCATGTCGAAGGCCTTCTCCGCGTCCAGCGACAGAATGGCCCTGGGGGCCCCCGACACGGCACCCTGGGACTCACATAGTACAGACAGGACTCTTCGCAGGTTCGTCACTGGGTTACGCCCTGAAACGAAGCCAGTCTGGTCTGGGTGAACCAGAGTGGGGACTATAATTTTCAGACGGTCTGATAGGATTTTTGTTAGCAATTTATAGTCTAGGTTTAATAGGGATATTGGTCTATAGGAGGCTGGGTCAGAGAGGTTTCACCCAGGTTTGGGGAGGACACGAATGTTAGCTGAATTGAAATGTGGGGGGATGATGTCATTCTGTAGGATCGCGTTAAATGTAGTAACCAGGCAAGGTGCTATGTGTGGTTGAAGTAGTTTGTAATATGCTGACGTGAGTCCATCTGGGCCTGGTGCCTTCCCATGTTTTAGTTGTTTTATGGCTCCTATGACTTCCTGTAAAGAAATGTCTTGGGTAAGGCTGGAGCTTAGCTCTGTTTGTAATTGGGGTAGGATTATATCTTCCCAAAATTTTGCACTTTGGTTTGCATCTGACTGTGGAAGAGAGTATAAGTTTGTGTAGAACTCGTTTAAGACTTCCGCTATCTGGGCATTGGACGAAGTTTGTGTAACGTCTGGCTTTTTTAGCGGGTGTATCGTTGAGGGAGGTCTTTGGCCTTGTAGTAGGTTAGATAGGAGACGACTCGACTTATTACCAAACTTATGGAATCTATATTCCTTTCGGAATGTATATCTAGCCTCCATTTTGGTGAAAAGCATATCAAAGGATGCTTTGTCCCTCACATATGTATTCCTATTGGTTTGGGTCGGGTTAGTTTGAAAGGCGTTATAAGATGTAGTTAAGCTGCTCTGGGCCGCGATATAGTCTGAGTTTAGTTTACGTTTTTGGTATGCATAGAAGGAGATAATGGCACCTCGTATGACAGAATAGGAGGGGGTCAGATTCTAGTGTGGTGGCATTATTTACTTGATAGTCTTCCCAGGCTTTCAATACTGCCTGCTTTTAATGAGGCAGAGGTAGCTAGTGACGCTGGGCAACGCCAAGAGATAAATGTTGATTGCTCTGTGGACAGTGTAAGCTGGACCCATGTCAGTGCATGATCTGACAAAGAGATGGGCTCAATTCCCGTCTCCCCCACTTTTGATAGTAGGGTATTTGAGGTAAGGATATAATCAATCCTCGATAATTTACCAGTGGAGGCAGACAAGCAAGTGAACTCCCTCTCTGTTGGGTGCAGGGTTCGCCATATATCTAACAATTGTAACTTGGCTGCTAACGCCATTATACCAAATTTTGGTTGGCGTCGGCCTGATGGGTTTTAAATCTGTCTGTCCAGAGCAGGATAGGCTAACATGTTGAAGTCCCCTCCAAATAGAATGGGCATATGTGTGTGGAGGGATAGTAGTGTTATGAGTTTGTGTAGGAAACGTTTGGAATATACATTCGGTGCATAAATATTCATACATACATAAGTCTTATCAGAGATATTCAGATGACATAGTAAATACCGGCCATCAGGGTCTGGGGTAACATTGGTTACAGATACAGGTGTTGCATTTTTTGCTAAGATCACTAAATCTCTGGCTTTGGAAGTATAAGGAGCGGAGGCTTGTACTTTCCACCCTAATGTGGATAATTTTAATGTTTCCGTTGCCGTGAGGTGGGTTTCCTGAAGGAAAGCAATATCAATATGCATTTTTGTGAGATACAACAAGATTTTCTTACGTTTGCAGGGGGAGTTGATGCCCCCTACATTCCATGAACCTAGCTTAATAGACATTTGTAAGCATCATAGACAGATAAAGGCATCTCATACTCACAACCCAGTGATCTTGTGCTATGTTGGTCCTGGTAGCCATGTTCCTGGTTGGGATTGGAGGGGGGGTGGAAAGGATAGTTAGGGTGAGAGACAGATATGAAACGGGGGAAAACATTAGAGCATTCAACATTTCTAAATCAACTTCCGTACTAATATTAAAGATAGTGTAGGCACTTATCGTACAACTCGGGAGAGCATAGCCTTGCTCCTAAGGCTTGTGCCCTAAATGCGACAAATTATAGTGTCCATCGTTGCATAGTCAGGGTGTAACTCGGTTGGGTGGGTGAGGTCATCTTGGGTAGTTCCGCATGGTGGGGGCATGTCAGCCAGCTTCTGTGGTTTGTTGGGTGAGGGGGGGGGGGGGTTGGCAAGGGTGAAATGCGGATGGGGGAGTTCTATTCTTGAGTGGAATAGTAATTGTTCCCAGTCTGGTGATTATCAGTTGTAAGGGTGGTGAAGCAGCACACTCCGGTGTGCGTCTTGGGGAGTATAATCTCGTGTCCGGATATGTAAGAGATAGTCCCCTAAGTAAGCATAGTATTGTGTCATGGCATTCTTAAGTTTGCCTTTATCTTAGATGCAAAGTCAGTCACAATCAGTTATTTGATGTTGGGGTCTGTGTTCTGCCCGCTCTTTTTCTAGGAATTTTTCCGCATCTAGGGGGGACGTGAAGTCATCAAAGGAGGTTCCCGTGTAGATGCGTAGTTTCGCTGGGTATAGCAATGCAAATTTTCTATTGTCTCTGATCAAGTGGGAGCAAAGGGGGGAGAAGTCTTTCCTGGCTTTGCCCAGTTCGGCCGAGTAGTCTTGGAAAATGAGAATTCTGTTCCCCTCCCATTCAAGATTCTTGTGCCGTCTTGAAGCGCCCCATAACAGCTCTTTGTGTAGATAGTTTAGGGTTTTGAATATAATGGGTCTGGCTCCCTCTTGTGGCCTTTGTGGGCCCAGCCTGTGTGCCCACTCTATCCCCATATCGTCGCACCGGCTTTGGACCTCAAGTAGAGTTGGTAGTGTGATTTTTATAAAATCATAAAGTTCCTGTCCCTTGACAGTTTCTGGCACCCCTATGATCCTTAGATTGTTCCTTCGGGATCTATTTTCAAGGTCCTGCAGCTTATTGTGGACCTGATACAGTTCCTTGGTATGCCTATGTGATTCACGCTTTAACTCTTCCACTGCTGTAAAATTTTCACCCACTCTGTGTTCAGTCACAAGCATTCTATGATTGAGTTGAGCTATCTGCCTAGTTATTTCTGCAGTTTGCTCTTTTAGCAGGGGGCTTATAGCCAATCTAATTGCCTGCGCCATGTCCCCATACGTGACCGGGTATGAGGGGTCGGGTAGTACCTGTTGTGCTGTGTCCGGGGGGTTCCCAGGGGAGCCAGGCAGTGGGTAGTCAACTTTATTCCCTTGGATGTCTGCCTGTGATTGCGCGGTGCTGCGGGAAGGAGTCTGCTGGATGAGCACGCTGTCTGCAGTGGCGGGCGCCATCTTGGATTCTCTGTCCCGTTTTTCACGCTCCCTTTGAGCGCGGCTTTTTGAGCTTGGCATGGGGGTAAGGTGCTGATCCATAGAGCGGATCGTTGCCCTGGTGCTCCTGCGGTGTTGGGGCGATGGTGAGAGGCGTAAAAACGCCATGTCAGTCAGCAAGGGTAGCGTGGCTCAGAAGAAAGCTGTCACACTGCAAGGAAACTTTCAGCTCCGTGTTCACTACTTCCCAAAGGCGCCAAAAAACAGAGTGAAGGAAGAGACCAAATGTCCCTGCCACAGCGGGGGTCTGTGTCTTTTGGCGCCAACTGCCCCCTGTAAGCCGCTCCTCTGTACTGCTTCTCCTCTCCTAAGTGCCCCCCCCTCTGCCGGGGATCACTTGGGATAGTCCTGTAACACACCCTCCAACATGACCCATTCCATTAGGTACAAGATGCTCTGTTTCTGGACTTCTTCCTTAATTGATAATCACAGTCACCTGTGTTGAACTAGTTCAGTGACGATAACGGAGTTCCAGCAAAGGTGAAGGCAATCCTAAATTAAGGAAGAAGTCCAGAAGCAGATCATTTTGTACCTAATGGAATGGGTCATGTTGGAGGGTATGCTGTAACAGGCTGCGCCCTCCAAAGGAGTCCAGCCTGTAAACCCGATTCCAAGATGGCGCCCACCATCGCGGAGACCCCGTCCCCTACGATCCCCCCCTGTGGGGAGCCGGTTCGGGGGTCCCCCGGGTCCAGGAGACTTTCCTGTAATGAAAGTATAAAGCGCTGCGCAAGGAGACCAGACAGAGTCTCCCTGCGCGCAGGACGCTGACAGGACGCGCTTCTGTCAGTTCCTGCTGCGCTGTCAGTTGCGCTTACAGAATCCTCACACTGTGCCTGCCTGACAGCAGTGTGACTCTTCCTGGGCTGCATCCCACAGCCTATTCAGCATAGCACCCACTCCTGTGGGCACCTAAACGCAACTGAGGTATGATGGGATGCTGGGGGGAGGAGCCTGCCCCTGAAAAGGTTTAGCATAGGTGCCTGGCTCCTTCGGACCCTCCCACATCCCGAGGTCAAGCTGCATCACCAGGATAGATGAAAGAGAAATAAATACACTTTGTCTGTGAACTATACCACATCTATGAAAGGATAGGGGGTTTATTTATCTCATGGATACCTACTTTAATGCCAGCATTGTGACTTTGGTTTTCTATACTCGGTACAAGAATGAAATATTAAAAAAGGAGGACATGCCAAAAGGATATAAAGAACTACCGTATATGCGTGGATCCTACAATACTGCGCATTTGTGGATATCCTACTCTGGTGCATGTACGTGGAGATCCTACCCCTACCACGTGCAGATTCATTCCCTACTAGGGATGGCCATTGATGATTTGAAATCATCTGTAACCCCCAGTAACTCTGGGGTTAATACAATCCCCGGGGGACACTCTGGCAAACCCTGACAGGGTTAAATCAGGAGGAGGCGGGAGGGCCCAGTGACTGGCAGGACAGTGGAGCCGGTGATAGGAGGAAAACGCCAGGAACTGACGTGTAGGGGGGGAAGGAAGAAGGAACTCACGTGAGGGCAGAGAGGAGCGGGACAGCGTGGACCCGAGCGGGGAACGAGCAGGGGTGATCGCGGTGCAGCCCATCAGACGAGGTGCTGGAGGAAGCAGGGAGGCGTGTGACGTCACCGGAGCGCAGGAGGAGAGAGCCTTGCGTCGTGGTGACCCCTGCCGACCCCGAGTGGAGTGAGGGTGCCAGGAGTGGAAGCGCAGCAGCGCCTGACTCCCCAGCCGCACCGGGCACGGAAGGGAAATAGCCGGCAGCAGTGAGGAGGGCAACGGCTGGCCTCTCAGAAGGATTAGTGGTGCCGGGAAGTGCTACCAAGAGCAGGGGGCAGCAGCGACTCCCGCTCCCTCGCGGGACACAGAGGTGGCGTGTGACGTCACCAGGAGCACTGAGCCCAGCAGCACTGAGGCCAGCAGCAGAGAGCCCAGCAGCAGAGAGCCCAGCAGCAGAGAGCCCAGCAGTGCAAGGCCCAGCAGTGCAAGGCCCAAGTGAGAGCCCAGCGGACAGCAGAGCCTAGATACTGGGGACGACAGGTCGAGACTGGTCGGAACCAGCACCTGCAGCAGCTACAGGTACCCTACTGCACACTGTTCCCCCCAGCTAGCACACCCCGTTCAGTTGCCGGCCCCACACCTGTTCCAGCCAGCAACCCTGTGTAGCTGATTGTGGCAACGCCCAGGCGCCCGCAATAGCAGTCCATGGAGGGTACACAGCCCCGGCGAAGACTTACTCATCCAGGGCGGAATCCTGATCGTCAACACCTTCCCTAAGACCTCCCCCTTCATCGCCCTTACCATTCGCCATTGCAGCCTCCTGGAGTGGGCACTGTAGTGGACTTAGTGCAAAACCCTGGAAAAGTTAGGACAGCCTATCCGGATCTGTGATAGTTTACCTTTTCCCCCGGGAACATAGTTATGGGAACACTAGCGCCACCCGGTGGTTCAACGATCAAACTGTGGCCTCATATAGAATCAACCGGAAAAGTAACCAGCCCTATTAAGTCCTATGCATAGGCCCTTGTCGAGACTGACCGGTCTTATTGATAGATAACTTAGGGTTAGACAAGTATTGTTGTGATGTAATGTATTAAAGTTATTTGTTAGTATAACGGTTGGTGGTAAAGGTCACTTGTATTCGGCACTAACACTGTATTTAGCTGTCGACAGTGGGCCCGCGCGCCTGTCCAGCAGAGATTCGTAGTGATTGGTCAAACTACAGTGCTAGGCCGGGTACGGAGTGACTCAGGGTTACCGGTAACTCCATAGTCTTTGGTTGGTGTGTCACTGTGATTCATGCATTATCGCTCGTGTTCGTGCTGTTTTTGCATAGAGTATAGTGTACCGCATTTATTGTATTGTGACGTTGTGAAAATATTAAGTTATCATCTGAAAGAGGTTGACGTTCTCAGTGACCGGTGTTAAAATAAAAGGTCAACCTAATCCGGCTGTCGAGTGTTCTGTGTCCATTCCTGCATCAAGAGAAGACTCCCGACTGAGATCCGTGAGATCGGGGAAGCACGACCCCCACCGCATCCATAAGGTAACCCTCCTTCAGGTGGCTACACATCAATGGTTTATGGCTGACGTCAAATACTTTTGCCATCGATGGGGGAGAAGCAGATGGTTTCTGTCCATCAATGACACAGCAAAACCGATGATTTGCTTTAGGTTTTTTCAAAGTCCCAGAACACTGTGCATAGCCCCGCCCCCATGTTTTGATCAGTCAAACAAAATGGATTACCATCGATAGGTAAAAATATTGATGGTCATCCATTGCACAGTTTTACACTATCAACAGCCAGTTACACTATTGCCATCGATGGCCATCCCTACTCCGCATACAAGGAGAACCTACCTACCGCACATAGGTGAGGATCCTACCCCTACTGCATGTAGGGGTGAGGATCCCACCCCTTTGGCCATACCTCCCAACATGACCCATGCCAGGAGGGACACAATGCTCTGCTTCTGGACTTTCCTCTTAATGTATGATTACCATCACCTGTTTTCAACAGGTTTACTAATAAGAAAGGTGTTTCACCACAGGTGATGACAATGATACATTAAGAGGAAAGTCCAGAAGCAGAGCATTGTGTCCCTCCTGGAGAGGGTCATGTTTGGAGGTATGCCTTTGGCAAATGTGCTGTTTAATCATCGATAGTTAAATTACCGTCTTGCTTCCTTGCATTGATTAAACTCCATAGTACATAGCGTTCCCATGGGGACTACGCTGCCATTATGGTTATTCTGAAGAGGATAAACGGGTAACCCATAGCAACAAACCAGACTCTAGTTACCATGTATAGTATACAGCACAGAATGAAGGCTGGCAAGTGATTGGTTGCTATGGCCCTGGATGCCCCAGCAGCAGGTTGGATATATCAGTGTGAGCCCCAGGTGCCCCGCTGTCCAGTGTCCATCCCCCGGGCAGGGCAGGCACAGTGAGTGCAGCCTGCCCTGTATCCGATTCTTAGATACCGGTAACCCCGTGGGTGGGCGGGGCGCTGGGAAGTGACGTCGGCGGATCACGTGAGCCAGTGACGTTCCTGAGCTCGTTTCCGGCCTCTCTCTGCCCTCGGCACCGGTCGCTGCTTCTCCCGTCTCCTGCTCCGGTCCCTGTCGTCTCAGCCGCTCCGCCATGGCCAACGTCGTTGACACCAAGCTGTACGACCTGCTGGGGGTGCCGCCGGGCGCCACCGAGAACGAGCTGAAGAAGGTGAGCGAGGGCCCTGGGGGAGCGGGGCCGGGGCACGGGGGAGGCGGGGGTCACGGTCACTGCCGGCCGGGGAGGTGGGGGCAGCGCAGGGGCGAGTAGGGAAATCCCGTACCTCCTGGCTCCTCCTCCTCTAGCATTGCCATTACTCAGCTGCCTCCCTGCCTGGGCCTGGAGGGGTAGTAACCCCCAATACTATCTCCCTTCATACTAATACACCCTAAATACTAACCCTTGCAGCTGACACTCCATCCCCAATACTACCCCACTCTGCTGATACTCCATCCACAATACCCCCCAACACTGACCCCCAGATCTGACACTTCATCCCTAATACTCCCACCTCTTTAATACTAACCCCCAGAGTTTACACTCAATTCCTAATACCCCCCATCCTAATACTAACCCCCAGAGCTGTCACTCCATCCCTTATATTTTGCATGTACACACAGCTTATAGTGGCACCTGCTTGTTACTTTTGCTCAGCTGCTTGGCCCTGGAGGGGTAATAATAATAATTTTATATAGCGCTCTTTCTCCAATAGGACTCAAGGCGCTTAACAGAATAAATGTAATACAGTACAGAAAAGCTTTTCATAAACAATACTTAAGGGACTGAAGGAAATACTTGAGTAAATAGGAAAGTCTTGAGTATAACACTCTCCAAGACCCCCCCCCATATTAACCCCCAGAGCTGACACACAATCCCTAATACTGCACCTGTACACCCATCTTATAGTGTCACCTAATTATTCATTGCTATTGCTCAGCTGCCCTGGAGGGGTAGTAACATTACCAATACTAACCAGCAGAGCTGACGCTCCAGGACTCTGCCTAATTTGACCTGTACACTCAGGTTAGTGCCACCCTAATGTTCATTATCCATCATTAATGATACTAGAATTACACAGCTGCCCCCCTGCTTGGGCCCAGAGCAGAAATTCCCATATAATTATGCCTGACCCCCAATACTAACCCCCAGAGCTTACAGTATATTGCAGGACTCTCCATTCCTTATAATGTGCACCTAGGTTATAGTGTTGCTTAAATGTTCCTTACCTACCTACTGATTGCAAGTATCCCCTCTCCAGCACCTTTTCTAAGTCATTACACAACTGTCCATACTAGTTACCAACATTACTACTACGTTTCCCAAAATGCTGTCTTATCTTACTTTCCTTACTGATAATGTACCACTAAAGCCTCCGCTGTATTAATAAATCGCCTCTGAGTTAATTATTTGTATATTCATTCAGGTTGAAAATGAAGCCACTAACCTGTTATCTAATGATGCAATCGGCTCCTCCCCATGTCATTTGCTGCGGCCCCGTCGTGTCATTGTACAAGCCTGTATGCAGTCGATACCGTGAGATCATTCTTGATCCTAGTGGCACTTCCATCTGATTGCTCTTATACACTAGCCATGTGCTTGCTATAACATCCTGCCCATGGTATAGCTCGCTGGGTACCTTAGTACCCGGACAGCGCAGGGACAGTCATAAGGACAATGCACCTAGTCCCTTGTAGGTTAGATATGTTCTCCTGGAGCCCAAGCCTTTTAGAAGGTCACCTAGAGAATGCGCTCAATAAATCGGTAATACTTAATTTTAAGTATATAGCCCCCAGTTAACATGGTCTGACTGACTATTGATATTGAGTTACCGAGGGTAACAGTGTAGACATGCTGTTAGAGCGGCTGCAAATAGGGTTAGTTTTAGGCTAAAATAGTACTGTCAGCATGTCTGCCTGTTGGTGACATCACAGACATACACACCTCCATAGTGCATTACAGCAATACTATATAGTACAGTCATTAGCATGCCGCCAAGTCCAGGGGGAAAGAAGAGCCACCGTGCTCTATTTATACCAAACTTAAGCTGTCATTACGAGGGATTCCCCATCTCCGCCATCACCCCAAATAAGACCATGATGACATAGGACAAGGAAAGTCCATGATGTCACCATTGGCTTCTTGTTGCAGATGGGTTTATCTGCATCTGTCACAGCCTAATTACAGTATATTTTGTGCATCAGAAAATTGCAAAGTCCGCTGGGCATTATGGAGCCCACTTATTTCTGGATGCGTGTTTTTTATTTTAATTTTTTAGATTCTGTCCTAAAATAAAAAATGCAAATAAACCGAAAGTGCAAATAAATAACATCAAAGTTATTACATATGTACAGGGCTGATAAGCTGCTTAGTCATGTGAGGTTCCCAGCAGAGGCTATCCTATTAAACTTGTCAGAATACAAATATTGATACTGTATAAGTTTTGTGTGACGTCTTAATAATGCTGTGTATATTTTCATGTAACATATTTGTTGAGTTGTACTGGATTCCAGTACAAAACAGACCCCATGGTTTTTTTATTGTATTTTTTTTTTTTTTGGGAGGGGGGGGGGGGGGGGAGAGTGGCGAGTGGCTTAACTGTCGAATTTACCAAGCATTTTGGACCTTAGCCCTAGTAGATCTACGATCTTCAATGTTTTCCTGGAGAGTGATCTGAAGGATCCCTCCCTGGCAATGGCTTGCAGTTTGGGCCCCCAAAGTTATCTCATTAGTGAGAACACCTCATTATGTTATTATATTTATGTTTTTTTAAATATAAATTCCGCATTGCAACAATCTGAAATTATCTTGTCTTAAGCCCAATAAAATCACCTTTAAAAAAAAAAAAAATCTGATGGCAGAAATCTTAGCACATCTGAATATTGATTACTGATCCGCTCCTACAATTTGCATTTCGGTACAGTTCTTGATTGGAATTGTCAAATTTCACTGAAAATAAATAATGGATGATTTTTATTGGCTCCCCATCCTGCTAATATAATTCCTAAAAGTCCTACGTGGGTATTTGTTGCAGCATTTGTGCTGGTGTTCTCTGGTCTCCCAATGAGAGGAGCAGGAGGCAGTCCTTTTAATACAGGCATGTCCAAACTGTGGCCCTCCAGCTGTTGTGAAACTACACATCCCAGCATGCCTTGACATAGTTTTAGCAATCCCAAATATTAAAACTGTGGCAAGGCATGATGAGACTTGTAGTTTCACAGTTGGAGGGCCATAGTTTGGACATGCCTGTTTTAATAGGTCTCTGCTGCCTGGGGAGGGGGCCTGAGGGCGGTTTGCACCCAGCAGCACAGAGGAACCCCAGTTATTCAGAACCTTTCTTAAATCGGCGGAGCAGATTTCTATGTATGCTAATTGTCCCTTTTTAACCTGCGGTGCTGAGAACATTAAAATATTCGGTACTTATGTAGTATCTGGGCTGCCGATTTTTTGATTGTATGCCTTAAGTTAAGGCATACAATCAGATGCGATGCGATGCGATATCGCATCGCATCCGATATCGGATGCGATGACCCGATTTTTCCATAGGAATCAATGTTAAAATGATTCCTATGGAAAAATGGGTCCTTTTCATACCCCTACTATCCAAGTGGGCATGGAGTTGGATATAAACCTGTGGCGAGCGTAGCGAGCCACCGAGCCCGAAGCGTGGCGAGCGAAGCGAGCCCCGCGAGGGGACGGTATTCGTCCCCTCGCGGGGCTCGCTTCGCTCGCCACGCTTCGGGCTCGGTGGCTCGCTACGCTCGCCACAGGTTTATATCCAACTCCATGCCCACTTGGATAGTAGGGGTATGAAAAGGACCCATTTTTCCCATTGAATTCCATGTTAAAATGGACTCAGTCCATTTTAACATTGATTCCTATGGAAAAATCGGGTCATCGCATCGAATCGCATGGTCGCATGCGATGCGATGCGATCTCCCGATCCGACCCGATTTAGAAATCGGCAGCCCAGATACTACATAAGTACCAAATATTCTGCCTGAAAATTCAAGGGGACTGAATGTGCATTTACAATTCGATCCATAGGCACTATTTATAAAAAGCACCGATTTACATGTGAAATCACCTCTGGCAGAGGAGAGTGACACTGACGGACAAGGAATGACTGACATCTTTCAGTATCTTCACATAATGTTGGACTGATATGGAGTCTCATCTGTGTAACATTGCTCTGGGAAAACAAAGGCAGCAGGTCCGACCAGTTACAGCCAGGGCATATTACTCATCACGGGATAAATGTCTCTGAAAATAATATACAGCCAGTGTCACATTTCTGTGGAGGTGTTCACGTGCGGTGCCCTGAATCGGAGGAAGTATATGAGGAACAAGCTAGTCTGGAGGCTTGGTAGATGTCTATTCTTTATTGAGTGAAAATGGGTAGGTGCGATGGCTCAAAAAATAAGGTTTGCATGGGATAGCCTGCATCCATCTTTATGCCATAAGTATGCAAATTTTTGGTACTTGTTTCCTAGCACGGCGCCCACGATATTCAGTCGTATGGCATTGTATTCAATTTAAAATTGTATATGGCATACAATGCAATGCGATTTTAAATTGTATATACGATTTTTAATTGTATAAGCACCTTAATAGGTGCTTACAATGTTAAATGCACCCCCATGCCACCGCCACTATCAACGCCAACCCAAAGTGTGGCGAGCGGTTGCGGTACGCGTCCTCCGACCTTTTCATACCCCACTATCCACGTCGGCGTGGAGTTGATTTTATATAGTGTGGCGAGCCCCGCGAGGGAACGCGCATTACTTCACATGTATTCCGCGTCCCCACGCTTCGGGCTCGCTGCGCTCGCCACACTATATAAAATCGACGCCACACTGACGTGGATAGTGGGGGTATGGAAAGGTCGGAGGACGCGTACCGCCGCCCCTCGCGGGCTCGCTGCACTCGCCATGCTTCGGGTTGGCATTGATAGTACGGATGGCATGGGGGTGCTTTTAACATTGTAAGCACCTATTACGATGCTTATACAATTATTTCTTATAGGGGGCACATTTAACATTAAAAACACCCATTAAGGTGCTTATACAATTTAAAATCGTTTACCATTGTATATGCCATACAATGGCATACAATTCGATGGTATACAATTTAAAATTGTATAACATCGGATACCATCGTATGCCTTATGGTATGCGATGCGATGGGCGCCTTGATAGTACGGATGGCATGGGGGTGCTTTTAACATTGTAAGCACCTATTACGATGCTTATACAATTATTTCTTATAGGGGGCACATTTAACATTAAAAACACCCATTAAGGTGCTTATACAATTTAAAATCGTTTACCATTGTATATGCCATACAATGGCATACAATTCGATGGTATACAATTTAAAATTGTATAACATCGGATACCATCGTATGCCTTATGGTATGCGATGCGATGGGCGCCGTGCTAGGAAACAAGTACCAAATATTTATAGTGAAAGCCAACAAATCAGACAATCAGGAGATACGTTTTGTCGGTGGATGGTGTTGTACATAGAATGACAAACAAGTAGGTCCTCAGTCTGTCGGGGATGGTGGTGGTGGTGGTGAAATTTGTTAGTCTATTTACTGTAGGTGTTTAAATGCTTTTTTGGGTGCACAACAAAGAAGATCAACTAACCGTGGAAACAAAAGCGAATCAAAGTGCCAACAAAACGAAAAGTCCGGTTTGAGTGCCCAATCGGAAACTTTTTGCACGTTTCTGCCTCAGGAGGTTTGCTAGTAGAAATGTTGACACTGATTCCACCCAATTCTCTATATAGGTTGTGTTCTACACAACAGCATTGGATTATTATTATTATTTTTTTTTTGGGGGGGTGGCTTTATGTGAGAATAGTGGCAGAAGCTGGTGACGTTAGGCGATTACTAGTGACTGGCACGCTCCAATCTCATTATAACTCGTTCCATCCACCAGATTCCTGCCTGAGTGTGACACAGCCCTCCATAATTGGAAGGTTATTGTTTGATGGTCCGTTAGTCTTTACCGCCATTTTAATATGTATTAAGTTTCTCATATGGTGCAGCAATTCCAGTGGTTCTCTAATGGTGCCCTTACACCTATGCGATCAGATTAGATGCAATGATTTGTCCCATCGCATCTTAAGGTGCCCAAGTGCTTTTTTCAAGCACCCGATGTGGCATGCCATCTGTGATGCCACATCGGGTGCTGGAAGATGGCTGGCGGCGGTGTAACTATTTACAGCACCGGGTGGCCCTCTGATTGACTGAGGACTCTCTCAGCCAATCAGAGGCCTCACATTCAGGCAGCTGCTGATTGGGTTGAAAGCTCTCTCAGCCAATCAGAGGGCCATCCTGTGTTTTAAAATGTTGTTTTCAAATTCTGCCCCCTCTGCACGCCAGCCCTTCTACACTACACTGCTGCCAGCACTCCTGCTGCCTGCTCCCTGAACACTCCTCCAGCGCTCCTGCTGCCCCCCTTCCTAAATGCTGCCAGCACTCCTGCCACTGATCGCATTGCAAACAATCTCATGTGGTTAAAAACTGCATGTGATCACTAATGCAATTTGACAGATATTATGTGCACAATTGTGACCTTCGACCGGCGGGCCCATGCATCGTGTCGGGTGACCCATTCAACGTGTATACAATCCTTTGATTTATCGCACAGATGTGGTTGAAGTCAAAGGATTGTATGCAATACCGACCTAGTGTATGGGCAGCATTACTTGTTTGTTGTCTGTTATTTGTCTGTTTGTCCGGTATGCATTTGGACAAAACAAATGCAAATTTGCTTGATTGTGTCCAGATTAGGTTCACGGCCACTAACGCCCTTAATCCTGACCCCAGGGGCCGGCCACTACATAAAGTGGATCAGGGAAGATATGGGGGTAGAGAGGATATGGGATTTAAAAATTGCTAAAATTCGGGAATTGACCACAGAGAGGTGTATGCTGGGCACACTATGGACGTGGGGAACATGTTCAGAGGCTTCCGCTGGACGGATTTGAATAAGAACTTCAGATGACACCAGGCAGCCACTTCTGGGTCTGTTGTAAGAGCTGTCGATCCTTCTCTTGTTTTAAGCTTAAGTTTAAGAAATGCTAATTGCACAACCAAACCCAAGTAACGCCGGTAGCCTTAGCTAGTTACAAATACTATAACATTAGTTGTGATTGGAAGTGTCCTTGTCATTGTTATTTTTGATAGTTTTCTGAAATGAGGTCACCCTGAATCTCCTGCATCATCACAATAAGGTCATATAGAGTAATGTTCATTAAGACAACCCTCTCTTGTCACTTGTACAGGCGTACCGCAAGCTGGCCAAGGAATACCACCCGGACAAGAACCCAAATGCTGGTGATAAGGTAACCGCGTGCACTGTGCTTGTGTAACTATTACTCACCTTATTGGCACAGTTACAGCACAGTCATCAGTCAGTGCAGGATGACTGGTGTCTTATGATGATATGAATAATGTACTATGTAATTATCTGCAAACGCAGAATTCCCATTGTGCCCTGTGACAGGCATCAATAGTGCAGTTTAATTGGCTGATAGCTGACACATTCCCTAATTTAGCACTGGATCCTCTGTAGCAGAGATAGTAAGAGAATTTTGCTGCCTTAGCAATACTGGAAAAAGGCCTTAGTCCAAATAACCAGTGTTCCCTATTGGCCTTTTGATTTTATTAATATGATTTAAAATATATTTTTTTATAATTGTGATTTATTAATAATAAATCGTATTAAGTAAGAAAACCATACCTAACCCTTTTTCCTTTTATTATAACACAGTCAGCGCTGGTACACTGTTTTCTTTTGTGTTTTTTTTTTATTGGGGGACGGACTACCCTCTTACCAAGCGCAGTTGTTTGCCCACCTCACAGTAGTTGGTTTCTGGAATTCAATGTTCCACCTGTTGAATGGTGAAAAGTGGGCGCGCCGGCGACAACGGCTTTGGATTGTCGACAATCTGCGTCCGTTTCCGACAAAACGGATTTGACCTGTTTCAAAGTCAGATCAAAGTCAAAATCCGCTTTCAATGCTGTCAGAGACTGTGGCATTGAATAGGCGGGGGCACTATTTGCCCAGTCGGAAATAGTGCTGAAATTAAGTACTGCCCCATATCTAGTGGCGATCAAACAAGATGCCTCTGATTTTAATACAGACGCCGTTATAAGTGCTAGATTATAAAAACCCCCACCATTAAAACCCATGTAAGGTCTGCCTCTGTGGTTTGTGGCGCTTCTCCTGATGCCCAGTATTTTAGACATCGTTAATGAATATAAAGTGGGTTTATTAGCATGTAAATTCACTAGCACTGCCATCCTCTGCCCCGTTCATGTCTTGTACTTCCCATATCACCAGTGTTCCCCGCCAATACATTAGGTAAAGAGTTATTGAAGGGTAGATGTACGAAGCAATGATCAGGGAGGAGAAGTGAGACAGAGGAGAAGTGGCCCATGGCAACCAATCAGCTGCTAATTCAGTGTTGATTGGTTGCCATGGGCCACTTCTCTGGCTCACTTCTCCCTTATCACTGCTCATACATCTTTCCTTTAGTACTGTAACCGTTCCCACCTGCTAGGCCCGGCGAGTTGCCTCTGTTATTGCTCTTTCTCAGTCTGTGGTGGTATAATGTATAAGAATAAGGTATATCTTCTCTATCCGCTTATACTAAAAGTTGAAGACAATAGTAACATTGAATACCGCAAACACCAGTGTGAACAAGTCCATATTCTCACACCATTGCAGTTCAAAGAGATCAGCTTCGCCTACGAAGTCCTGTCCAACCCAGAGAAACGCGAGCTGTACGACCGCTATGGAGAGCAGGGCCTGCGGGAAGGAAGTGGCGGCAGCGGCATGGATGATATATTTTCACACATCTTTGGTGGGGGCCTGTTTGGGTTCATGGGTGGGCAGAGTCGAAGTCGTAACGGCAGAAGGAGAGGAGAGGACATGATGCACCCACTGAAGTGAGTAGAACACTTACAAGATGTCTAGATGTGTCCTTGAAGAATGTTGGTTGGGCTTCAACCTATTCTGTTCTAATTGCTAAGTTAGCTGATTGAGGAATGCAAGTTGTACAAAGGTATTTTCTGTTTCCAAAAAAGGCCAACAGGACGTCAGAGCTGACAATCTATAAATGTCTGCAATAGAGGGAGAGGGTACAGTACTAGCGCCAGAGGGAAGCAGAAGTGCTACAAACTGCGCGGACTGGCGCTTGGATCTTTAGCTTGGGGGAGAGGGCTGGATAAATATTGGGTTAGATATTAGTGAGACGAGTTTTATAGGGTGATTTTGTGCTGCGTGTGGGGTTTATACTGGAGCCACATGAGCGGTATGTAAGAGTAATGTAACAGTGATGGCGTTACTGATGTGCCTGTGACGCACGGTCTTTCTTGGTGAACATGCAGTAACTGGTATTGTGTGCAGGGTTTCTAGGATGTAAGTAAATTTTTGATAAATGTGCAACTGCTACACACCCGCAGATGGGTAAAATTCAATACAAATCACAATAAAGTGACGGAGTGTATACCAGAATTTAGATACACCGCAAACTCAGTAAAATCAATGGCGACATACTAGCAGAAGATATTTAATCTTAATTGATGGTGTGTATGCCAAACTGCTGAATACTCTGTAAACCTGCGGGTTTGATTGCCTCGCATCAACCCAATATTCCAACGTATCTTGCAGATATCTAAATGACGTGTATGCTAAAATCGCTGGATACCCTTTAAATCTGCTGGTCTAATTACCTCGCACCAACCCAATATCCCAACGTATCTTGCAGATATTTGATAAGCAAGGATACGCAGGAACTGTTTGATAAAGGGTAAAACCCAATACAAGTCACAATAAAGTGACGGAGTATGTACCAGAATTTGGATACACCGCAAACCCAGTAAAACTAATGGCGATATACTAGTAGAAGATATTTTGCTCTTATTGATGGTGTATATGCCAAATTGCTGGATACTCTGTAAATTTGCGGGTTGGATTGCCTTGCATCAACCCAATATCTTGCAGACATTTGATGGTGTGTATGCTAAATTGCTGGATACTCTTCAAATCTGCGATTTTGACTGCCTTGCATTAACCCAATATCCCAGCATATCTTGCAAGATATTTGACAAACAAAGATACGCAGGAACTGTTTGATAAAACGGGATATTGAGTCTGTGAATATACAGAAGAAATTAAGGTATATAAAAGCACTTATATTACTCACTAAGGAAGTGGAACCACAACTACAACACACACGGTTTTGACACAGTGGGAGTTTATTAAAAGCATTTTTTCTAGAAAAATAATCAAAATTAACCTCCCCTGGAAACAAGAATTAAATTAAGAATATATAAAGGACACTGACAACCATATAAATATTTTAAAATTTAAAAACAGTATTAAAAGATAAAAGAATTTTCTCATATATCCGGAAAATATTTCACTCATAGGACAGTACTTATTTTAACATATGAATTAAAACATTGAAATTTTAATAATATACAATTTTCTCAAACTCATCTTTGTGCGCCAACAAAAAAGACATTCTTCTCTGTCCTTCTTTCTAGGATGTAAAGGTTTTAGCAAAGCTGTAATGTAGTGACTGTACTAACTGCGCACATTTCCCCACAGAGTATCCTTAGAAGACTTGTACAACGGAAAGACGACAAAACTTCAGCTAAGCAAGAATGTTCTGTGTAGTTCCTGTAATGGGTAAGGGATCTGCACATCCTCAGTCTCCGGTGCTCTGCACAGAACGCATGGCCAGCTTTACATTCTGTACCAGTATTTCCACTATGTCCTATTCAGAACTTTACATTGATCTCAATGTCTATCCCTCAACCACACATTTATGTCCTGGGGGACTAGCAGCTAATAGGATCCATCCAAAAGTGGGTGTGTGCTGTGACCGTGCTGATGGCAATGGATGAAACATATGTTGTGCTGCTGCCCATGTACTATCTCTGTCCTGTCCGTCCATTGCCAGCAATAACAGGACTTTCTATTTCACTCTTACCCGCAGCAGCTTGTGTAATGACCTCATTGTGTGTATTGTGTTTTGTCTAGACAAGGCGGAAAGAGCGGCGCGGTTCAGAAATGTACAGCTTGCAGAGGCCGAGGCATGCGCATAATGATCAGACAGCTGGCTCCTGGGATGGTACAGCAGATGCAGTCCGTCTGCTCTGACTGCAGCGGGGAAGGTAACAAGGCTTCAACTGTTTTATCCTACTTGCCTTCCACTTTGGTGGCCAGTGGCAGAGTAGGGGATATCTGGCGTGGGGATTCTTTCTGTAGTGTACAGTTATACTGCCATTGCATCCTCTTCCTCCCACACCTCATACATAAATACATACATACATCTCCCCATGGGAAAGGTCTTCCATCCACCTCCTCCCCAGGATGATCCGGCATTATCCCAGTAATTGTGGCACTTATAAGCATCAGTACCGCCGCTCTGATTTCATCCTTACTGCTTTGATCTTCCCGAATCACATCGCGCCCCCCACCCTCTTTTTCTGCTTCAGCTGGGGCTGTGGGGGGAACAATGGTGCCCTTGGAATAAATCCCCCTCCCTTACTGCCTCTGCCTAGGAGTAGGAGAGGGCTTAGCATAGTACCCGGTGTTAATGCAGCTTGATAGGTTTTAGTGGGGCAGGTATGGTCGATCAGAGGTAAATTTAAACTACATATGCGTTTAACGAGGTGGGGGAGGTTGGGATGTACCCAGGTGTGTGGACTGCAGACGGAGATTTCTGCTGATTCCTCCTCTCTTCCGCATGCTACAAATCTATAACGGTGGTTTCATTGTTCTAGGCGAAGTGATTAATGAAAAAGATCGCTGTAAAAAATGCGAAGGCAAAAAAGTTATTAAAGAGGTCAAAATTCTGGAGGTTCATGTGGACAAAGGAATGAAGCACGGACAAAGAATCACTTTTACCGGAGAAGCAGACCAGGCCCCAGGCGTGGAACCTGGAGACATCGTTCTGGTGCTGCAGGAGAAAGAGAATGAGGTGAGACTGCAGAATCAGAGGACTGGACTGGGGCTTTGTAATTGGTGCAGTATATTGGTTCCTTCAAAGCTCTTGTCCCAAATGTGCCTTTGGGTGAATGGTTGACCTCATCAAGGTTTACCCATGTACCTCCTCAGTGCCTCACTTGTCCGAAGCCTATAGGCAGTAGTGCTCATTGTAGTCTCTGAACATAGGGCAATCTCTAATGTGCTATGACAGGCCTGGTCGACCTGTGGCTATCCAGCTATTGTAAAACTACAAGTCCTAGCATGCATTGCCAGTGTTTTACCATTAGATAATTTGGCAGGGCATGCTGGGATGTGTAGATTCACAACAGCTGGAGGGTCAGTGTGGCCAGGTCTGTGCTATGGCATTGTTACCATCCTGCCAATAGTTCCTGTGCCCCCTGGATCTACCTAGTGCTGACCTATTAAACGTTATTAGTTCCTGGTTACACTGGATCTTGTGCCTATCAGGTCTCGGCTGGGATCTGTCCTGTAAAACGTGAATCTAATAGAACCATGTTAGTAAGTTTTATTTATATAGCGCACTTTCTCCAACAGGACTCGAGGCGCTTTACAGACATTAAAAATAACAATACACATACTGCTATACAAAGGGTTATCAGTACAAGGAACAGGCAACAATGGCAGTACAGATGTGCTTCACACATACAGATATACACAAGATGTATTCTAATAAGGGACACGAACATGGGGAACATATTTACCGAGCTGTGCAGTACCCAGGCAGCCATTCAGCGGCGCCACATGGTGATTGCACAGCCAGTAACAGTACTGAATAAATATATACTAGATGTACTCTAATGAGGGACACAGACATGGGCAACATATCATTACTGAGCTATGTATACTAGATGTAGTAAGCAACTGGTATGCCAAATTAATTTGGGATCCCTGGTATAAAACAGGAACTACATTATTTTTTTTTATAAATCTTACTATTATTATTATTATACCGTAAAGCTGTCACCCCAATTCATATTAATATTTTAGGTTGAAGTGACTTTTAATTTACTACCAGAGGTATATGGCACTTTCTGATACATACAGGGGTACTGAACCTGTGTACTTCCCTAGAGGGGTACTGCCCTGCTGACTGAAGCTTTGAAGAGCTTTTAGGAGAAGACGAGGCATAAGATGCTGCACGCATTTGGATGATGGTATAGGTCTGTGCTGCAACAGTACACTATGGTCAGGTGGAGAATCTGCCCCGGCCATAGGAGCCATCTCATTTTGGTAGGGCCTAAAGACACTCCGAGGCGCTGAGCCTTGGGACGTTGCAAGTGGGCGTATCCGCAGCATTAGCGTTTGCATGTCCTGCTTCGAATCAGCCTTATGTGTTTCCTATGTGTGCGGATCCCCAGGGTGCGGAGCACCAATGACCCTGCTTCTTCAGTAAGGGTGTGTACCAAGCTGGTCTGTGATTGGTTTATCTGCATTTCATTCTATGCGTATCTTCCAGATCTTTCAGAGAGAAGGCAATGATCTGCACATGACTCACAAGATTGGGCTAGTGGAGGCCTTGTGCGGATTTCAGTTCACCTTCAAGCATCTCGATGCACGTCAGATTGTGGTGAAATATGCTCCGGGAAAAGTAATTGAGCCAGGTAATGTATCCCCATTAGTGTATGGGTTGTCCAGTCCGGAGAACGTCAGACACCTGTACATGAGGCCTGGATAAAGATCAGAGAATTGTTAGCATGTAGACTGGTTTTTGGTGTGAGGTGTAATTATGTGCCTATTACTTTGGCCAGGCTCTGTACGTGTTGTCCGAGGTGAGGGCATGCCGCAGTATCGCAACCCCTTTGAGAAAGGTGACCTGTTCATTAAGTTTGATGTCCAGTTTCCAGAAAACAATTGGATTAATCCAGAAAAACTCACGGTGAGCCCTTGTCTGCATTGTCACTGTTACAGCGATTGTGTGTATTACTAATAATCTAAATGGTCACTCTGAGAGGGGGGCGGATGTATAGTTAGCTGAGAGAAGGAGTTGACCACACTATAGCACTGGAGGTATGATACACTGCTCAAAAAAATAAAGGGAACCCTAACAACACATCCTAGTCTGAATGAATGAAATATTCTTATTAAATACTTTGTTTTATACATAGTTGAATGTGCTGACAACAAAATCACACACAAATTATTAACGGAAATTAAATTTATTAACCCATGGAGGTCTGGATTTGGAGTCGCGCTCGAAATTAAAGTGGAAAAACACACTACAGGCTGATCCAACTTGGATGTGATGTCCTTAAAACAAGTCAAAATGAGTCTCAATAGTGTGTGTGGCCTCCACGTGCCTGGATTACCTCCCTACAACCACCTGGGCATGCTCCTGATGAGGTGGCGGATGGTCTCCTGTGGGATCTCCTCCCTGGACAGTCTGTGGTACAAGGTGGCATTGTTGGATGGAGCGAGACATGATGTCCCATATGTGCTCAATTGGATTCAGGGCTGGGGAACGGGCGGGCCAGTCCATAGCATCAATGCCTCAGTCTTGCAGGAACTGCTGACACACTTCAGCCACATGAGGTCTAGCATTGTCTTGCATTAGGAGGATCACAGGGCCAACCGCACCAGCATATGGGTCACAAGGGGTCTGAGGATCTCATCTCGGTACCTGTCAGGCTACCTCTGTCGAGCACATGGAGGGCTGTGTGCCCCCCCCAAAGAAATGCCACACCATTACTGACCCACTGCCAAACCGATCATGCTGGGATGATGCAGGCAGCAGAACGTTCTCCTTGACGTCTCCAGACTATCACGTCAGTCACATGTGCTCAGTGTGAACCCGCTTTCATCTGTGAAGAGCACAGATGGCAAATTTGCTAATCTGTGTTCTCTGGCAAATGCCAAACATCCTGCATGGTGTTGGGCTGTAAGTAAAACCCCCACCTGTGGACATTGGGCCCTCAGACCACCCTCATGGAGTCTGTTTCTGACCACTTGAGTAGACACATGAACATTTGTGGCCTGCTGGAGGTCATTTTGCAGGGCTCGGGCAGTGCTCCTGTTCCTCCTTGCACAAAGGCGGAGGTAGCGGTCCTGCTGCTGGGTTGTTGCCCTCCTACTGCCTCCTCCACGTCTCCTGATGTACTGACCTGTCTCCTGGTAGTGCCTCCATGCTCTGGACACTACGCTGACAGACACAGCCAACCTTCTTGCCACAGCTCGCATTGATGTGCCATCCTGGATGAGCTGCACTACCTGAACCACTTGTGTGGGTTGTACTCTCCGTCTCATGCTACCACTAGAGTGAAAGCACCGCCAGCTTTCAAAAGTGACCAAAACATCAGCCAGAAAGCATAGGAGCTGAGAAGTGGTCTGTGGTCTCCACCTGCAGAACAACTCCTTTATTGGGGGGGGGGGGGGGGGTCTTGCTAATTGCCTGCAATTTCCACCTGTTTATTCCATTTGCACAACAGCATGTGAAATGCTGCTTCTTAAGTGGACAGTTTGATTTCACAGAAGTGTGATTGACCTGGAGTTACATTGTGTTGTTTAAGGGTTCCCTTTATTTTTTTGAGCAGTGTATATAGCGGGTATGTCTGCAGCTGAGCCTTAGGCCTGTCAGGTCCGCAGTATTTAGGCTTAGGGGACAATGGAGAAGATATGTCCAGGCAATTCTGCTCCTAGAGCTTTATGGGACCTGACCAGCTCTTTCCTACATCTGCAGAATGTTGTCAGTCACATCTGTACATTACACATTCCTGGGCATCGGCTCCCAAACGCAGTCCTCTAGGCGTGCTTGAACAACATGTTGTCCTTTGGAACAACATTCCCACATTCTCCTCCCCCCCCCCCCCCCCCCCCCCAATTACACTGAAAATGATTTGCCCCGTGCTGTTTGTCTAGAAAGGGGCAGTGGCAAACCCATAAAATGAACCAAACTGGGCTCTTGTTCACGCCTGGCTTGTCCACCATTTTCTTATTTTTTTAAGCTGAATGTATACATTAGATGCACCTGTGTTTCCCCTTATAATGACAGCTGCAACCAAAAGGTTTTAACTGTATTCGTGCCTTGCGGGTGTTATTGCTGTGGTCTATATACTGTAAGCCATAGTTATTTTTTGATGTCAAGGAACTGTCTTTTCTTCCTATCCCTACCCCATAGGAACTTGAAGACCTGCTCCCAGCCAGACCAGAGACCTCCACGCCCAGCGGTGAGACAGAGGAGGTAGACCTTCAAGAGTTTGACAGCACCCGTGGCTCTGCAGGTGGCCAAAGGCGCGAGGCCTACAACGATAGCTCAGACGACGAGAGCAGCCACCATGGTCCAGGCGTGCAGTGTGCGCACCAGTAACCATTTGTAAATCAAGTTGCACAAAAAAAAGGATACTTTTTTTTTTTTTTGAATAATTATTTTGTTTTTTTAATTATTTTCCTTTTTTTTTGCCTGTTTTTGTTTGTTTGGTGACCCAGACGAATTGCCCGGATTGTTCCGACGGACATCTCTGTTGCTGTACGCGTAACTTTTAAATTGGTTATATAGTATTTACAGAGTGTATAATTTAACTGTAAACTAACCACAAAGCTTACATCCAGTTCCGACTGACTATAGCGATAATAAAACACTGAAAAGAAAGACGAGACATTCGTTTCCCGCTCTTTGTGCCAGCCGCTTGGTTTTTACCAGTCTGTGTAGATTTTACGTCTTCTGTTTTAAGTTCATAAATGTAAAGAAATGTGTATGTTCTGGAGCTGTGTATTTGGCTGCACTTAAATGAGCTGCTACTTATAGAATAAACAATTTAATGGCCTGTATCTCCGATCCCGGTACCCTGCTTGTTGGTTACGGTGCTCTGATGCTGAATGAGGAACAAAAGGGTTCTCTACATGGAAAGTTCTCACAAATGGATATGTACACCTTTCCATACATGATGAGTTGGTATCTGGATGACTGACCATGTCTATGTCTAAGTAGACAGTAAAGTGTCGACACCATATACAGTTGACACAAATAGACACCATATTTATTTATTTATTTATTTTTTTATTTCCCAACATTTGTTATGGGCCCCATACATCAGCAATCACAATTAATGGATTTCCAGATCCAGGGATTTTTTGGCCAGATAAATGGATTCTACAATCTATTTGACTTGCCCACACATTACAGATTTATTTCAGTGATCGGCAGATTTTTCCATCTAAAGATTGCATCTTCATATCTGGAAATTGCCCAATCAATTGCCATTTCAGCTGTTCATATGTAAATAGATGAAGACTAATTGGGAATGCCCACACATATATAAAAAAGATCCGCAGATAATACCAGAAAATCTGATTAAGCAATCGATTGGCGATCCTATTAATTTTTGATTGGGATTGCCAAAAGGGGAGCCCACACATCTAAAATTAATTGTGGCAATCTTCTCCAGATCTCAGGATTGTCACAATTAATTGCTGATGTATGGTGCCCATTAGACTTACTAGCCATGTCTCCTTGCCAAAGCGCGGCGAGCATATTAAATTCTACTGATGGTTACTACTTGTTACCAAATATACAAGATGTGACCGGACAGACTTGTGGCAAGCTTTGTCATGTCGACAGTTTCCCCCTTTTGACATTTTATACTAGTTCACTTTTAACCTATGTTTACCTGTCAACCTAATGCTTGTTGACCAATTGGTGACCACCTAAATACTGTATCAAGTGTCTCTGGTCAGAAATACTCGGGACCATGAGTATTTTGAATAAAGGTCTATTCCGCTTTTTTTTTTTTTTTCATACTCGCCTGGTCCCCAGACTTCCACGGCGGCCATTGGGTTTCTCTTCAGAGGCATCTCCGGTCTCAATAATACATTGCGTGTTTGTCATGTCGTCCCCCGAAGACAAATCCAATGGTGGAAGTCGGAGGACCAGTGGAGCATTGATCACGCACAAGAAGGTGACCATACTCAAGGAAACCATGGCTTGATACATCCCGGCACTTTGCTCTGGGGTGGCCTCACCCCTATGACTGACACGCCCCCTTTCCCTGTGTGATCATGCACGACTGATGCCGTGGAAAATGTTTGTCTCCTGCATCCCTAGGGCCACTTGTACTGAAGGCCCCACGTCTCCCTATAGTGTGTTATGGAGCAGGTTGGGTTTGGGCATATGGTACTAATGGTCTAGCATACATATCCTAACATGCACAGGAAGAGAAAACACCGCTCTGCTTTGCCAATTTATTTCCTGTCTCTGGGGCTGAGTAAACACTAGACCATCGTTATACTCTATATCCTTAACGATAAATAGTCTAGTGTGCACCCAGCTTTGGGATAGTTTTGTCAGACGATGACAAACCTACCACTGCAAGTGTGAGAGGAAAAATACAAAGACGGGTGCCAGATGACATTCCCAGACAGTGAGGATCCCGACATTAGGATCTTGACTGCCGGTACTCTGACGCTCTAGAACACAGGACTTCAACCTGTGGAACTACATGTCCCAGCATGCCCTGAGGTTTTTTGGCATGCTCTTATAGGAAAAAATGTGGCAATACATGTTGGAACATGTAGTTTCACAACATCTGGAGGGCCACAGGTTGAAGACCCATGCTAGAGGGAGAATAGAACCTGTAGCGAGCCACTGGGCCAGCAGCGTGGCGAGCCTGCAAGGGGTTCTTTGCGCTCGCCCCCATGTCGGAGCACCGGGATCGATGTTGGGATCTTTACCGTTGGAGGTGCATACCACACCCTACAAAAAAAATAAGCACACAAATATTGCCGGGATGAATCCAACCCATGCCTTAGTGCTGCAATGCTAACCACTGTGCAGCTGCTTGCCGTAGGAACAGGTGGAAGATCCATGTAACAGCACAAATATTTATTTGCTATAAATTCTTTTAGGAAGCGTTCAGGAGGTTTTGAACTTTTAAAACTTTTGGTTGCTATTTCTATCTGGTGGCTTTATCTAGTTATGGAAATCAACACAAAGAATTAAGCGTGTGGCAGAATTTGGTTGTACTCATTAGTGCTCTTAATGATCTAGTTCTACTCCTGCTAGTACCATTAGGATTGCTAGTGAGAATGGTGACACATATACCAGTGTGACAGTCACTTATTGTGAGGTATTACTGGTGTGACTGAGCCCCTGCACAACTATAACCAGACACTCGTCCAACCATGTAGGAGCTGATGCAGACACCACACTAAGTAAGCTCTTTCCCTGATAATGATGAATAGTTTCCCTCTGCTGTGAATAGAAGACCCTAAATATGGAGACTACAGCTGCAGATGACATTAGAACATATCCAGAGGCTTTTACCTCTGTGGAGAAGGAGTGGCTGTTTCAATTTTACCCCTCCTTCACTGCTGGTTCTCACTGCCAGTCCTGACACCAAGCGTGCCCTGGCCCCCAGGCTGCAGCCCATAGGTAAAGGTGATGCCTCCACTGGTCAACTCTGAAGCAAATAGAATCCACAATATTGTGACCGCTGGAAATGCCTGAAGCCATGGAAAGAAATCAACTGACCCCTGCCCTACACCAGTCTACCATCCCCCACAGAGATCAAACACCAGCCAATACCATCCTGCGCAGAGCCCAAACACCAGCCAATACCATCCCATGCAGAGCCCAGACACCTACTTCCTGTCCCGTGCAGAGCCCATACACCAGCTAATACTATCTCCTGCAAAGCCCAAACACCTGGTTCCTGCCCCACAATAGACAAAGCCCTTAACAGAAGGTTTTACATAAGACATAATGCACGTTAGATAACCAGGCAGCCATTTCCCCCAGGGTCTCTGCTGCAGTGTTTAGGCACCATTTGGTTGCTAGTTAGGTACTTGTTTAGTTTCACGGCGGCAGCACGAGACGCTGTAGCTTGAATATTGGCAGCTTGCCAGACTGCCTTACGCTACGCTTGTAGCGTAGCGACTGTTTGAATTCTGGCAGCTTGCCAGCTGCCTAGCTGCCTTACATTATCAGGCTACTTGTTTAGTTTCAGGGCGGCATCGCGTGCCGCCTTACACTGACTTCTCAGTGGCAGGCCAGCGCTGCTCCCCCTAACCTCCTGTCAAGTGAGCGCTTCTCACACAGCGCTTGTGCCTTCATGATATGCCCTCTCCTGTGGAGAAAGGATCATGAGGGCGCGGCGGAGAGGCGCTCCATATTTGTGTTACGTAGGAGCGTCTCAGACGCTACAGTAGCAATGCAATCATACGATCCATGTGTGTGATAGGTTTGAGCGCCTCAGACCCTCAAGCACCAATGCAATGATACCCTCCTGCCTCTGAGTAGCTATTGCAGGTTTGAATGTGAATGTGTTCAAACCTACCCTCAACCGTGGCACTCACCTATCACCCGATTCCTTAAAAAGTACTCTCGCACTGCTGAGCGCTTCTGGAAGAAATCACGCTACCTCGTGCATTATCTCCATTTCAAATTAATTCTTTCCTCCTTCAGCTCTGCCCTTGCTCTGGCCAGGGAATCCTACTTTAAGTTCCTCATCCTTTCCCAATCATCCGACCCCCGCAGGCTCTTCGCCACCTTCAAATCCTTGCTCTCTCCCCCCTCCTCCTTTTTCATCCTCCATTGTAGCCGCTGATTTTGCTATCTTCTTTTCAACCAAAATCTCCTCTCTCAGGACTGCCATCACTGCTGCCGTGACCTCACCCCCTCCCCTCCTTCCCACCCCTGTCCTCATTTTACCCCACCATTGCCGCTGAAGTCCATTCTATCCTTCAATCCGCTTCTCCCTCCACCTGCCCGCTCTATCCTATCCCCTCCAATATTATCCGTCGTCTCAGTCCGTCGGTCTGCTCTCACCTCTTTAATCTTTCCCTATCCTCTGGGATCTTCCCCTCCTCCTTCAAACACGCTCTTGTCTCCCCAATTCTCAAAAAAAGAATCTGGACCCCAACTCTCCATCCAACTACAGGCCCATCTCCCTCCTCCCTTTTGCCTCCAAGCTCCTAGAACGTCTGGCCTATAATCATCTCCTAAGCCACCTTACTGCTAACTCCATTCTAGACCCCCTCCAATCCGGGTTCTGCCCTTTACATTCCACTGAAACTGCCCTGACCAAAGTCACTAACGATCTTCTATCGGCTAAATCCAAAGGCCTCTTCTCTATCCTCATCCAGCTTTATCTGTCGGCTGCCTTTGACACGGTTGACCACCCTCTCCTGCTTAACACCCTCCGCTCCTTTGGCATCACTGGCACGGTCTTCTTCTGGTTCACCTCATACCTCTCCAATCGCTCCTCCATCTCCACTCTGAGCTCCGCCTCTCCCACTACCCCACAGCTAGTCGGTGTTCTCCAAGGGTCAGTCCTTGGCCCTCTCCACCATCTCTCTGGGCATCCTCATCAGCTCCTAAAGCTTCCATTACCACCTTTATGCTGATGATACCCTAATCTATCACTCCTGTCCAAGGTCTCCAAATGCCTCATGGCCATCTCAGCCTGGATGACCCAACGCTTCCTGAAACTAAACATGGCTAAAACTGAACTTCTAATCTTCCATATGCCAAACATCCCCTCTTCTCCCCCTATCTCAATCAGCATTGGTGAAACCGAGATCACCTCCGACCAAACGCGCTGCCTTGGTGTCAGATTCCTCCCTCTTTCACCCCCCACATTCGTGCTCTCAGTCTTGACGCTTTCACCTCCGCAACATCTCGCGTATCAGACCATTCCTCTCCACTGACGCGACAAATTCTCAGTCACTCTTGTCATCTCCCGCCTTGACTACTGCAACATCCTTCTCTCCGGGCTGCCTCTCGCCCCTCTCCAATACATTCTTAACACCGCTGCTAGGCTCATCTTCCTCTCCCGACGCTCTACCTCTGCCTCCCCCTCTGTCTATCTCTTCACTGGCTCCCCATTCCTTTCAGAGTTCTCTTTTAACTCCTCACCAACACCTACAAGGCTCTCTCCTTCTCCACCACTCCTTACCTCTCTTCACTGATTTCTATCCACACTCCCTCCCGTCCTCTTCGCTACGCCTCCTGACCTCTCACCTAATCACCTCCTCCCACTCCTGTGTACAAGACTTCTCTCACGCTGCCCCCCTGCACTGGAACACCCTCCTGCCACCCATCAGGCTTTCTGATTCCCTTACCTCCTTCAAGCGCTCACTCAAAACCCACTTCTTCCGACTAGCCTATCCCTCCTCCTAACCTGCCTACCCCTCCATCGGTTCCTACTTATTCTATTGTTTTTCGTTCGTCCACCCACCTCCTTTTAGTCTACTAACTCTTATGAGTAGGGCCCTCCTTCCCCATGTACTCACCCTACCTCTTTACCTCACCAGTGCTCCTGCCCTGTTCTTCCCTTCCTCTACGTCATCTTCAGTCTCCTCGACAATTTTGGCACCTACTTCCGAACTGATGCTGATTTTAGTTCTACCAGCTATACCCCTATTTATGCTGTATTTTATCAACACACCCTGTACTTTACCTTGTAATTTGTTTTCTGTTTGCTAGGAACGGCGCTGCGGACACTTTGTGGCACCTTATAAATAAACAAACTACTCCTCCTCCTTGGACCTAATGTTATGTTATAATTGAGTGTTCATCTAAATGCAGCCAGTGGAAGGCCCAGAACAGGCTCCCTGGCTCAAAGATCTGGCAGCATATTCTAATGAGAGATTCTTCCAGTACACCATACATGTTGGGGCCTGGTACATAGGTGCCGATTTATGTTTTTGCTGGTGGGTGCTCAAGCCAAAAATATAGAGGAATGGCTTCATGGGGAAGGGGTGTGGCCACAAAAATACCAATTTATATTATGGAGCATAGTTGTCTCCAATATTCAAATTAGGGCAACAGAGTTCTACATACATAAATGCTCCCACAGTGCAGGTACTTCCCAGCATACTGTTTACCAGGTGGTGGGTCCGGCGATGTGGGTGCTGTAGGCACAAATTAGTCCAGCAGCGGGACTCGGGCCCTTGAGCACACAGAATCGGCACCTATGGCCTGGTACACTAAACAAAGGGTGGCAGAAATAAAACACACACACACACACACACACACACACACACACACACACACACACACACACACACACACACACACACACACACACACACACACACACACACACACACACACACACACACACACACACACACGGTGCAGTGCTGCCTGCTTCTCAAAAGGCACCATATTTTGGACATGGTTGATACATACAGGCACTCTCCTAATAGCAGAAAACCCCTGTGCCCTCAGGAGCAATGGATAGAAGAAATGAATACAGACTGCAGCACGCTAAGTAAAACTATGTATTTAATGAGAAAAAAAAAAAAAAAAAAAGTATCTCCATCCACATATACCTTTATTATATAGAAGAACACTATAATAGTAAGAGGGAATTTGAGGTTGAGGCACCTACCGGTAATCTCAGAGAATGGAACAAGTCTGGCAGGGACCATTAACCAGACAAGTGTATGACAGGCCAGTAGCACCAAAACGGGGCACTCATGGGTGACAGGCAGGGGCTACTCCCAGGGCTGCAGTGGAATCTATGATGCCAGTGACTTCACCCAATACAAAGCACAGAACCTGCTTAGGGAAACTGGGTACTAATTACCATATGAAGCTGGTTGGACTCATTTGTGTTGCTACAACAGGGGATAAAGGAGGCCTAACAGCAGCAGTTTCATGGGTTGCCCTGAACAGGGCATTTTAAAAACTCATCGTTCATATGAAGATTCCATCGTTGTTTGTCCATCAAGACAAATGAACTAACTAATGAGTAGTGATGGTTGGCTACTGGTCTGGCCAATTGGGAAGTCTAGTTCTGTATGGGCTCCGGTACTGCTCATGAGTCACTAGTAGGGGGGGGGGGGGGGGGGTCCTCAACAGGTCATGTATTCAGGATTTCTGTGAAAGCAGGTGGATTAATCATTGACCCAGCAAAATAGATTATTAAATGCACAGGTGCATTCAAAGACATCCAGGAACCATGGCCTGCTGGGAGAACGGACGCTGATCGCCTCAAGCTCTCCCCCCACCAAAACCAACCATATAATACACCTGTTTTGACAGCTTAATTTTGGCATTTCATGTACAAAACCATCAATGATGCTGAACCAATTCATATTTTATTAAAATATCAAATACAAAAGACATACAATAACCACAGATATATTTTCCTCCTCAGTCCTCCATCCGGCAGGTACCAGGGAATTCCGCCCACCGTCTCCTCGTTCTTTAGCCATTGCCAGTCCCTTGCTGCTGTGTTGAGGCTTTTGTGTAAAGATTGGTCAGCTGGCCCTAAAGAAAGCAGACAACAAACAGTATTGTACTTGGTCTAGTCACCGGCCTTCAGATACAGCAACATCCCGTGTGCTAGTATGGAAACCCCTGGTCACATTCAGTACAAACCTCTAACATTTACACCTTCCCCGGGGAGCAGCACTAAATGCAGCATTTCTGCACCCTTAGCTAATGTGAATACCATTTAAAAGCAGGCATTCACAACCACGGTCCTCAAGGCACACCAACACTGCAGGTTTTAGTGATATCCAGGCTTCAGCACAGGTGGTTTAATCAGAATCCCTCAGATACTAATTAAGTAGCCTGTGCTCAAACCTGGATATCTACAAAACCTGCACTGTTGGTGTGCCTTGAGGACCGTGGTTGGGAATGCCTGATTTAAAGCATCACAGATCATTGACTCTGCAGTGTTTCCTATCTGTAATGCTTTAAATCCGGCCTGTCCAACCTGCAGCCCTCCAGCTGTTGTGAAACTACAAGCCCCAGCATGTCTTGCCATAGTTTTAGCATTCCCTAATAGAAAAACTGGCAAAGCATGCTGGGACTTGTAGTTTCACAACATCTGGGAGGGCCACAGGTTGGACAGGTATTACACATAGGAAACACTGCAGAGTCCATTTAGTTCTCATTGAAATTGTAACCGTTATCACTAGTCAGTGTATTAGGCCAGTACACATAGGCCCTTGTAGGGAAATAACCAGTAAAAATGGCCGCCATTCCATTTCCCCAGGGACCTGCTCATAGAGCTTGGATACAGCTCTGGGGTCTATGAGTGATCCTAGTGTTCAGTCTGCTGCCTTGCCGGCTAGAGACTGCACACGGGCCTCCTCTTCATTATTATCCCTGTATTAGAATTGTTCTGTTCAGACTGTGGATCCTGACCACAAAATGTGTCACAGCATGGGGTAGGAGCTGTACCATAGGGAACATGCACAACAGATGCACAACAGGCCATCCATCAGTGGCAGAGCAATAGCCCCAGCAAGCCGCTGTGGGGGCTATTGCTCTGCCACTGATGGATGGCCTGTTGTGCATGTTCCCTATGGTAAAGCTCCTACATCAGTGTTTCCCAGTTCCAGGCCATGTTTTATACACCTCTTCAGTATCACAACTTTTTTTTATAATCATCTCCACCTGTGGATCTATTAAAGCATGTCATCCTGTATGGAGGACACCTTCACACCAACCAGGAGATCTGGAAAACGTGTTCTGCTTGGGGTCCATGAGAACTGGAGTTGGAGTAACATTGGCCCACATCGTTATTTTTGCTTATATCGATTTAGTTAATCATTTATGCAGAGTGAGCACATTACTCCCTTGCCCCAGTCAAACCCCAGAATGCAGTACAGCCGTTACATACACAGTACTGTGCAATAGTGTAAGCCAATAGGAAATCACGTACCACAAGTGTGTGAATGTGCTGTACCGTGTCCTGTCTTAGCAGCTCCACATCCAGCGACTCCAGGTCATCAAAGGCCGATGACATCGTCTTTAAAAAAAATGCAACACAACAATAAAAAAAAAATTTGTCTACTGTACTAGAGGCCACAGAGGACAAATCTGACCACATATGTGGCCGTGCTTATTAGACTGTTCTGTCAGGAAGAACTCCCTAAATCCTCGAGTCCTGGCCTCAAATGTTGCAAAAGCCAAATTAGCCTCATTTACAAAAGCAGCAAGTTCCAGCTGAACAACCAAGTTAGTGATCAGTTATTTAGGTTGTATAGGTCAGCCTGCACTAAAGTACGGATTATTACCTGTTAGTACGCTTTCCTCTACTCCACCATGGCAGCCACATATGGGTTTTCCTCCAATTAGGTAGATATCTGGAAAGGGAACACAACAGCAAAAAAAAACTCCCCTAGACACGGCCCCCTATATAAGGCCCGCCCCTTCAGTGCTCTGTGTCTCAATTATATAGCTTCCGATACATTTTTAAATCATATTAAGGGTGGGAAACTGCTGCCATGGTGGAGTAGAGGAAAGCGTACTAACAGGTAATAATCCGTACTTTCCTCTACCTCCCCATGGCAGCCACATATGGGTAATACCATAGCAATAACACAGTAGGGAGGGAAAAACAAGAAATAATAATTAGTACTTTAAAGGATACGAGGTTATCTTCACCCCCTTATTCTCCTTTCTTTCCTTTTATTTTTTTTTTTTTTATATCACTGCGCTAAGGATTTTCCTGCCCAGTTTCGCATCACTGGAGGCTCCTACATCCACTCTGTAATGTTTTGAAAACGTGTGCGCCGAAGCCCAACACGCTGCTTTACAAAGCTCCTCTATTGAGGCTGCCCCTTTTTCTGCCCATGATGCCGCTACGGCTCTTGTCGAGTGGGCCTTAATTCCTTTAGGCACCTCCATCTTCCTTATCTTATAAGCTTCTGCTATGCACTCTTTAAGCCACCTTGCTAGTGTAGCCTTCGATGCACCTAATCCTTTATTTTTTCCTTCTGTTACTAGAAAGAGCCTCTTTGACTTCCTCCAACCTTCCACTCTTTGGAGATAAATTATCAATGCTCTCTTTACGTCCAGGGTATGGAACCTTCTTTCTTTCTCATTCCCTGGATTAGCACAAAAAGCTGGCAGCACTATTTCTTGGTTGATATGAAACTGGGACACTACCTTCGGAAGGAAAATAGGGTTAGTTCTCAACACCACCTTATCCTGAAAGAAGTTGAGAAATGGTTCCTCTGCCCAAAGTGCCTGCAGCTCCGATACTCTTCTGGCAGATGTAATTGCGACTAAGAAAGCGACCTTCATTGTTAACTTCTTGATAGGTATTTCCTGCAGTGGCTCAAAAGGCTCTTCCGTTAGTACGTTCAATACTAAATTCAAGTCCCACGGGGCCATGGGGTTATGAAACTGCGGCCTTATCCTTCTTAGTGCCTGCACGAACCTCCTTACATACTTGTCTTCAGATATTTTTGTATCCAGCATGGCTCCTAGTGCTGAAATCTGAACTCTTAATGAGCTGGCTGACAGCTTTTTCTCTAACCCTGTCTGCAGGAAGTCCAGAATTGTGGGTATCGACCTAGGGTTCCTATGCCCTGCATCGCAGAACTGAATGTAAGTTTTCCAAATCTTATAGTATGTGGCTGATGTATTCACCTTCCGTGCCTTAAGCAGCGTATTTATTACTTTCTGAGAAAATCCCTTTTCTACCAGTGTTCTGGTCTCAGTAGCCATGCCATCAGACCCCAGTTGTCTGGCTGTGGCCTCGTGTAGTTCCCCTGTCTTAACAGGTCTTCCCTGTCCGGAATCTTCCAGGGAACGTCCACCGCCATTCTCACTACTTTCTGAAACCACGCTCTCCTCGGCCAGAAAGGTAATATTGTTATCACCGTTGCCTCCCCTCTTTGTATTTTGTTGAGCAACCTCGATATTACCGGGAATGGAGGGAAGACGTACGCCAGGCCTGTGTTCCACTGCGCGGTCAGAGCATCCACCTGACTTGCTCCTGCCTCCCAGTGCCTTGACATGAAGGTGGGTACCTTGGCATTGGCTCTTGTGGCCATGAGATCTATAACTGGACATCCCCATCTTTGCACTATGAGTTGAAAGACTTCCTGGGACAGCTCCCATTCTCCTGCTTTTATTGCCCTTCTGCTCAAAGCATCCGCCGCCTGATTTTGTTCTCCTGCTATGAACACTGCCATGATGCTCTTTACGTGTAGTTCTGCCCATTGCAGCAGTTCTTCTACGGCCTTCATCATACTCCTGCTCCTCGTTCCTCCTTGCTTGCAGATATATGCTACCACTGACTTGTTGTCTGACCTGATTATTACTTTTTTTGCATAACCTGTCCCTGAAGCTTTGACATGCTAGATATACTGCATACATTTCTCTTAGGTTGGAGTGTAGCTGGCTGTAGTGCTTGTTCCATTCTCCTTGCGTTGCTTGCCCTTGGCAGACCGCCCCCCAACCTGATTGGCTGGCATCGGTTGTAACTACGACCTGCTCGCCTGTTAAGAATGACCTTCCTTTTGATATTCTTCTTGGATTCATCCACCACCGCAGGTCCTCTTTTGCCTTCTTTGATATATGCACTTTTTGTAACAGATTCTTTCCGTCGCCGTCCCATTGTGCTAACAGGCAATTCTGAAAGGCCCGCATGTGAAACCTTGCCCAATTTATAGCTTCTAGTGCGGCTGACATAAGGCCTAGTATCCTTACACAGTCTCCGGTGCGTGCCACTTTCTTCTTCAGAAGCCCCGCAACCTCGCTTCTCAGTTTGCAGCTTCTTTCTTCCTTCAGGCATATTGTCATCCTGACCGAATCTATTACAAACCCCAGATACTTTACTGTGTTGTCTGGCTCTAGTTGGCTTTTCTTTTGATTCACGATCCATCCGTGTTCTTGCAGGTAGCTTATCACTCTGTCTGTATACTCTCTTGACTGTTCTGCAGACCTCGCCATGACAAGCAAGTCGTCCAGGTATGCCCCTACTGGAATACCTTCTTTTCTCAAATTTGCTATCAATACTATTAGCACCTTTGTAAAGGTTCTTGGCGAAGTACAAAGACCGAAGGGTAATGCTGTGAATTGATAAATTACGCCTTTTAGACGAAATCTTAGTTACTTCTGATGCAACCGATTTATCGGAATGTGCAGGTAAGCGTCCTTCAGATCTATCGTTGTTAGGAACGCGTTCTCTTTTATGTCTGGGAGGATTGTGCGTACTGACTCCATCTTGAACCTTTGTGTTTTTACAAAAGTATTTAGTCTTCTTAAGTCTAGTATTGTCCTGAAGCCCCCCGTGGCTTTTCTCACCACGAAGAACCTGGACTGCCATCCTTCGTTCTCTTGGTCTTGTGGTACCACCACTACCACTCCTTGATCTATCATATTTTTGAGGCTTTCTATCAGTGCCTTCCTCTCTTCTGGGTCTTTCGGAACCGGTGACTCCTCCTTCCAGCATCCCGGTGTCTTTATGAACTCTATTTTGTAACCGGATGAGATAACTTCTCTCACCCAGTTGTCCTCTACTGATTGGTCCCAGACAAGATGAAATTCTCTTAGTCTGCCTCCAATCTTTAGCCTGGCGTCATTGTGACATGTTTCTGAACCTGAATCTTCCTTCTTTGCCTCTTTGGCCACGAAAGGAGCCCCTATTACTAAACCAGGGTCTTCTGTATCCCCTTCCTGGTCTGTACGCTCTTGCTTCTTTGAAGTCCGTTGTCTGAAACTTTTGTTGTCTGACAAACGGCCTCCTTGTAGACTTTTCCTGCGGGAGCCACGTTGACTTCCCTCCTGATGTTTTTGATATTATGTCGTCTAGATTTTTTCCAAATAGGTACTCACCCTGAAAGGGCAGGGACACTAATTTATTTTTAGATTGGGCGTCTGCCACCCATGGCTTCAGCCAGAGAGCCCTTCTGGCTACAATTGTTGCCGCATTACTCCTCGCTGCTAGCCGCACATTGTCCAGGGAGGCATCACATATAAATTCGATAGCTACCTGCATATTTTGGATTTCTTTCAGCAGCTCTGACCTCTTAATCCCGTCTAGTAAGTCAGACTCCAGGTCTTGGCACCACGACCTCAACACTCTGGATGTTACTGCCACCGCCGAAGAGGCTTTTATGGCCGCTCCGGAAGTCATAGATTGTTTCCGTAGGCACATTTCTAGTTTTCTTTCCATAGAATCTCTAAACACATTTACGTCTTCCAAGGGAAGGGTGGTTTTTCTAGAGATACGGGCAATAGCTGCATCAACCTTGGGTACTACCTCCCATTTTTTAACTTGCTGATCCTCAAACGGGTACATTTTTGTAATCCTTAAAAGGTACCGCCACCTTTTTATCTGGACTATTCCATTCCTCTTCCACAATGTCCTTCAATGGTTTGGACAAGGGAAAGGTCTAACATTTTTTCTTTTTATCTTTGAATAGAAGATCTTGTAACTTCCCCTCTTCCTGAGGGTCCTCTATCTCTAAGGATTTGTTGATCAGTCCTAACAGATTATTCAATAAATCTGGGTTGAATTCCAGATCAGCTTTATCAGAGGGAAGCTCACCTTCCTCTATTTCTTCCCCTGCAGCTATGCCTTCTGCTGGTTCAGAACCGTCTGAGTCCTCTGATGGGGGCTCTCTGGGTCTTTTTTTGGACATTTTCTCCAAATCACCTTTGATACAAACGTATCAGCTAATGCTGATCTAAGCATAGACACCAGGTCGCTCATTTGTTCTGGTGCCAGAAATTGCACCCCTTTGCATTTGTCACAGACTGATCCAATTATCCTGTCAGGTAGTACTTTATCACAAACTGAACATTTCCCTGTGTGCAGTTTCTTATGTTTTGTCTTTGCCTCCGCTTTGCTTGATTCTCTGAAAAGCACGGAGACAGCACTAAGTTCCACACTCCCTATAAGGAGCATACAAAACAATGACACAAAAACTTGCGAAAAGCAAAAGAAAAGAAAATTTTTTATATATATATATATATATATACACGTCCCCTGGCTTACCCTGCCTTAGGAGTTTGTTTCTTTTCCTCCTCCATAGCAACCACTGCACCTCTAATGCAGAAAGAGACAATGTACTATCATTCCATGTGAACGGAGGAGGTAAGCCAGTGCCCCAGCAGCGCGGCTGCTTCTAGGGGCCTTACCTGGTCAGCTGGCAATCTGGACCGACACACTTCCGTCACCAGGTCCTGCGCAATCCCCCTCCTGATGGCAGTGAGCACTCGGCGCTGTCTCCATGTCAGCGTCCCTCCTATGTAGCGTGCCGTTTTCCCGCGCTGGTTACCGCGTCATCACTCTGCGCCAGCCTCCGCTGACGTCAGACGCCGCCGTACGTGCACGCACCACTGTGCCTCTAGACGTCAGATGCTGCGACCATCCACAGTGTCCGCACGCACCGGCTGCCTCGCGCGAGCTGCACCAGCTCCTGCTGACTCCTGACACCAACACTGCCGGAGGGGGACCGTCCCAAGGTACGCGCATATCCCTGACTGCATGAAGCAGCGGGCGCCTAGCTCAGTCTCCCCACTACGCTAGGTAGCGGGAGAACCATATTCCTTGCATAACCCCTAACTGCACTAGGCAGCAGAGAAGGCTCTTCACAGGGTAAGCCTTCCATCTACCCGGAAAGGGAAAAAAAGACAGAGCACTGAAGGGGCGGGCCTTATATAGGGGGCCGTGTCTAGGGGAGTTTTTTTTTGCTGTTGTGTTCCCTTTCCAGATATCTACCTAATTGGAGGAAAACCCATATGTGGCTGCCATGGGGAGGTAGAGGAAACTAGGTTTTTCTGAACACTTGCGTTGTGCATTATGCACATTAAATAAGTACAGCATAGCTTAGACTCCTTTTTATTTGGGAGGGGGGGGGGGGGGGGTCAGGCAGTAGTCAGTCATCTACAGTACATGGTAAACCGTATAGTCAGGTCTTGAAAGCTTAGATGGTTTAGCCCCTCCCCCACATCACATGGCAGCCATTACCTGTCCATCCGTCAGTGGTATCTGTATGTAGGGGAGACCCTCATCTAGGGGCAGATTTTCACTCTGGTATGAGAATGCTCGAGTCCGCGATGACCCGCTTGTAGAGGGGGCTGGATTTCTGGCGGAACAAGAAAAATCCAGGTACAGTACATGATTAGCCATAGCAGAGGTAGTCCATAGAACAATGTGCAATAAATATAGTTCCCCCGGGTCAATGGAGACTGGCACTTGCTCAAGGACTGTGGTACTTTTAGGTGGCCCTCACCAAGATCTCATCTGCTCATTTATTACTGTTACACCTCAGACTAATGATCCAAAGTTTACGTGCTATTTACTGAGTCTTTCAGAGAGATGAAGTGATTGGAGATAAAATCAACAGCCATATGGTAATTGGTGGTCCCAGATCCAAATACTCAAGCAGATTGGACCCTTGCACGGCGAAAATGGGGTGTGGTATTATACATTAGACCACACACCGTAATGCCCATTACACATTGTGCCACACATCATGATGCACATTACATACTATATAACAATGTAATGCCCATTACTATATAACAATGTAATGCCCATTACTTATTTGACACACAAGTGCCGCTTACCTACATGCTCATTGCTAGTGGCTTCATGCTCGATACCAAAGAGGAATACATGTTTGTTGCCAAAAGGGAGTTAAATGTTCTTTGCAAAGGAGGGCGAAATTGATTGTTGAAAAGAGGAACACATGCTTGTTGCCAAGGGGGGGGGGGGGAGGAAGTTTCTCATTGCCAAGGGGGAGTGAGAGAGTCGGACAGCCGCTCGCCGCACACAATTTAAAGAAATGACAGCCAGGCAGAGAGATCTGTGCGCTGCCCGGCTGTATAATTTAAGCAGGTCCGTCGATATCTTCAATTCTCCCACTGGACTGCCAGCCAATAGGATCTGCAATGGTGGTCACTCCTGCAAGCTCTTATTGGCTCGTGGTCCAGTGGGAGAATTAAAAAGATATCGATGGACCAGCTTTAAATTATACAGCCAGACAGCACAGATATCTCTGCCTGGCTGTCATTTCTGTAAATAGTGTGCGGCCAGCGTTTTAATAGGTAGTCCGGTGCACCAGCACCCTCAGACGAATAGATTTGCTCCCGGGAAAGCTACCGCCCCTCAGTACCATTTGTGATACAGATCATATCAAACGTCCTGTCCACAATGCCACTTAGACCCACCACAAGCCATCCCTAAACTACCAGGTCTGGAGAGCACGTCTAAGAGTAGGACACACAAGAACAGGTGGGGATACTCCCCTCCCCCCCCCATCCTGAACAATCCCATACCTTGATGTCCTAGACACCGTTCTCGTGGATGAAACGGTGGAAGTGACCTTCTTGGGTGCCTTGTTTAGCGGCATAGCAGAGATGGACCTACAGTAAGTGAAACACACACTTATTATACACGAGGTACAAGCCTTAACCCGTTTCTGCGACTCTTCACAGCTAATCATTTAAGGTGAGCAGTCACCATCTCCCTCATGTGCAACAGCCAATACTCTCTGGCTCTTCATCAGGAGACAAGTGACCTGCACAGGTGGGCATTGATAGAGGGGTGATGCTGATGGGCTGAGCTACTGCATACCTGCCATAAGGTTGACCACTGGCATTTGAAATCTGGAGCCCAGATAAAAGTTATGATGAAGCCCACATTAGTAGTTGTGAAATAGCTCACAGGCCAGGTCTAGGTCACACAAGGGTTCACTTTTTTGGTGTCAATGTCAACAACTGAGTATGTGGAGGAGAGAAAGGAGCGCAGCTTTATCACACAGGTTGAAGATAACAGGGTTCTAATGTAAGCTGGCATTCTCCTTTTACCCCTATACACTTCCCATAAACCAATAGAAGGGTATGGCTACGAGCACCACTCATGGACAAGCGCAAGATAGGGGCTGTGTAGATTTAGAACAGACATGGGCTGCATGGCTGAGGCCCAGTCACACAGGCCCAGGTATCAATGCCAGGGGAAACAGGGTTGGAGAGATGACTAGGGTCCGCCAATCATTGGAGGCAGAGGCGTTAACTCTGGGGCACCTTCATGTACAGTAGCACCTCTGTGGTTCACAGCGGGATCCTCTGCGGTACACCTACTGCTGCTGCATATATAGCTCTATCCCAGAAGCCCCTCCTGCACCAGGAGACACAATTCACCCAACAATGAATGCTGATTCTGCAATGCTTCAAGTGGCTGAACTCGTGAGTCTGACCCAGACCTCCCAGCTTTGAATACAGCATAGCTGGAGGCCTGGCAATTCACGGTGGGCTCTGGTCCATGTAGACCAGCTTAGAGCACTAGCTATTTAATTCTGTAAGTCAGTTGTTTTTTTTGTAGGTATTGTTAAATCCTACTAGCCAAGCCTGATGCCATTAAGTTTGAATTATCTGTTGAATTGATGTTACCTGGTCATGGATAGAGTTTTCTTCTCATTTCCACCAGTCAATGAAACCAGAGATTTACTTTTTGGAACCTTTGAGATGGAAGAATATAAATCAAGAATGAAACCAAATCGATTCCAGGCAGCTTGCAGCAGAGAGACCCATCCCAGGCAGCAGAAGAGTGTAGGGGTCAGCTCATTTACTTAACAGAATGAGAAGCACAGAATAATCCTGGCTTTGAATTTCTCACTTTTTATTCTGAAGGCACAAGCGGCCAATGACACATGATAGTTGTCTTGGTCCATGTCTCTCCTCCCGTCCCCAGATAAAGGCTTCCTCTATGGGTCACCTGGCAGTTCTCATTTACCAGACCCCACCCGGACTCACCTTTTGGACTGTCCGGGTCTTCTGTAATGTGGACATCACACTGCAGGCTGCAGGTTCCCGATAGTCCGCAGATGTGGCCTCCTTAGCTACAAGAAGAAATCCAGCTGGACCAGAATTTCCAGAAATACATCTAATTTAGAAGTATCTTTAGGGGCACTTACCCTTCCGGCTGTTCTTCCTGACCAGTCTCACCTCTGGTAGATCATCCAGAACATCTGTCTGCAAGACAGGAACATAGACAATAGGTCACAAGTCACTGAAGGGGACAAAATGGCTGCAAAGCCAGAGTCCAGTACCAGGGAAGCCCTCACCTTCACAGCGGCATCCATCTTGTTAGTTTCCATTAGCTCTGGAAGAAAGAGAATTCAGTCTAACCGGGTAAGTGGGAATAGGTTCCTATGACTAACCTAGAACCCAATAGGCCCTTGATAGCTAAACTTGACACTCCTGCTGTTGTGTAACTACACATACCAGCATGCTCGGCATCAGATTTCACATGGCCAAATAGCAAAACTGAAGCAGAGCATGCTGGGATGTGTAGTTCAACAGCTGGAGTGTCAAGGTTAGCCATCAAGGAAATAGGTATGTGGTATTGTGGCCATAACCCCTTCCCCCCCATACTGCCTGTCACTTCTCAGCACTTTTTATTAGAACCCTCAACAGGTCAAGTTTAAAAAGCCCCCATCAAGGTCCAATCACCAATGCTTTATACTGTTGGAACCCAGGCTGGTAAAGCAGTAATGGCCACTCATGGCTAGCATCTATTAATGAGGTCTTACAGACGGTCTTTCTATCAACTGTGGAGACATGATGGTTCTCCACCATTGATGGCAGAAAGTGTGCCGTGTCCCACCTTCCACACAGTTGCTGTCTCACACGTGTGTGCAAGGTATAGAGATGGGTGCTTGGGTCAAAGACTTGGATTTGTCAAGTGGCGGTGAAAGGCTTTGGATTTTTTTTTTTAAATGGTCAAAAAAATGCCCAAATCATGTACTTTTTGCGGGTTTTTGTCCCTAGAGTAACATTAACCTCAATAACATTAATTTCCAGCACTTGCCAGACAATTTTGACCACTTTACAGCTCACAATGTTGTTTTCATTCAGTTTAGGCCTAGGTAGGTGGGTGTGGTATTGGGGTGCAGTCCAGAGCTGGACACCAGACACTACAAACAATGTAAAAAAGAAAAAAGGAGAAAAATAACCATTTCTGCAGAGTACACTACACTGATTGACACTCGGCACTGACAGTGACACAGCCCTTATAAATTATAATACAAATGGAGCGCCCTTCACTCAGGCAGGGGCTGGCGGTAGATTTGCCAGCCGCCGGAAGGGGACGCGCATGTGTCCCCTTACAACAAAGCTCCCCCTGGGTCCCGAATATGTTCCCCCACCTTACCCCAGGGGACACTGCACAGGAACTACCACAGGCATGGCAATTCCAGCAACATGAGGGGTGGATGCATACAACTGGAGTAAGACCACGTACTATAATAATCCGAGACCTTCATCTGTCGTACAGACATCGGCATCTTCAGCAGTTCCACGTCCAATAGCTGTTCTGGAAGAGCAATGAGAGCGTCCAGCTCCTTCTTCACCTCAGCCATTCGCTCTCTCTCTAACCAGGAAGACAGAACAAACACTTGGTCTATGGTCACAGATTCATCCAGCAATGACCACAGGTAAAGGAAAAAAACACCAAAACCACACTGCTCTGCTGGGGGAGGAAATGTAATTTGTAGCTCCCAAAATCTGAAGACTGACAAAAACGGTTGCTCAGATAAGGTGCTACACCGATTGAGCCACCGTCATAATAGCGCCAGCGTGACCTGTCTCGGTATGCCATTCACAGAGCTGGAAACACGCAAGTGTCTCACACGCGCATGCATAATTTGCGCAAGCTTCCCACAGGCATGCCAAGAGTATATAGTCTATAGCAGTGGTAGCCAACCCTAGCCCTCGAGAGCTACCAACAGTGCACATTTTACAGACAACCTAGCTGCTGCACAGCTGCACTCATTAATCACTGACACATTTTAAAAGACACACAGATGGAGCTAATTAGCTCACTTGTGATTCTGTGAGGAGACCTGCAAACATGCACTGTTGGTAGCTCTCGAGGACTAGGGCTGGCTACCCCAGGTCTATAGGTATAGATCAGTGGTTCCCAACCCTGGTCCTCAAGTACCCCCAACAGTGCATGTTTTCCAGGTCACCCAGCAGGTGCACTCATTCAGACACATTTTGAAGAGATCCACAGGTGGAGCTAATTATAGCACTTGTGATTCTATGTGGAGACCTGCAAAACATGCACTGTTGGTAGCTCTCGAGGACTAGGGCTGGCTACCCCAGGTCTATAGGTATAGATCAGTGGTTCCCAACCCTGGTCCTCAAGTACCCCCAACAGTGCATGTTTTCCAGGTCACCCAGCAGGTGCACTCATTCAGACACATTTTGAAGAGATCCACAGGTGGAGCTAATTATAGCACTTGTGATTCTATGTGGAGACCTGCAAAACATGCACTGTTGGGGGTACTTGAGGACCAGGGTTGGGAACCACTGATCTAGATGATGGGGGCTGCATCTGTAGTTGTACCATCGGTCATACAAGTTGCGGTAGTTGAATCTGTTTAGTTTGACTGAATGTTTTTGTCCATTTTCCTGGGTTTGTGCGTAAATTGCTGATAGTAATTTGCTCCCATACAGGACCAGATTTCCAGTCCAACCAACTAGTTGGATGAAAATTTGTCTTGTGTATGCCCAGCATTAAGAGTGAGCGTATATGTGTATGTCTCTCAACACTGTAGAAAAGGGCTCCCAGCGCGCTGTACTGGTCATTTGCGCATTACTTCCTACAGGGAGCGCAGTCGCCAGACACCCAGCTGTCTCCCGGCTGCTGTAGAGGGCACTACTGCAGTGCTGCCGTTCCAAGCACTCTGCAAGCCGAAAACGCGGAAAACAGCGCCTACCTCGCCCACACCTAGTTACAGCCCTGATAAATAGCCTTTTATATAAAGATGTGTGCATAAGTACTCCTCACTTCTATGAGGGGGAAGTACTGCCACGGACCACTGAAGGGCACACAATGGATTACATTACTCCTTTGTGTGCTAAGAGATGTCATAACAGAAAGAGTACTATTTGCAGGGACAATGTTCCGTTCAAACTTGCTGGATATGGAGAGAGGGAGCAGTGAGGACAGGTAGAAGCAGATGGGGACTGGGGAGTTTGTGGACTAAAAACTGTCACAGCTCAAAATGAAAGTCCAGTGCAGAAGCAGTCATTGTGACAGAGATATATAGATATATATACATATATACACACACACACACGCTTTTTAAACCAAGACATTTCTGACTTACACAGGTTCTGTGGCTGGTCAGCTTAAGTCTGCATTTCATCTGTTTTTATTCAGCCACAAAACCTGTGTAATCCATGAGCGTCCCGTCACCTCATTTTCTGGCCCGACCCCCTCTGCCCTATGGTTTGATTCATTTTTAGTAATAAAGATATTTCTCCTTTCACCTGAGTGTACAGTAACGCATATGGCGGCCTCACCAAGCATACTGTAAGAGCGCTCAGGTAAGGCCAGCACCTTAGTATACAGTAACGCATATGGCAGCCTCACCAAGCATACTGTAAGAGTGCTCAGGTAAGGCCAGCACCTGAGTGTACAGTAACGCATATGGCGGCCTCACCAAGCATACTGTAAGAGCGCTCAGGTAAGGCCAGCACCTGAGTGTACAGTAACGCATATGGCGGTCTCACCAAGCATGCTGTAAGAGCGCTCAGGTAAGGCCAGCACCTGAGTATACAGTAATGCATATGGCGGCCTCACCAAGCATGCTGTAAGAGCGCTCAGGTAAGGCCAGCACCTGAGTGTACAGTAACGCATATGGCGGCCTCACCAAGCATACTGTAAGAGCGCTCAGGTAAGGCCAGCACCTGAGTGTACAGTAATGCATATGGCGGCCTCACCAAGCATACTGTAAGAGCGCTCAGGTAAGGCCAGCACCTGAGTGTACAGTAATGCATATGGCGGCCTCACCAAGCATACTGTAAGAGCGCTCAGGTAAGGCCAGCACCTGAGTGTACAGTAACGCATATGGCGGCCTCACCAAGCATACTGTAAGAGCGCTCAGGTAAGGCCAGCACCTGAGTGTACAGTAACGCATATGGCGGCCTCACCAAGCATACTGTAAGAGCGCTCAGGTAAGGCCAGCACCTGAGTGTACAGTAACGCATATGGCGGCCTCACCAAGCATACTGTAAGAGTGCGCAGATAATGCCAGCTACAGGAACAGCGCCACCAGTTATAGAGGTGACAGACAGGTTAGAGAAGACGCCCCTCTGGGTGCTACAGGATTACCCTGGAGGCGGAGCTCTGCGAGTTACCAGCCCTCCAAGCGCAGGTGCTGCTATTACCTTCAGCTCTGGGAGGGATACGGTCACTCAGTCAACATGCATTGGGTCGACAGGCCTTAGATCAGCACATGAAATAGGTTGACACAAGCATTAGGTCAACAGGCAAATGGTTGACATGAGTTTTTCACATTTTTTTGAGCTGACAGGCGATATTTCAGATCCTACTATCCACTATGGCGTGGTGGGAGAATAAAATACAGTGCCGAGCGCAGCGAGGACCATGCCTGAAGCATGGCGAGCCGTGTGAGGGGACGCGGTGCACTTTGATGGTGTCCATCTCAACATCCGGGACAAAAGAATAAAAAAAAATAATGTCAACCTTTTGACTGTCAACCCAAATAACCCATACCCCTGGACAAGGCCATCATAGCGCACCATAACAGTAGCATTGTAGCAGTATGTCTATAGGAGGTTTAGCCCCAGAATTATCTGTATCACCTTGGCTCATCCTGTGACAGCAGCCAGGCCTGTCCTGCAGATCTCATCACAGGGGGCACTACAACCTGTGCTCCTGGGAGGAGATCCCCAGAATACACCCAGCTGGGTCAGAGCCCCCATAATAACCCCCTGAGGACACCAGCGTCATAAGACAGAGCACTCACTTTGCTGTGTGAATTCCTGCATGAAGAGGCGGATTTTCTCATTCTTCTGTTCCTGCAGGGGGTCCACCATCCCCACCCCAGAGTCTCCACTGCCCTTTGCCCGCTTGGCCCTGCACCTTCTTTCTCTCTTTGGAGGCATCGTGTCACAGAGCTAACACTCTACTACTCACAGGAAGCAACACAACTATAGAAGCCAGCAGCCACCTTCCTCCTGTGCGCTGTAGAAGAACTGGGCTTCCCAGTAAGTGTATGGCCACAGTCACCTGTGCTAGAAAGAAATCCCTCCACCCTTTCCACTAATAAATGGGTTCTGCACAGGTGACAGGAATCATACATTCCCAGGGAAATCCAGGAGCGGATCATTATGTACCTGGTTTAAGGGGTCCTGTTAAGGCCATATCTTTCCAATCTAGCTGGTTGGAATGAAAATCTGGAAATTTGACAAAATGACAATTGACGATTTGCTCATATAAATGGAAAATAGACACGAATTGGTCCTACAGACAAATTGGTCAATTTAAGGACCATACACACTAGAAGATATGAAAGACAAAATATATGGGTGAACAATTTAAGGTTACTGTCAAAATGATATAGTCAATATTATATATAATTTTAACCACATGCCATCGTTCAAATGCAATTGACGGGCAGTGGGCTTTCGGCAGGCTTTGGGGAGAGGGAGCAGGAGGGGGGCTTGGCGCATCCGTAGGTACTCACTCAGCCAATCAGAGGGCCACTCAGTGTTTTAAACTTTTCTTTTAAAATTCTGCCACTGCCCCACGCTCCTTTACGGCGCTTCGCTACTCCACACCCAATGTGGCATTACAGATGGCATGCCACATCGGGTGCCATGGGCGGATTCGGGGGGGGGGGGGCACCCGGGCACGTGCCCCCCCCCCCCCTGCCATTTCAGACATAGCTCATTTTGGAGCTGAGGACCGGGGCTTTCCAACGAGCCCAGCCCCGTGTCGCTAGGCCCCCCAGAAACCGGAGATAAATGAATCGCCAGATAAAGCTAAAACATTTTCCCCATAGGATAACATGGGACCCGATAATTCTGACCCCCACCCAGTTCCGACGGCTGCTATTTTACCCTGCGGCATCACAGAAACTCGTGGTTGATCTCATTCGAACCCAAATCACTGGGCCTTCAATTTGATGCCACAGTCCATATGGGTCAATTGGTTCTGGAGATATTGCGGGTAAACAGAATTTTTGATTTCTGAAATGTAATTTCATGTCTGTTCATGTTCTTTTAGGGCTGGAACCAAACACCCTAGTTTCACGAGCCCACTTAAAAGTTCTTCAATATGATACTGGGCTCATGTAAATGGGTCAGTTGGTTCCAAAGATATAAACGAGGTAGCTGGTTAAAGGGAGGGGAAGGGGGGGGGGGGTTCTGTCCCTCTCACACCAGAAAATGCAGGGACTAGGCTGGTTTAAGAGGGGCCAACCCGGGAATGTCACTTCCGCCTGGCGGTGGCTGTCCCCCAGTTACCGCAAGCATGTATTCCCCCTTGGCAATGGGCATGTAATCCCACATGGCAACGAGCATGGAACCCCTGGCAATGACATGGAACCCTTGGCAATGAGTATGGAACCCCTGGCAATGAGCATGGAACCCTTGGCAATGAGCATGTAGGTAAGCAGCACTTATGTAGCATAATTTTTAATAGGCATTATGGTGTTTGGCACAGTGGCGTAACTTGGGGTCCGCAGCCCCAGCGATGGCGGGGGGGAGCAGGCTCCATCGGGGCGCTGGTTAAATGGTTGGCTTGTACACAGCATTGTACAATCGCCGCCTGGGATCCCGGAATACACAGCAGCGCTGCGCGCAAGGTGGAAGGACAGCGGGCATGGTGGAAGGGGGAGCGCTCTCTGACTGTCCGTGTGAGGACGCAGTGACAGGTTCACTGAGCGTCCTCAAACAGACAGCCGAACTCCCCAGAGAGCGCTCCCCCTTCCACCATGCCCGCTGTCCTTCCAGCTGTGTGCAGCGATACGGCGATTGTACAATGCTGTACAGTTTTTCTGCCTGCCTCGCCATTCCTGGCCACAGCGATCAGATAGGCTGTCTGATCACTGTGGCCAGGAACAGCGTGGCAGGTGGAAAACTCGGTAAGGACCTCGCAGGACGCGGTAAGAAGGAGGGGAGAGGGGGAGAGAGATCGCGCTCACCTCCGCTAGCTATTAGCTGGGGAATGTGTGACTGTGACAAATGTCAGTGTCCAGCTTCCCCTGATCCCCACTCCCCAGGCGGCGTTGCTTACTCCACTCGATCCCTGGTGGCTGCTGGTATTTAAAAAAAATTAATGAGGGGGGGGGGGGGCGCCAGAATTTATTTTGGCAGGGGGGAGCAAAATTGCTAGTTACGCCACTGGTTTGGCATAATACATAATGGACATTATGCTGTGTGGCTTAACATGTAATGGGCATTACGGTGTACATTTTTAATGCGCGCCAATGTCCCTGTTTATGAAGTGTATTGTCATTTTGATTTAATCTCTGTGGGATTATGTAAATTTTGGCTCTATTCGTGTGGCATTATGTGAATTTTGGCTCAATCCATGTGGCATTATGTGAATTTTGGCTCAATCCGTGAGGCATTATGTGAATTTTGGCGCAATCCATGTGGCATTATTTGAAATTTGGCTCATTCCATTTGACATCATGTGTAAGGGGCAAGTATAAGGGGGTCTAGTATTTTGTTGCATAATGTGTAGAAGTTGTATATGGTGTGGTACACTACACTCAGGACACGCCCCCTTTTGAGTGGCCACACCCCCTTTTCCACACAACTACATCCTTCACTGTTGTTGCCAAGGTGTACAGTATGAGCATTTGTCAGGTCATCTAGTGCATGCAGGTACTTAGGGATGGCCATCGTTGCCATTGCCATCGATGGTTGCCATCGATGGCAATTTGGCAACTGGCCATCGATAGTGCTTAACTATGCAATGGATGACCATCGATATTTTTACATATCGATGAACATCCATTGTGTTTGATTGATTGGCCTCTGGGCCAATCAAACACGGGGGCGGGGCTTCGTGGGTGTCGGTGGGCGGAGCTATGCTCCGTGTCCCGGCACTTTGGAAAAAAAAAAAAAACAGCAAACCATCGTTTTGCTATTCCATCGATGGAGGGAAACCATCTGGTACTCCCCCATCGATGGCAAAAGTATTCGACATCGTCCATGAACCATCGATGATTTCGAATCATCGATGGTCGATGGCCATCCCTACAGGTATTCCTTGTACTTGTGTTTGGGGAATGGGTGAGTGATGGCTTTTGCGGTAAAACTGTAGAACTGGTGTAATATTTTGTGTGGTTTCGGATCTCTCCCCTCATCCTGTGCTTTTTCGGACCCATCACATATTTGTGGCTCCCTGTTCCCTGACAGATCCAGTTCAGACTTGTGAAGTATGATGTCCGCGGGAACTTCTTGGGTTGGTAATCTGTGACCGGTGGAACGTTACAGGTGAGCCAAAAGCAGGACCATATGGCAGATCGCATGCACATGTAATGCTGAGCTCTACCAATACAGAGGCATGTACTGGAGCCAAGCCCTTTATTACAAGAACACGCCCCCTTTCTCCCTATAACTGAATGCACTGCAGTAACTAGCATCTACAGACCTCATGTTCCTGAGTAATGATTTATCTACTGATCTTTTGTGGGGGTTTTGGACCGGACATACAGTAACATTTCAAGGTTTACTATCGGGGCTCAGTGTAAAACTGATGCCTCTATAAGGTCATTTACAGGATAACTTTAATTAATGAAGATGCACAAATTGTCTGACTGCAATAACTAACTGATTCCTGTTCTGTTTCCCGCAGATGTGTCCGAATATGCAGAGTGTGTTGAACGCGGCCTTTGCCTTTGGGACATACTACAACCAGTCGGTGAGTTACAATATGCCATGCGGGACGGATTTTACGTTCTCCTTCTCCTCATGTTGGGTCTTGCTCATTTTATTAGTTTGTAGAGTGGTCTCCCCCGAGTACCATACTGTAACTTTACTGCACAGTAAATCTTAAACCGGTCCATGCATTAGCCACGTGACCACATATTATACAGATTTTATATTGAAGTAGACACACAGTGCAGTAATGTACAGGGAAAATACATGGTAACAGTGTGACCTGACATAACATGATTACAACAGATAAGGACATGGAGCGAGGGTTGGGTAGCTCGCACCATTGTACCACGGAGGTGCGAGGCAGCTGAGCACTCGATAAGCCTGCACCCAACATATGGGTGTGGATCCAGTATCTGGACTTGAAGACATGACGCACTGGTGGCCCATGTAGAGCTCATGAGGAATGGAGACCTTCTTGGATTGGGGTGAACTGCGGAGAAGATTCAGTGGCTAAATGGAGATTAAGAGGAGGAATGGAAGACTAGGTGCGATCGGAGTGCAGGTTGGAAGCTGGTGAGACTAGTAGAAAATCTGACCTGAGGACAGAGTGAGTTGCTGGGGGTACAGTGGGAGAAGCCTTGGTGGCCATTGTGAGAAGAGGCTACCAGGGTGGAGGTGAGGCAGTGATCCATTCTAGAGCGGAGAGGAAAGAGATCGGCATTGAATGTGAGGTGTAAGAGTTTGCACTGGACTCTGACGGGAATGGGGGCTAGTGATACAGGATGGGGAGGGAGAGGCTTAGCATATAGTGAGGAACTGCAGCATTCGAGGTGGATTGAAGTATAGGAGGCTGCAGTAGTTGAGGCAGGAGATGAGTGCATGGGTGAGTCTTGGTGGTACAGGGCATTGGCCTAGATATGATGCAGAGATGAAAATGGAAGAAGTGATAGAGTGTAGCTGGGGGAGGAATCGGGAATGTCACCCACACAGTGCACGTTTCATATTAGCCAGGCGTAGTTCCAAAGGAGTCCGGGGGTGGGAGTGCAATAGATTATACTGATTCCTGGACACCTTGTGGCACCCGATACTTTCAGCATGGGAGACCCCGGGTATCGGCCCAGCACACACATTATATACATGGTGCATGTACTGTATGTATAAATGTGCCTAGTATAGTTACCATTGATTCTATGATACTAATCATGTTTCTGCCCTTTCTCCTTGGTTACAGTGTGCGCTGCTGGTGTCTGACCTGTTCCAGGCAGTGCCGCAGCCAGTGTTCTATGAATTATTCCTGCTGTATACCACTACCAGTGGCACCAGTATGCTGTGGCTAGTCCCAGTGTGGAACGCTAATATCCTAGGCAGTTCAGGTATGGATCATGCGCTATCCTATGGACATAGTGTTTGTTTTATTTCTGTTTGATAAGTCCTGCAGCTATGCGCAGATTTCCTACATCCAGGCATGTAAAATCTCATTAGCGAGCGTACATTGTGCTGTTGTCACGCTGGCGCTGATGCTGAATCTCACATATTAGTAATTCATTACAAGTGTTTGCTGTATTGGATTGCAGTAAATTGCCATTTCCCATAGGGGACACTGTTCCTTATAGAGACAAAATATTTACTAATCAGTCTTCTATGTCACGTGATCTTCTTCCAGGCGTTCTCGGATCCAGCGCTTTGAGGCGGTTCTTTCTGATTAACGGCATCTCCGGGAGACAATCAAACCTCTCCAACCAACCATCTTATGTCACCGTGGCAACGAGCCTCACCCTAAGGTGATGACATGGCCTTAAGCCAGAGGTTCCCAATCTTTTTCGGATCGCGGCACCCTAGAGTATCAGAATTTTTCCGCGGCACCCCTAGGCCCCCCCAAAAATATATAAAATTAAGTAGCCTGTGTTTATATGTGTTTCTTAGGTTCAGTTATGTGGTAAAGGGCAGGATTTGCTTCTGATTATACACATATTTTATGATTGGCAGCCACCAGCACTGGTTTTGTCCATAAATAATTGACCATAAATAATTTGAATTGGTCCTGGTCCACCAACCTGAGGCACCCCTGCAAGTGTCCCGTGGCACCCCAGGGAGCCACGGCACACAGTTTGGGAACCACTGCCTTAAGCAATTGGTTTCCTTTATATGCCGCCACTAATCACATATATCCCTCCATACAGTGTGCAGCTGCCGCTCAGCCCCCTGAGCACACAGCTGCCATTCCAGCTGACCGTAAATGATCAGAAGCAAAGTCTCTCAGCAACTGCGCAGGTGAGCAGCTTTACAAACCAAGGGATCAGGTCCCAGAATGCTTTGCTCTCCCATCAGCATTCATTGATGGTCATTCCTGCCTATGATATCTTGATAATTGGTATTGGACTATTATGCACAATACCTGGAAGATAATTGGTTATTTTCTGCAGTGTTTATTTCCCTGTCTTATTATGCAATGCCCCGACTAACAGGTCCGACTTCTGTTTTATTAATTTGATATTAGGTTTTATTTGCGGTCACGTATACCCAGAGCCAGGGGACGTATGTAACGGACACGGATGTAAGTAACTACTTTACTTGTCATAAACCAATTCCTACACTACCCAAATTCTCCTATGCTTTGTCCTACACTAGCATTTCCCAACCTCGGTCCTAACCAGCTCACAGTCCAGGTTTTATGGATAGCCATAATTGAGCAGAGGTAAATAAATTGGCACCTACATCATTTTGCTTTAACCGCCTGTGTTCCAGCATGGATATCCTAAAAAGCTGGACGGTAATGGTGGAGTTTGGGAAACTGACTTACACCGTTCATCATGGTTCATTTCACCCAGGGTTCAGCTGCCGAGGCCTTGTCAGAACACCTCTACTTGATCTTCCTATTTACTTGAATGGCAAGATCATAGGTACAGGCAAGACTCATTGGAATTTGAAGAATACTTGTTCCGTGGTGGAAGGGAGTATCTCCTGCTTGGGCCGTTAGCGTCATCACTACAGGATAAGGCCGTAGTTGGTGTCCAGGGTTATGCTGAATTATCCTTTAGTGATTATATTGCAGGAACCTGGGCTGGATGAAAGGCTGTAATAAAATATTTTTCAGCCCAGATTTTAAGAACAATCTGCCACCAACTGGGTGATATTTTTGTTGTTGGGTCTTTCAGTCTGGTTTATCCACATATGCAGGGTAGGACTGATCCACAGGGGTACAGGAGGGATTCCCCCCCCCCCCCCCCCATTGGCCCCACTCCTCCGCTAATGTCCGGTTCCGGACCTTGTACTTAAAATGATACATTGTTACTCTATTAGACGACAGTTTGCCTGGTAGTGCAGGAACGTGGATGAACATAGGTGTTTATTTCGCTTCTATAGATTATTTGCTGAGATTCTCCGGCCCGCCAATCACAGTCAGTGGTTGAGTTACACGGCTAATGGTTTCTTGTGTGGAAATAACATTTGACATATTATATTGTGTTGCAGTGTAAGACGGTAGTTGTAAAAAGAGTAATCACATTTAACTTGGATAATTGAAGGTTTGTTTTTCTGCAATGCCATGTATGTGGCCTTTTATACTGTATATGTCAGCATCCCATATGACACGTACAGAGGTCACACCCTCTTGCATGACATCATCCACTAGGCGGATGTGATGTAAGAAGCCGTCTATACTTTTCTATCCTACAGATCGCCCTTGGTGTCTTGGGTGCTCTGGCTGGCCTACTAGCCGTCTTGGAGACCAGCAGCTGGCTGCGGAGATCTGGACAGCAGATTATTAGTATATTGGTAAGTTTGGTTGTCTGCCCCCATGGTTCTGTGGCTGGATCCCCAGACAGGTCATTCATTATACATTACCCACATCTCTTGCTGGAGGGCAGGCACAGAAGATATATATATGTATATAGCAATTTTAGCTTTCACTTTATAATCTTTCCCCATTCAAAGCCTTCCAGTTATCCTTTTACGCATTCATCCCCTTTACTTTTCATAAATGGGATACATGCGTAAAACTGGGGTTCGTTCTGATCCTTATGTCTCGTACGCTGATGCTAACTCCACTCATTGGCTTAGGAATGTTAGTGACAGGAACCCGATCTGTTTCTTCCTGTAGGTGATCATTAAATTCCTGGCATCCATACCCTCTTCCTTTTTTAAAGAATTGCAAAATATAGTGAGTAAATTTGTCTGGATGGGTTGTAGGCCTAGAATCTCTCAAAGAGTCCTGGTCCAAAGCCGAGATAGGGGTGGCCTACAACTCCCTCACTTCCTAAGCTACTATCATTCTGTCCACATCACCAGAATTGTGGAAATGTCTAGACCGGTTCAATTCAAACAATGGCCAGCTATCGAAGGGCATTCGGTAGGTATATCCCCACGGGTCATCCCGTGGCTCCAGAAGCCCCCATTGACAAGACACCCAACTATGACCCCAACGCTCATGTGTTGGAACAGATGTAGACGCCTTCACTTTTTTGACCCGGGTGTGTCGCTTCTTACTCCTCTAATTAATAATCCAGAGTTTCCCCCAGGATTTAATTTACGAGACCTCCCTAGTCGCTTTTCAGTAGATGTGTCATACCTGGGTCAACTGGTGGATGGATCTGGCTTGTGTTCCTTTGAGGACTTACATAAGGACTTTGGTCTCCTGGTTGGTCTCTTTTGGTTTTATCTCCAAATTAGACACTATATCTCCTCCCTTCCTAAGCAAAAACAAAGCTGGGAACCAACTCCCTTCGAGTCGCTTTTGCTCTCCCAGGAGTGCCCAAAACACAGGATCTCTAAACTCTATCAAATATGTCTGAGTAACCTCCCAGATTCAATGCCTGCTTACACAGGGGCCTGGCATAAAGAGCTGGGGCGGGATCTAACGGGAGACCAATGGAGCCAAATATTTAAATATGTTTTTGCATCCTCTTCATCCATCCAAACCCTAGAAACCCTGTATAAGATCTTATCTTGATGGTATAAGTGCCCATCCATACTACACAAAATGAATAATACTCTATCTAACCTCTGTTGGAGGTGCGATCAACAGCCGGGCACTCCCTTACACATATGGTTGTCTTGCCCAATTATCCAAGAATACTGGCACCAGATTCACCACATCTCTGAAAAAATTACTAATTCTTCAATCCCCTACAGCCCAGAATTTTGGTTGCTCAATCTAATGGATATCCCCATTTCCCGATTTAAAAAATCCTTACTTAGACACCTGATGAACGCAGCTAGCGCAGTTATACCCTGTCATTGGAGGTCCAGTTTAGTTCCTCCCATGACGCGTTGGTTTCACAGAATAGATTTGTATATGTCCATGGAGGACCTGACATCCTTTTTTGAAAGACTCTCCCCAGACATTTACAGCTACTTGGTTAAGCTGGCTTACATATAAAGAATCCCCAGATTACTCACTGCGGAATGTGCCAGGTTAAGATGTTGAGAAATGGTGGTCCCGTGGCACAACCCCTTCCCCCCCTCCCCCCACCTTACCTCCCCACCCGCCTTTTCCTATCCTCTTTCTTTCTTCTGTTTTATGACTTTAATGCACTTCTCCATCTTCTCTTTAAGAATGTACATCCTTTTCTTATATGAGGGATAATTACATTATGTTACTGTTACACTTGATAAGTATGTGCCCATCTTATCCCTATACACAAGAATGCACATGATTCGTGTAATTGTCTTTATTTGTTTATTTTCTGAGTGTACATTACAATGTTTCATGCTTAAGATGTATTGTGATTGACGTTAATAAAAATTGATTGCATAAAAAAATAAATCCTGGCAATCCTCAGCGGAACACTCGCCAACGCTTTCTTCCTTGTCGCATACGGGACCGCGGTATACTGGCTGATTGCATTTAAGGTGGTTAATTATTTGTGTGTGTATGTATGTATGTATGTATGTATGTATGTATGTGTGTATATATATATGTATAATGTGCACACACAGTGCTAAATGTTCTAGGTCATTCTGTTTCTCAGGGTCAGACTTCAACAGTAACCGTGACCTTACCTCCGGCTGGTGGGGAAGTTAAGACTGATTTCATTATCTACTTATCTGTTGCATTTGCACTGAAGGTAAAGTGTTTGTAAATCTGGCTATGATACTAGCCGCTGCATATCCAGCCATTTATCTCACCGCATGTCACTGACTGGGAGATCAAAAGGTGATACAGGTAGAGTGAATTGTCCTAATGCTTTAGCTCCTCTATCATTCGGCTTTGGAACTGAGTTTGAAAAACCTCAGGAGCCCGAGGTGTGCTCCCTACCACCAGTGCTGTGTCTAAACACGTGCAAAGGGGGCCGTGCGATCGCATTGGGCCATCTCCCGAAGGAGAAGGGCCACGTTTTTCCCCTAACCCCTCTCAACCATAAGGCTGAAGAGGGGAAAATAGGGAACGGTGGGTCCTCTTTGCCGAAGCTAAGAGAAACCCTCATTCCTCAACCCCCGGAAGGGTTAGGACGGTGGGTCCTCCGCACCCGAAGGTTTGGAGAGACCCTCAGTAGACTTCCCTCCGCCTTGCGGCTCGGGGTCGTCCTCAGGGGACCGAAGCTCTCCCCAAAAGGCGAGAGCTTCGGCACATTGGGGAAATGGAAGGCCCGAAAGGGTCGACCACACTACCCCAAAAAACGTGACAAAACTACAAAAAACAAGGAACGTGAAAAGTGACAAACGTGAGAAGGGAAGAGAAATAAATAATAAAGACCTCAGCCAGAAGGCCGGGGTGGGGGTGGGAAAAATTGTCCTACCACATCCAAAAGGACGAGGTAAGGATGTGAAGAGCGACCTGAAGGGAAGTGCGCAGTGCAAGTGCCACTAGTATGGGATTATGTGATTTTGGGATCACCCGTGCATGTTCGGCACCCCCGATTTTCCCCGGGGGCACAGTGCAGCCTCGGACTCCAAGCAACCGACCGATCAGCGTCCGACCAAGGTTTCTCTGCTCCCATCGTAGGGCATTTTCCAGCCCCTGGCATGGGAATGGGTACTCCACTGGGCTTTTCGACTGACTCCCTTAGGGGCTGCGACCCCCTCGGAAGAGCAATCTACTCAGTCTCAGTGTTTCTCCGATCCCAAGGTTAAGGTACTAAGCTGGGCCTTTCGCGGTCTCCCCATCAGAGGCTACGAACCTCTGGAACAGGAGCCATCTACTCAGTCCCAGCCTTTCTCCGCTCCGGAAACAACACCTCCTACCACTGGCAGAGGTGCAGGTACTCAGCCAGACTTTTCACCACTCCAAGGCAAAAAAGAGGGGTCCCACACCCAGGGCTGCCAAGAGAAATCCTGGGCCCCGGTACAACAGCGTCATGGGGCCCCCCTGGAGTGGCGAGCAACAGAAAAGAGGTGTGGCCATTAAAGGATATAGGGGTGTGTACCACACCATATACCCTTTATGCAACACAATAGTAGACCCCTTATACTTGCCCCTTACACATTATGCTACACAAAATTCAAATCGATTACTTGCCGCCCCGTTCGTATGCAGCAGTGTGGACAGAAGCGTGGGGTGGTTGATGTGGGTTGCGCCCATGGGAGTAAGGGGTCATGGCCACGGATGGGCAGATAGCGGCAGGGTCCCTGCGGAGGATGGGAACTAGGTAATAGCTCCCATCCTCCGCAAGGACCCCACTGCTGTCTGCCCATCTGTCACAGGGACCCTCTGCCCCCCTGTGCTGCCCAGACCCCTATGCCATACAGCAGGGGTGGCCAGCCCACGGCTCCTCTCCCCAAGATCTGTGACTGGTACGATCATCCCCATTTGAAGCGCCGCCTCTGGAGTATAAGGATCCCAAGCTCACACACGCAGCAGGGAAAGCGGCAACAGTTCTTTCAACCTGCTGGCAAGAAGCAGCAGATGCCACTACTTGCAGTATCGCCGAGCTGAGCTGCCGGTATCTGCTGTGTCCCCCAAAGCTACAGATCCGGCGCCAAGAGCAGCTGCATTGTGATGGCCAGCGGTATGTGCACCTGGAGGGAGAGGGGGGAATTGTGTCCATTAAACCTCTTTAATCTCATGTGATCCTGGGCAGTATGGTCCCACCCAGATCGCATTCCATATATGATCCGTCATAAATGGGCCCCATGTAGCCTGTTCCCTTCACACACATTGGAGGTCATTCTGATTGACCACAAAGCTGCAAAATTTGCAGCTTTGCGGGTCATCTAAATACCTCAGATTTCACGCATGCGAACGGATGTTTTACATCATCGATTTGCAGCTTGTGTGCAGGGCAGTGCGGTCGCCGACCATCAAATGATTTCTCAAGCGCTCGCAGATCTAAGTCAGTCTCTGCTGTCTTAGATCTGTGGCGCTCCTGTACGAGAAGAGGGTGGGCAGCTGACATCCGGTGACATCAGCTGCCCTTCCCGGCACCCACGTCATGGGAGTTCCCATCGGCGCAACCCATATCCACCACCCCACGCTTCCGTCCACACTGCTGCATGCGATCGGGGCGGCAAATAATCGGTTTGCCGCACCCGCTCACACAAAGTGGCTGCACATGCACAACATCGCTCCCCTGTGTGAACGTGCGGGGGAGCGAACCAACCTGAATGAGGGCCATAGCCTGTTACACACACACACATAGCCTGTTCCTTCACACATACAGTACATAGCCTGTCACACACACACACACACACATATACATACATAGCCTGTTACACACACATATACATACATAGCCTGTTACACACACACATATATACATACAAAGCCTGTTACACACACACACACACACACACACACACACACACACACACACACACATATATACATACATAGCCTGTTACACACACACATAGCCTGTTCCTTCACACATACAGTACATAGCCTGTCACACACACACACACACACACACACATATACATACATAGCCTGTTACACACACATATACATACATAGCCTGTCAAACACACACATACACACACATACACATATACATACATAGGGCGAGATTCTCTATTACAGAAATGCGGTAAAAACCCCGTTATCAGGGTTTTTACCGCATTTCTGTATTCTCTAATGTCCCTCCGCAGTGTCACCGCTGCGGAGGGAATCGCCAGCAAAAGCTGGCGGTTCCCTGCAGAAGCCTATGGGCTTCTTACCGCAGCGGTGTGTGAGGGATCCGTCACGGATCCCTCCCAGCATGCCCTGCGGCCGGCGCGTCAGTCATAGACCCGGAAGTCCAGCAACGGCGCCGCATCGCAAGGGACAGCTCTTACCGCAAGAGCTGTCCCTTGCGTTAATGACCGCATATTTTAGAGAATATGCGGTCATTAGAAATGCGGTGGCTGGCGAAGAGGGCTGCGGATTTTAGAGAATCCCGCCCATAGCCTGTTACACACATACACACATATATACATACATACAAAGCCTGTTACACACACACACACACACACACACACACACACACACACATAGCCTGTTACACACACACACACACACACACACACACACACACACACAGCCTGTTACACACACACACACACACACACATATACAAAGCCTGTTACACACACACACACATATACATACATAGCCTGTTACACACACACACACACACACATAGCCTGTTACACACACACACACATACATACACAGCCTGTTCCTTCACACATACAGAACATAGCCTGTAACACACACACACACACACACACACACAGCCTGTTACACACACACACATAGCCTGTTACACACACATAGCCAGCGTGCTCATTGAGAGGGAAGCTTGCATACTAAAGTGAAGCTTGATTACTTAAGTGAGTTGGAAACTGAAGCAGGTGAGTTAGAATACTGAAAAAGGTGAGTTTGAACACAGTCTAAATTTTCATATTCTGTTTTATTGTAATATATTCATCTTCTTTCTATCCTATTGTAACCTGTTGCTCAATTTTGACATTTAGGGGGACATTTACCAAAATGGATTCGTAGAAAAAAGGTGTATTCGTAGGCAGAAATACACCTTTTTTTTACGAATTTGTATTTTTGGGATTTACAATCCCAAAAATACAACAATTCGTAGTCCTAAAGATGGAACATTCATATTTGTATTTACAAATACGAATGTCTACACCATCGATAGGATACGACAGAAATCACCATTCAAAAGAATGGTGATTCCTGATTTACTAAGCAGCCGTACTGACAATACGGCTGCTTAGTGGTGTGAAACACCCACGCAAATACGACAGGAAAATAGAACACCATTTTCCTGTTCTATTTGCGTTTTAGCCTGCACGGATCAGTCAGATCCGTGCAGGCTACAGTGTAAAAAAATAGAAAAATAAATAAATTAAAAAAAAAAACGGCGTGGGGTCCCCCCCACAGCCATAACCAGCACCAGGCTGAAGGAGCCGGGGCCGGTAATTAAAAATCAGGGAACCCGACAAATAGGGGTTCCCCGATTTTTAACAACCAGCCCCAGGCTCCAGGTCCGGGGCTGGTTCCCAAAATACGGGGGACAAAATGACTAGGGGTCCCCCGTATTTTAAGAACCAGCCCCAGGCAAAACCAGCCAGCAGGGTAATGTCACAGCCGGGGGACACTTATAATATAAGGTCCCGCGGCCAAAACATTCTCCCTACCGACCAGTCAGCCTGGCCAGGGGCCCTGGGGGAGTGGGGACCCCCCAATGAAGGGGTCCCCCCCCTCCAGGACTAACCTGACCAGGCTGAAGCCTGGTGCTGTCCTCGATGCCCCTGGGCGGTGGGCATCGAGCTGATAAATGGTGTAAAAAAATAGATAAACTATTGTTTTTTACTGTGGCACTACAAGTGCCAGCAAGCCTCCCCAGCAAGCTGGGACTTGGAGAACCACAAGTCCCAGCCTGCTGGGCATTAAAGGGTCCGCTGGCACTTTTAGTTCTACAGTTAAAAAAATAGTGCACAAAACACACTGATACACTTTTAAAATAAAACTTTATTACATACAAAGCCCACACATACTAATACTTACCTATCTTCTTTCCGTAGGTAGCCCTGATGTCCTGTGTCGGCGTCTTCTGGTCCTGTGTCGTCTTCTTCCTCCATGTCGACAGTCGCTGTCGCCGTCCGGATCCGACGAAATCCATGGAGGAAGCTGTGGAAGGAAACCATACTCACCTGTCCCAGCGCGACGTAGTCCAGGTAAGTGTCTTGGCAAAAAAACAAAACGAACACCCGAATCCAGCCGGACAAGCAGGGAGCCGCACGGTGTTTACATCGTGCGGCTCCGCCTCCCGAATGCCGCTATTGGCCGCCTTGCGGCCTAGCGGCTCCTGATTGGCCGCTAGGCCGCAAGGCGGCCAATAGCGGCATTCGGGAGGCGGAGCCGCACGATGTAAACACCGTGCGGCTCCCTGCTTGTCCGGCTGGATTCGGGGTGTTCGTTTTGTTTTTTTGCCAAGACACTTACCTGGACTACGTCGCGCTGGGACAGGTGAGTATGGTTTCCTTCCACAGCTTCCTCCATGGATTTCGTCGGATCCGGACGGCGACAGCGACGGTCGACATGGAGGAAGAAGACGACACAGGACCAGAAGACGCCGACACAGGACATCAGGGCTACCTACGGAAAGAAGATAGGTAAGTATTAGTATGTGTGGGCTTTGTATGTAATAAAGTTTTATTTTAAAAGTGTATCAGTGTGTTTTGTGCACTATTTTTTTAACTGTAGAACTAAAAGTGCCAGTGGGCCCTTTAATGCCCAGCAGGCTGGGACTTGTGGTTCTCCAAGTCCCAGCTTGCTGGGGAGGCTTGCTGGCACTTGTAGTGCCACAGTAAAAAACAATAGTTTATCTATTTTTTTACACCATTTATCAGCTCGATGA